>NC_136070.1:747976593-748520593 GCF_964261635.1 Lissotriton helveticus | reverse complement strand
TTGCATATAGCCAGGTTCTGAGCTGGGATGGTGCATTGAGCTAAAAAACGGTGATGGATTAAAACCATGATCTCTTGACTTGGTAAGAGTATTCTGCATCATTCAGAAACTCTGTCCATCACCACCCCCCTTTTCCAAAATCGGTTTCATCCACACTATGTGTGGGAGGGTATGCTCAGACGTGAGTCCCTTGCTCATTGCACCATCAGGATTCAAGCAAGCCGGGCCGAAGAAGGCTGTGATGCCAGAAACCGGTCCCCGGAAGCTTGTTTCCTTCCCAGTATAAGAATTGGCTTGGTAGTTTGGTTTGCCCTGTTCCCATCATGCACTGGGACAGGAACAGACTAATTTGCATATAGCCAGGTTCTGAGCTGGGATGGTGCATTGAGCTAAAAAACGGTGATGGATTAAAACCATGATCTCTTGACTTGGTAAGAGTATTCTGCATCATTCAGAAACTCTGTCCATCACCACCCCCCTTTTCCAAAATCGGTTTCATCCACACTATGTGTGGGAGGGTATGCTCAGACGTGAGTCCCTTGCTCATTGCACCATCAGGATTCAAGCAAGCCGGGCCGAAGAAGGCTGTGATGCCAGAAACCGGTCCCCGGAAGCTTGTTTCCTTCCCAGTATAAGAATTGGCTTGGTAGTTTGGTTTGCCCTGTTCCCATCATGCACTGGGACAGGAACAGACTAATTTGCATATAGCCAGGTTCTGAGCTGGGATGGTGCATTGAGCTAAAAAACGGTGATGGATTAAAACCATGATCTCTTGACTTGGTAAGAGTATTCTGCATCATTCAGAAACTCTGTCCATCACCACCCCCCTTTTCCAAAATTGGTTTCATCCACACTATGTGTGGGAGGGTATGCTCAGACGTGAGTCCCTTGCTCATTGCACCATCATGATTCAAGCAAGCCGGGCCGAAGAAGGCTGTGATGCCAGAAACCGGTCCCCGGAAGCTTGTTTCCTTCCCAGTATAAGAATTGGCTTGGTAGTTTGGTTTGCCCTGTTCCCATCATGCACTGGGACAGGAACAGACTAATTTGCATATAGCCAGGTTCTGAGCTGGGATGGTGCATTGAGCTAAAAAACGGTGATGGATTAAAACCATGATCTCTTGACTTGGTAAGAGTATTCTGCATCATTCAGAAACTCTGTCCATCACCTACCCCCTTTTCCAAAATCGGTTTCATCCACACTATGTGTGGGAGGGTATGCTCAGACGTGAGTCCCTTGCTCATTGCACCATCAGGATTCAAGCAAGCCGGGCCGAAGAAGGCTGTGATGCCAGAAACCGGTCCCCGGAAGCTTGTTTCCTTCCCAGTATAAGAATTGGCTTGGTAGTTTGGTTTGCCCTGTTCCCATCATGCACTGGGACAGGAACAGACTAATTTGCATATAGCCAGGTTCTGAGCTGGGATGGTGCATTGAGCTAAAAAACGGTGATGGATTAAAACCATGATCTCTTGACTTGGTAAGAGTATTCTGCATCATTCAGAAACTCTGTCCATCACCACCCCCCTTTTCCAAAATCGGTTTCATCCACACTATGTGTGGGAGGGTATGCTCAGACGTGAGTCCCTTGCTCATTGCACCATCAGGATTCAAGCAAGCCGGGCCGAAGAAGGCTGTGATGCCAGAAACCGGTCCCCGGAAGCTTGTTTCCTTCCCAGTATAAGAATTGGCTTGGTAGTTTGGTTTGCCCTGTTCCCATCATGCACTGGGACAGGAACAGACTAATTTGCATATAGCCAGGTTCTGAGCTGGGATGGTGCATTGAGCTAAAAAACGGTGATGGATTAAAACCATGATCTCTTGACTTGGTAAGAGTATTCTGCATCATTCAGAAACTCTGTCCATCACCACCCCCCTTTTCCAAAATCGGTTTCATCCACACTATGTGTGGGAGGGTATGCTCAGACGTGAGTCCCTTGCTCATTGCACCATCATGATTCAAGCAAGCCGGGCCGAAGAAGGCTGTGATGCCAGAAACCGGTCCCCGGAAGCTTGTTTCCTTCCCAGTATAAGAATTGGCTTGGTAGTTTGGTTTGCCCTGTTCCCATCATGCACTGGGACAGGAACAGACTAATTTGCATATAGCCAGGTTCTGAGCTGGGATGGTGCATTGAGCTAAAAAACGGCGATGGATTAAAACCATGATCTCTTAACTTGGTAAGAGTATTCTGCATCATTCAGAAACTCTGTCCATCACCACCCCCCTTTTCCAAAATCGGTTTCATCCACACTATGTGTGGGAGGGTATGCTCAGACGTGAGTCCCTTGCTCATTGCACCATCAGGATTCAAGCAAGCCGGGCCGAAGAAGGCTGTGATGCCAGAAACCGGTCCCCGGAAGCTTGTTTCCTTCCCAGTATAAGAATTGGCTTGGTAGTTTGGTTTGCCCTGTTCCCATCATGCACTGGGACAGGAACAGACTAATTTGCATATAGCCAGGTTCTGAGCTGGGATGGTGCATTGAGCTAAAAAACGGTGATGGATTAAAACCATGATCTCTTGACTTGGTAAGAGTATTCTGCATCATTCAGAAACTCTGTCCATCACCACCCCCCTTTTCCAAAATCGGTTTCATCCACACTATGTGTGGGAGGGTATGCTCAGACGTGAGTCCCTTGCTCATTGCACCATCAGGATTCAAGCAAGCCGGGCCGAAGAAGGCTGTGATGCCAGAAACCGGTCCCCGGAAGCTTGTTTCCTTCCCAGTATAAGAATTGGCTTGGTAGTATGGTTTGCCCTGTTCCCATCATGCACTGGGACAGGAACAGACTAATTTGCATATAGCCAGGTTCTGAGCTGGGATGGTGCATTGAGCTAAAAAACGGTGATGGATTAAAACCATGATCTCTTGACTTGGTAAGGGTATTCTGCATCATTCAGAAACTCTGTCCATCACCACCCCCCTTTTCCAAAATCGGTTTCATCCACACTATGTGTGGGAGGGTATGCTCAGACGTGAGTCCCTTGCTCATTGCACCATCAGGATTCAAGCAAGCCGGGCCGAAGAAGGCTGTGATGCCAGAAACCGGTCCCCGGAAGCTTGTTTCCTTCCCAGTATAAGAATTGGCTTGGTAGTTTGGTTTGCCCTGTTCCCATCATGCACTGGGACAGGAACAGACTAATTTGCATATAGCCAGGTTCTGAGCTGGGATGGTGCATTGAGCTAAAAAACGGTGATGGATTAAAACCATGATCTCTTGACTTGGTAAGAGTATTCTGCATCATTCAGAAACTCTGTCCATCACCACCCCCCTTTTCCAAAATCGGTTTCATCCACACTATGTGTGGGAGGGTATGCTCAGACGTGAGTCCCTTGCTCATTGCACCATCAGGATTCAAGCAAGCCGGGCCGAAGAAGGCTGTGATGCCAGAAACCGGTCCCCGGAAGCTTGTTTCCTTCCCAGTATAAGAATTGGCTTGGTAGTTTGGTTTGCCCTGTTCCCATCATGCACTGGGACAGGAACAGACTAATTTGCATATAGCCAGGTTCTGAGCTGGGATGGTGCATTGAGCTAAAAAACGGTGATGGATTAAAACCATGATCTCTTGACTTGGTAAGAGTATTCTGCATCATTCAGAAACTCTGTCCATCACCACCCCCCTTTTCCAAAATCGGTTTCATCCACACTATGTGTGGGAGGGTATGCTCAGACGTGAGTCCCTTGCTCATTGCACCATCAGGATTCAAGCAAGCCGGGCCGAAGAAGGCTGTGATGCCAGAAACCGGTCCCCGGAAGCTTGTTTCCTTCCCAGTATAAGAATTGGCTTGGTAGTTTGGTTTGCCCTGTTCCCATCATGCACTGGGACAGGAACAGACTAATTTGCATATAGCCAGGTTCTGAGCTGGGATGGTGCATTGAGCTAAAAAACGGTGATGGATTAAAACCATGATCTCTTGACTTGGTAAGGGTATTCTGCATCATTCAGAAACTCTGTCCATCACCACCCCCCTTTTCCAAAATCGGTTTCATCCACACTATTTGTGGGAGGGTATGCTCAGACGTGAGTCCCTTGCTCATTGCACCATCAGGATTCAAGCAAGCCGGGCCGAAGAAGGCTGTGATGCCAGAAACCGGTCCCCGGAAGCTTGTTTCCTTCCCAGTATAAGAATTGGCTTGGTAGTTTGGTTTGCCCTGTTCCCATCATGCACTGGGACAGGAACAGACTAATTTGCATATAGCCAGGTTCTGAGCTGGGATGGTGCATTGAGCTAAAAAACGGTGATGGATTAAAACCATGATCTCTTGACTTGGTAAGAGTATTCTGCATCATTCAGAAACTCTGTCCATCACCACCCCCCTTTTCCAAAATCGGTTTCATCCACACTATGTGTGGGAGGGTATGCTCAGACGTGAGTCCCTTGCTCATTGCACCATCAGGATTCAAGCAAGCCGGGCCGAAGAAGGCTGTGATGCCAGAAACCGGTCCCCGGAAGCTTGTTTCCTTCCCAGTATAAGAATTGGCTTGGTAGTTTGGTTTGCCCTGTTCCCATCATGCACTGGGACAGGAACAGACTAATTTGCATATAGCCAGGTTCTGAGCTGGGATGGTGCATTGAGCTAAAAAACGGTGATGGATTAAAACCATGATCTCTTGACTTGGTAAGAGTATTCTGCATCATTCAGAAACTCTGTCCATCACCACCCCCCTTTTCCAAAATCGGTTTCATCCACACTATGTGTGGGAGGGTATGCTCAGACGTGAGTCCCTTGCTCATTGCACCATCAGGATTCAAGCAAGCCGGGCCGAAGAAGGCTGTGATGCCAGAAACCGGTCCCCGGAAGCTTGTTTCCTTCCCAGTATAAGAATTGGCTTGGTAGTTTGGTTTGCCCTGTTCCCATCATGCACTGGGACAGGAACAGACTAATTTGCATATAGCCAGGTTCTGAGCTGGGATGGTGCATTGAGCTAAAAAACGGTGATGGATTAAAACCATGATCTCTTGACTTGGTAAGAGTATTCTGCATCATTCAGAAACTCTGTCCATCACCACCCCCCTTTTCCAAAATCGGTTTCATCCACACTATGTGTGGGAGGGTATGCTCAGACGTGAGTCCCTTGCTCATTGCACCATCAGGATTCAAGCAAGCCGGGCCGAAGAAGGCTGTGATGCCAGAAACCGGTCCCCGGAAGCTTGTTTCCTTCCCAGTATAAGAATTGGCTTGGTAGTTTGGTTTGCCCTGTTCCCATCATGCACTGGGACAGGAACAGACTAATTTGCATATAGCCAGGTTCTGAGCTGGGATGGTGCATTGAGCTAAAAAACGGTGATGGATTAAAACCATGATCTCTTGACTTGGTAAGAGTATTCTGCATCATTCAGAAACTCTGTCCATCACCACCCCCCTTTTCCAAAATCGGTTTCATCCACACTATGTGTGGGAGGGTATGCTCAGACGTGAGTCCCTTGCTCATTGCACCATCAGGATTCAAGCAAGCCGTGCCGAAGAAGGCTGTGATGCCAGAAACCGGTCCCCGGAAGCTTGTTTCCTTCCCAGTATAAGAATTGGCTTGGTAGTTTGGTTTGCCCTGTTCCCATCATGCACTGGGACAGGAACAGACTAATTTGCATATAGCCAGGTTCTGAGCTGGGATGGTGCATTGAGCTAAAAAACGGTGATGGATTAAAACCATGATCTCTTGACTTGGTAAGAGTATTCTGCATCATTCAGAAACTCTGTCCATCACCACCCCCCTTTTCCAAAATCGGTTTCATCCACACTATGTGTGGGAGGGTATGCTCAGACGTGAGTCCCTTGCTCATTGCACCATCAGGATTCAAGCAAGTCGGGCCGAAGAAGGCTGTGATGCCAGAAACCGGTCCCCGGAAGCTTGTTTCCTTCCCAGTATAAGAATTGGCTTGGTAGTTTGGTTTGCCCTGTTCCCATCATGCACTGGGACAGGAACAGACTAATTTGCATATAGCCAGGTTCTGAGCTGGGATGGTGCATTGAGCTAAAAAACGGTGATGGATTAAAACCATGATCTCTTGACTTGGTAAGAGTATTCTGCATCATTCAGAAACTCTGTCCATCACCACCCCCCTTTTCCAAAATCGGTTTCATCCACACTATGTGTGGGAGGGTATGCTCAGACGTGAGTCCCTTGCTCATTGCACCATCAGGATTCAAGCAAGCCGGGCCGAAGAAGGCTGTGATGCCAGAAACCGGTCCCCGGAAGCTTGTTTCCTTCCCAGTATAAGAATTGGCTTGGTAGTTTGGTTTGCCCTGTTCCCATCATGCACTGGGACAGGAACAGACTAATTTGCATATAGCCAGGTTCTGAGCTGGGATGGTGCATTGAGCTAAAAAACGGTGATGGATTAAAACCATGATCTCTTGACTTGGTAAGAGTATTCTGCATCATTCAGAAACTCTGTCCATCACCACCCCCCTTTTCCAAAATCGGTTTCATCCACACTATGTGTGGGAGGGTATGCTCAGACGTGAGTCCCTTGCTCATTGCACCATCAGGATTCAAGCAAGCCGGGCCGAAGAAGGCTGTGATGCCAGAAACCGGTCCCCGGAAGCTTGTTTCCTTCCCAGTATAAGAATTGGCTTGGTAGTTTGGTTTGCCCTGTTCCCATCATGCACTGGGACAGGAACAGACTAATTTGCATATAGCCAGGTTCTGAGCTGGGATGGTGCATTGAGCTAAAAAACGGTGATGGATTAAAACCATGATCTCTTGACTTGGTAAGAGTATTCTGCATCATTCAGAAACTCTGTCCATCACCACCCCCCTTTTCCAAAATTGGTTTCATCCACACTATGTGTGGGAGGGTATGCTCAGACGTGAGTCCCTTGCTCATTGCACCATCATGATTCAAGCAAGCCGGGCCGAAGAAGGCTGTGATGCCAGAAACCGGTCCCCGGAAGCTTGTTTCCTTCCCAGTATAAGAATTGGCTTGGTAGTTTGGTTTGCCCTGTTCCCATCATGCACTGGGACAGGAACAGACTAATTTGCATATAGCCAGGTTCTGAGCTGGGATGGTGCATTGAGCTAAAAAACGGTGATGGATTAAAACCATGATCTCTTGACTTGGTAAGAGTATTCTGCATCATTCAGAAACTCTGTCCATCACCTACCCCCTTTTCCAAAATCGGTTTCATCCACACTATGTGTGGGAGGGTATGCTCAGACGTGAGTCCCTTGCTCATTGCACCATCAGGATTCAAGCAAGCCGGGCCGAAGAAGGCTGTGATGCCAGAAACCGGTCCCCGGAAGCTTGTTTCCTTCCCAGTATAAGAATTGGCTTGGTAGTTTGGTTTGCCCTGTTCCCATCATGCACTGGGACAGGAACAGACTAATTTGCATATAGCCAGGTTCTGAGCTGGGATGGTGCATTGAGCTAAAAAACGGTGATGGATTAAAACCATGATCTCTTGACTTGGTAAGAGTATTCTGCATCATTCAGAAACTCTGTCCATCACCACCCCCCTTTTCCAAAATCGGTTTCATCCACACTATGTGTGGGAGGGTATGCTCAGACGTGAGTCCCTTGCTCATTGCACCATCAGGATTCAAGCAAGCCGGGCCGAAGAAGGCTGTGATGCCAGAAACCGGTCCCCGGAAGCTTGTTTCCTTCCCAGTATAAGAATTGGCTTGGTAGTTTGGTTTGCCCTGTTCCCATCATGCACTGGGACAGGAACAGACTAATTTGCATATAGCCAGGTTCTGAGCTGGGATGGTGCATTGAGCTAAAAAACGGTGATGGATTAAAACCATGATCTCTTGACTTGGTAAGAGTATTCTGCATCATTCAGAAACTCTGTCCATCACCACCCCCCTTTTCCAAAATCGGTTTCATCCACACTATGTGTGGGAGGGTATGCTCAGACGTGAGTCCCTTGCTCATTGCACCATCAGGATTCAAGCAAGCCGGGCCGAAGAAGGCTGTGATGCCAGAAACCGGTCCCCGGAAGCTTGTTTCCTTCCCAGTATAAGAATTGGCTTGGTAGTTTGGTTTGCCCTGTTCCCATCATGCACTGGGACAGGAACAGACTAATTTGCATATAGCCAGGTTCTGAGCTGGGATGGTGCATTGAGCTAAAAAACGGTGATGGATTAAAACCATGATCTCTTGACTTGGTAAGAGTATTCTGCATCATTCAGAAACTCTGTCCATCACCACCCCCCTTTTCCAAAATCGGTTTCATCCACACTATGTGTGGGAGGGTATGCTCAGACGTGAGTCCCTTGCTCATTGCACCATCAGGATTCAAGCAAGCCGGGCCGAAGAAGGCTGTGATGCCAGAAACCGGTCCCCGGAAGCTTGTTTCCTTCCCAGTATAAGAATTGGCTTGGTAGTTTGGTTTGCCCTGTTCCCATCATGCACTGGGACAGGAACAGACTAATTTGCATATAGCCAGGTTCTGAGCTGGGATGGTGCATTGAGCTAAAAAACGGTGATGGATTAAAACCATGATCTCTTGACTTGGTAAGAGTATTCTGCATCATTCAGAAACTCTGTCCATCACCACACCCCTTTTCCAAAATCGGTTTCATCCACACTATGTGTGGGAGGGTATGCTCAGACGTGAGTCCCTTGCTCATTGCACCCTCAGGATTCAAGCAAGCCGGGCCGAAGAAGGCTGTGATGCCAGAAACCGGTCCCCGGAAGCTTGTTTCCTTCCCAGTATAAGAATTGGCTTGGTAGTTTGGTTTGCCCTGTTCCCATCATGCACTGGGACAGGAACAGACTAATTTGCATATAGCCAGGTTCTGAGCTGGGATGGTGCATTGAGCTAAAAAACGGTGATGGATTAAAACCATGATCTCTTGACTTGGTAAGAGTATTCTGCATCATTCAGAAACTCTGTCCATCACCACCCCCCTTTTCCAAAATCGGTTTCATCCACACTATGTGTGGGAGGGTATGCTCAGACGTGAGTCCCTTGCTCATTGCACCCTCAGGATTCAAGCAAGCCGGGCCGAAGAAGGCTGTGATGCCAGAAACCGGTCCCCGGAAGCTTGTTTCCTTCCCAGTATAAGAATTGGCTTGGTAGTTTGGTTTGCCCTGTTCCCATCATGCACTGGGACAGGAACAGACTAATTTGCATATAGCCAGGTTCTGAGCTGGGATGGTGCATTGAGCTAAAAAACGGTGATGGATTAAAACCATGATCTCTTGACTTGGTAAGAGTATTCTGCATCATTCAGAAACTCTGTCCATCACCACCCCCCTTTTCCAAAATCGGTTTCATCCACACTATGTGTGGGAGGGTATGCTCAGACGTGAGTCCCTTGCTCATTGCACCATCAGGATTCAAGCAAGCCGGGCCGAAGAAGGCTGTGATGCCAGAAACCGGTCCCCGGAAGCTTGTTTCCTTCCCAGTATAAGAATTGGCTTGGTAGTTTGGTTTGCCCTGTTCCCATCATGCACTGGGACAGGAACAGACTAATTTGCATATAGCCAGGTTCTGAGCTGGGATGGTGCATTGAGCTAAAAAACGGTGATGGATTAAAACCATGATCTCTTGACTTGGTAAGAGTATTCTGCATCATTCAGAAACTCTGTCCATCACCACCCCCCTTTTCCAAAATCGGTTTCATCCACACTATGTGTGGGAGGGTATGCTCAGACGTGAGTCCCTTGCTCATTGCACCATCAGGATTCAAGCAAGCCGGGCCGAAGAAGGCTGTGATGCCAGAAACCGGTCCCCGGAAGCTTGTTTCCTTCCCAGTATAAGAATTGGCTTGGTAGTTTGGTTTGCCCTGTTCCCATCATGCACTGGGACAGGAACAGACTAATTTGCATATAGCCAGGTTCTGAGCTGGGATGGTGCATTGAGCTAAAAAACGGTGATGGATTAAAACCATGATCTCTTGACTTGGTAAGAGTATTCTGCATCATTCAGAAACTCTGTCCATCACCACCCCCCTTTTCCAAAATCGGTTTCATCCACACTATGTGTGGGAGGGTATGCTCAGACGTGAGTCCCTTGCTCATTGCACCATCAGGATTCAAGCAAGCCGGGCCGAAGAAGGCTGTGATGCCAGAAACCGGTCCCCGGAAGCTTGTTTCCTTCCCAGTATAAGAATTGGCTTGGTAGTTTGGTTTGCCCTGTTCCCATCATGCACTGGGACAGGAACAGACTAATTTCCATATAGCCAGGTTCTGAGCTGGGATGGTGCATTGAGCTAAAAAACGGTGATGGATTAAAACCATGATCTCTTGACTTGGTAAGAGTATTCTGCATCATTCAGAAACTCTGTCCATCACCACCCCCCTTTTCCAAAATCGGTTTCATCCACACTATGTGTGGGAGGGTATGCTCAGACGTGAGTCCCTTGCTCATTGCACCATCAGGATTCAAGCAAGCCGGGCCGAAGAAGGCTGTGATGCCAGAAACCGGTCCCCGGAAGCTTGTTTCCTTCCCAGTATAAGAATTGGCTTGGTAGTTTGGTTTGCCCTGTTCCCATCATGCACTGGGACAGGAACAGACTAATTTGCATATAGCCAGGTTCTGAGCTGGGATGGTGCATTGAGCTAAAAAACGGTGATGGATTAAAACCATGATCTCTTGACTTGGTAAGAGTATTCTGCATCATTCAGAAACTCTGTCCATCACCACCCCCCTTTTCCAAAATCGGTTTCATCCACACTATGTGTGGGAGGGTATGCTCAGACGTGAGTCCCTTGCTCATTGCACCATCAGGATTCAAGCAAGCCGGGCCGAAGAAGGCTGTGATGCCAGAAACCGGTCCCCGGAAGCTTGTTTCCTTCCCAGTATAAGAATTGGCTTGGTAGTTTGGTTTGCCCTGTTCCCATCATGCACTGGGACAGGAACAGACTAATTTGCATATAGCCAGGTTCTGAGCTGGGATGGTGCATTGAGCTAAAAAACGGTGATGGATTAAAACCATGATCTCTTGACTTGGTAAGAGTATTCTGCATCATTCAGAAACTCTGTCCATCACCACCCCCCTTTTCCAAAATCGGTTTCATCCACACTATGTGTGGGAGGGTATGCTCAGACGTGAGTCCCTTGCTCATTGCACCATCAGGATTCAAGCAAGCCGGGCCGAAGAAGGCTGTGATGCCAGAAACCGGTCCCCGGAAGCTTGTTTCCTTCCCAGTATAAGAATTGGCTTGGTAGTTTGGTTTGCCCTGTTCCCATCATGCACTGGGACAGGAACAGACTAATTTGCATATAGCCAGGTTCTGAGCTGGGATGGTGCATTGAGCTAAAAAACGGTGATGGATTAAAACCATGATCTCTTGACTTGGTAAGAGTATTCTGCATCATTCAGAAACTCTGTCCTTCACCACCCCCCTTTTCCAAAATCGGTTTCATCCACACTATGTGTGGGAGGGTATGCTCAGACGTGAGTCCCTTGCTCATTGCACCATCAGGATTCAAGCAAGCCGGGCCGAAGAAGGCTGTGATGCCAGAAACCGGTCCCCGGAAGCTTGTTTCCTTCCCAGTATAAGAATTGGCTTGGTAGTTTGGTTTGCCCTGTTCCCATCATGCACTGGGACAGGAACAGACTAATTTGCATATAGCCAGGTTCTGAGCTGGGATGGTGCATTGAGCTAAAAAACGGTGATGGATTAAAACCATGATCTCTTGACTTGGTAAGAGTATTCTGCATCATTCAGAAACTCTGTCCATCACCACCCCCCTTTTCCAAAATCGGTTTCATCCACACTATGTGTGGGAGGGTATGCTCAGACGTGAGTCCCTTGCTCATTGCACCATCAGGATTCAAGCAAGCCGGGCCGAAGAAGGCTGTGATGCCAGAAACCGGTCCCCGGAAGCTTGTTTCCTTCCCAGTATAAGAATTGGCTTGGTAGTTTGGTTTTCCCTGTTCCCATCATGCACTGGGACAGGAACAGACTAATTTGCATATAGCCAGGTTCTGAGCTGGGATGGTGCATTGAGCTAAAAAACGGTGATGGATTAAAACCATGATCTCTTGACTTGGTAAGAGTATTCTGCATCATTCAGAAACTCTGTCCATCACCACCCCCCTTTTCCAAAATCGGTTTCATCCACACTATGTGTGGGAGGGTATGCTCAGACGTGAGTCCCTTGCTCATTGCACCATCAGGATTCAAGCAAGCCGGGCCGAAGAAGGCTGTGATGCCAGAAACCGGTCCCCGGAAGCTTGTTTCCTTCCCAGTATAAGAATTGGCTTGGTAGTTTGGTTTGCCCTGTTCCCATCATGCACTGGGACAGGAACAGACTAATTTGCATATAGCCAGGTTCTGAGCTGGGATGGTGCATTGAGCTAAAAAACGGTGATGGATTAAAACCATGATCTCTTGACTTGGTAAGAGTATTCTGCATCATTCAGAAACTCTGTCCATCACCACCCCCCTTTTCCAAAATCGGTTTCATCCACACTATGTGTGGGAGGGTATGCTCAGACGTGAGTCCCTTGCTCATTGCACCATCAGGATTCAAGCAAGCCGGGCTGAAGAAGGCTGTGATGCCAGAAACCGGTCCCCGGAAGCTTGTTTCCTTCCCAGTATAAGAATTGGCTTGGTAGTTTGGTTTGCCCTGTTCCCATCATGCACTGGGACAGGAACAGACTAATTTGCATATAGCCAGGTTCTGAGCTGGGATGGTGCATTGAGCTAAAAAACGGTGATGGATTAAAACCATGATCTCTTGACTTGGTAAGAGTATTCTGCATCATTCAGAAACTCTGTCCATCACCACCCCCCTTTTCCAAAATCGGTTTCATCCACACTATGTGTGGGAGGGTATGCTCAGACGTGAGTCCCTTGCTCATTTCACCATCAGGATTCAAGCAAGCCGGGCCGAAGAAGGCTGTGATGCCAGAAACCGGTCCCCGGAAGCTTGTTTCCTTCCCAGTACAAGAATTGGCTTGGTAGTTTGGTTTGCCCTGTTCCCATCATGCACTGGGACAGGAAGAGACTAATTTGCATATAGCCAGGTTCTGAGCTGGGATGGTGCATTGAGCTAAAAAACGGTGATGGATTAAAACCATGATCTCTTGACTTGGTAAGAGTATTCTGCATCATTCAGAAACTCTGTCCATCACCACCCCCCTTTTCCAAAATCGGTTTCATCCACACTATGTGTGGGAGGGTATGCTCAGACGTGAGTCCCTTGCTCATTGCACCATCAGGATTCAAGCAAGCCGGGCCGAAGAAGGCTGTGATGCCAGAAACCGGTCCCCGGAAGCTTGTTTCCTTCCCAGTATAAGAATTGGCTTGGTAGTTTGGTTTGCCCTGTTCCCATCATGCACTGGGACAGGAACAGACTAATTTGCATATAGCCAGGTTCTGAGCTGGGATGGTGCATTGAGCTAAAAAACGGTGATGGATTAAAACCATGATCTCTTGACTTGGTAAGAGTATTCTGCATCATTCAGAAACTCTGTCCATCACCACCCCCCTTTTCCAAAATCGGTTTCATCCACACTATGTGTGGGAGGGTATGCTCAGACGTGAGTCCCTTGCTCATTGCACCATCAGGATTCAAGCAAGCCGGGCCGAAGAAGGCTGTGATGCCAGAAACCGGTCCCCGGAAGCTTGTTTCCTTCCCAGTATAAGAATTGGCTTGGTAGTTTGGTTTGCCCTGTTCCCATCATGCACTGGGACAGGAACAGACTAATTTGCATATAGCCAGGTTCTGAGCTGGGATGGTGCATTGAGCTAAAAAACGGTGATGGATTAAAACCATGATCTCTTGACTTGGTAAGAGTATTCTGCATCATTCAGAAACTCTGTCCATCACCACCCCCCTTTTCCAAAATCGGTTTCATCCACACTATGTGTGGGAGGGTATGCTCAGACGTGAGTCCCTTGCTCATTTCACCATCAGGATTCAAGCAAGCCGGGCCGAAGAAGGCTGTGATGCCAGAAACCGGTCCCCGGAAGCTTGTTTCCTTCCCAGTACAAGAATTGGCTTGGTAGTTTGGTTTGCCCTGTTCCCATCATGCACTGGGACAGGAAGAGACTAATTTGCATATAGCCAGGTTCTGAGCTGGGATGGTGCATTGAGCTAAAAAACGGTGATGGATTAAAACCATGATCTCTTGACTTGGTAAGAGTATTCTGCATCATTCAGAAACTCTGTCCATCACCACCCCCCTTTTCCAAAATCGGTTTCATCCACACTATGTGTGGGAGGGTATGCTCAGACGTGAGTCCCTTGCTCATTGCACCATCAGGATTCAAGCAAGCCGGGCCGAAGAAGGCTGTGATGCCAGAAACCGGTCCCCGGAAGCTTGTTTCCTTCCCAGTATAAGAATTGGCTTGGTAGTTTGGTTTGCCCTGTTCCCATCATGCACTGGGACAGGAACAGACTAATTTGCATATAGCCAGGTTCTGAGCTGGGATGGTGCATTGAGCTAAAAAACGGTGATGGATTAAAACCATGATCTCTTGACTTGGTAAGAGTATTCTGCATCATTCAGAAACTCTGTCCATCACCACCCCCCTTTTCCAAAATCACAATCTGAAATTACATAATCAATAATAGAGTTTCCCTTATTAGAGTTATGAGTAAAAGCTGCCGGGGTGTCAGAAGGGAGTCTCCCATTTACTATTAGACAATCCACATTATATAGACCTTCCAGAAGAAATGTACCTCTTTTATTGGTTTTGATATTAGCTGGGAGCTGGGCCTGAGGTATAGTCAAAGACTCTTCCCTAAGTTTATTTCTAAACAAGTCAAGCCCGCTATTAGATATGTTACAATTCAAGTCCCCAAGAACTAATACATAAGGGGAAGGGGAAGAGTCCATTATTTTAGGTATAAAGGAGAGGAGTGCTTTTAAACCATTATTGAAGCAACAGTTTGGGGGGATATAGGCATTTATCAGAACAAGAGATCTATTAGGGCAATCCTTAAATACATTTTTTAAAGTTATTGCCTGGAACAGTCTACCTGGATCGGGATAGTGAGTATAGTTCCAATTAATTCTATTTGATAATAGGCAAGCTATTCCACCCTTCGCGTGACCCCTCCTAGAGTGGATTGCGCTAACTTCTAAGACAAAGTACTCTTTTTCTAGTATTAAATTATCTTCCACCCACGTTTCTTGTAGACAAATTATGTCTGCATCTAGGGAACGCAAGAAACGTAGTTTTTCCTTATGATCTTTAAAACCAGCAGTATTCCAAGAAATAAACTTCAAATCGCTGTTAAAAATTAGAGGGCGGTTTGGAACAGGAAGAGGATTTACTAGACAAAATTCCTGGTAGCCAACTCCATTTAGAATGATCGTCCTTCAGAGTTTGTTTGAGCGGGGGGGGGGGTTTTATAGAGAACTTGTCTTTCATTTTTAGACACACATATTTTTAAGTCCTCTGATCTAACTGCGGACAAATCAAAAGGCAACAAATTAGAAGTAAAGGAAGAAGACAAATTGGCATGTACCTTTTGGCTTTGTTTTTCCATAAAATATGGAATAACATCAATTCCTCTAATTTGGAGCTCCTCAGCCCATTGTAAAATATGGTTTAGCACCACTTTAGACTGAAATTTCACCCTTGCAGTTTTCCCTTCGGGAGAGTTAAGGAGAAGTACCGCAGCCAGATCTGAAGTTTGAATTAATTTCAAACCTTCAATATCTTTAAAACAGCTAAGTAAAGCTGATCTGTTTAAAATTAAGTCAGTATCAAATAAGGGCGAAAATTCAAGAAAGAATGTATCTACATTTATTTTTTCCCTAGTAGGCACCAGGGGAATAGCTGCAGTTGTAGGAGTATCTAAAAAAGGTCTTGCTAAGGGATTGAGAGAGGAGGGGAAAGGAATACCCGGGGGTAATAGCGTATTAGGGAGGAAGGGATTTGTAGAACTTATGAAACCAGACCCTATGGACGTTAGAACTGCCTTAGGAGAAACAATCCTATGTTCCTGAGTAACAAAGGATTGCTCCGTCTGGGCGGAATTTTCTAATATTGGTTCCAAATATTTTTTCAAACAGGAGTTTCCTCTGTCTTTTTTTAGAAAATCTTCGAATGGGTTTTCTCTTTTTTATACTATTCTTTTTTTGTTTTGGGGAAACTATCTTTTCGAAAGTTCCAGGGGAGGTTATAAGAGCCTCATCCTTCTTTTTTTGACTGAAACGAAAATATAGGGAAGAGAGAGGGAGTTTCCGAATTTATAGTAACTGGGGAAACAGGTATCACCTCTATCTCGTCATTATCAGTAACTATACAGTTAGCTCCAGCCGAGACCTCCTTAAAAACCTTAGCATCTGCTGATGTTACTGCTGGATTGATTATTTTCAGACCTTCAAGATCAGGAAGCGTTTTAACAGGGGCCAATATTACCTTTCCATCGGGGGATTTCTTATTTGGCATCTCCAAAGGATTAGCTGGCAATGGAAGATGGTCAGAAACTGACCCGCTCTTAGTCTGCAAAAGAACTCTTAGAATTTGAGTTACTGTGTCGAAGATACATTCCGACCCTCCCACAAATTTTTCAAGCAAACTCAAAATAGAAGAAATTAAAGATTCCAATGAGGACAATGAGTTGGAAATTAACTTCCCATGAGGACTAGAAGGACTCACCGGAAAATTATTCAAATTGGGGCCAGAACAGGAGGTAAAGTTTAATTGAGCTAAAGAAAAATCTAATTTATTTGAGGGAGTACTACTAAGAAGACAAGGAGTTGAACTTGTTATAGCTTCATTTACATTATTGACAACATGGGCATTGTCCTGAGCGGGTCTTCGCAAACCTTTATGTGCTATCAGATCAATATCTGGGAGTGTATAATCGCCCTCAGCGATAGCAGAGTTAGTTGGTAAAACTGAAGAAAAAATATTATTCGCTAAATGTTTAGGAGCTACCATTTGAGAAACTTGAGGGAGTCTTACATTAACAGATCTCCCAACATTACAACCCGAGGTCTCATAAGGAAGCTCCAGCTTCTGTTGCGAGTCAGAGGGCATCGAAGGGAGAGCTCCCCCTGACTCTGAACAGATAGAAACGGACAGAAGCTGGACTGGAACCGAGCCCAAAATAGGGTTATCCTTACTAATAACTGTTGCTAGCTCGGGAACTTTATCCTCTAAGGTATCACTGAAGGGACCGGACTCACCCACCTTTTCCTTCCCTTTATCCCAAAGATTAAAAAGTTGGCATTGGCCTTTCAAAAGCATTGAAGAGGTAATTTTATTACGTAAAGGGTTCGATTTAGTTTTAGAACCAGATCTCCCCACTAGGACGCGACCTGAACGGAGTTTTTTTGCCGTCATGTTTAGACTAGGGAAGGTGCTAAAAAGATTAAACGAGAAACTAGCACAGTAGAGCTGACAGGATAAACAACCAAGTATTGGAAATTTAACAAAATCAACAATATAGATTAAAACTAAAATCAAAGAGAGGGGGCCCAGCCCAGCCTACTTCGGCCTCTGACGGCCTCAGACGGACCCGCCCTTGTCCCGGGCTTCTCCCGGTGCCCTCCCGCGCGCTCCCGCGCAGCGGGACTCTGTACTGAAAATATACTATCAGACAAAGAAGGGGAGGAGCCTGCAGGGAGAGCGTCCCAGCTGCTGACGATTGGTAGATTGTGGGCGCTCCTGGGACTTTGAGTCCTGCGCCCACAAACACGCTCGCAGCCCTGCAGGTCCTAGCTCCCAAAGTCTCAATTCAGGGTGTAGCGCTGTCAGAGGGAGCCTTCAGGTGACGCGGGACCCGCGCAGCGGGTACCGCTAGCAGTGGTGGTGAAAATGAAGGCGCTGGAAGTGAAGGCAAGCTCGCGGTGAAAATGAAGGCGCTGGAAGTGAAGGCAAGCTCTCAGGAGCTCTCAGGGGCACAGCGAAGACTCAGCGACAGGACGGCAGCAGCCAAACAAGTAAGCACAGGAATCCACTGTTAGAGAAGAAAAGGCGGCTTAATACCGCGACTGACCAGCCAGGGGAGGAGCCTGCAGGGAGAGCGTCCCAGCTGCTGACGATTGGTAGATTGTGGGCGCTCCTGGGACTTTGAGTCCTGCGCCCACAAACACGCTCGCAGCCCTGCAGGTCCTAGCTCCCAAAGTCTCAATTCAGGGTGTAGCGCTGTCAGAGGGAGCCTTCAGGCGACACAGGACCCGCGCAGCGGGTACCGCTAGCAGTGGTGGTGAAAATGAAGGCGCTGGAAGTGAAGGCAAGCTCGCGGTGAAAATGAAGGCGCTGGAAGTGAAGGCAAGCTCTCAGGAGCTCTCAGGGGCACAGCGAAGACTCAGCGACAGGACGGCAGCAGCCAAACAAGTAAGCACAGGAATCCACTGTTAGAGAAGAAAAGGCGGCTTAATACCGCGACTGACCAGCCAGGGGAGGAGCCTGCAGGGAGAGCGTCCCAGCTGCTGACGATTGGTAGATTGTGGGCGCTCCTGGGACTTTGAGTCCTGCGCCCACAAACACGCTCGCAGCCCTGCAGGTCCTAGCTCCCAAAGTCTCAATTCAGGGTGTAGCACTGTCAGAGGGAGCCTTCAGGCGACGCGGGACCCGCGCAGCGGGTACTGCTAGCAGTGGTGGTGAAAATGAAGGCGCTGGAAGTGAAGGCAAGCTCGCGGTGAAAATGAAGGCGCTGGAAGTGAAGGCAAGCTCTCAGGAGCTCTCAGGGGCACAGCGAAGACTCAGCGACAGGACGGCAGCAGCCAAACAAGTAAGCACAGGAATCCACTGTTAGAGAAGAAAAGGCGGCTTAATACCGCGACTGACCAGCCAGGGGAGGAGCCTGCAGGGAGAGCGTCCCAGCTGCTGACGTTTGGTAGATTGTGGGCGCTCCTGGGACTTTGAGTCCTGCGCCCACAAACACGCTCGCAGCCCTGCAGGTCCTAGCTCCCAAAGTCTCAATTCAGGGTGTAGCGCTGTCAGAGGGAGCCTTCAGGCGACGCGGGACCCGCGCAGCGGGTACCGCTAGCAGTGGTGGTGAAAATGAAGGCGCTGGAAGTGAAGGCAAGCTCGCGGTGAAAATGAAGGCGCTGGAAGTGAAGGCAAGCTCTCAGGAGCTCTTAGGGGCACAGCGAAGACTCAGCGACAGGACGGCAGCAGCCAAACAAGTAAGCACAGGAATCCACTGTTAGAGAAGAAAAGGCGGCTTAATACCGCGACTGACCAGCCAGGGGAGGAGCCTGCAGGGAGAGCGTCCCAGCTGCTGACGATTGGTAGATTGTGGGCGCTCCTGGGACTTTGAGTCCTGCGCCCACAAACACGCTCGCAGCCCTGCAGGTCCTAGCTCCCAAAGTCTCAATTCAGGGTGTAGCGCTGTCAGAGGGAGCCTTCAGGCGACGCGGGACCCGCGAAGCAGGTACCGCTAGCAGTGGTGGTGAAAATGAAGGCGCTGGAAGTGAAGGCAAGCTCGCGGTGAAAATGAAGGCGCTGGAAGTGAAGGCAAGCTCTCAGGAGCTCTCAGGGGCACAGCGAAGACTCAGCGACAGGACGGCAGCAGCCAAACAAGTAAGCACAGGAATCCACTGTTAGAGAAGAAAAGGCGGCTTAATACCGCGACTGACCAGCCAGGGGAGGAGCCTGCAGGGAGAGCGTCCCAGCTGCTGACGATTGGTAGATTGTGGGCGCTCCTGGGACTTTGAGTCCTGCGCCCACAAACACGCTCACAGCCCTGCAGGTCCTAGCTCCCAAAGTCTCAATTCAGGGTGTAGCGCTGTCAGAGGGAGCCTTCAGGCGACGCGGGACCCGCGCAGCGGGTACCGCTAGCAGTGGTGGTGAAAATGAAGGCGCTGGAAGTGAAGGCAAGCTCGCTGTGAAAATGAAGGCGCTGGAAGTGAAGGCAAGCTCTCAGGAGCTCTCAGGGGCACAGCGAAGACTCAGCGACAGGACGGCAGCAGCCAAACAAGTAAGCACAGGAATCCCAAGTTAATTTAAGTATTTTTAAGTATATTTTAGTAATTAATTTTTAATATTAATTTAATTTAACACTGTTTTTATTAAAGTCGATATTTTTATAAACTATATTTTTGTAAACGATATTTTTTACTCAATATTTTTGTACTTACCTGTTTGTAGATACAAACTCGATATTCTGTCTGTCGATATTTTGTCAGTGATCCGTTTTTGCTACATCATCTATCACTAAGATATCTACCAGGTGTTGAAAGGTTGGACTCTGTCCTTACTTTAACTTTCTTATGGCACACAAGCTTCTCAGTTCTTGAAAAGTGAAAGTGTCATATTTAGAAGGCAACACTGGGTTATCTTCTTGCAGAGGCACACTAGACCCTGCTTTTAAAGCCATGACTAGTGAGGTGTGGTGTGTGCACCTACCTACACTACTTGTTTCCTTCTAGAACCTCTCTAGAAGTTGTAGTCAGGGTGTGCTAAGCCCTTACCACCTACAACTGCTAAGTTCAGTAGAACTTATGTATTATAAGACTTGATTTATATGTACGTACAGGTACCTTGATGTGATTTTTCAAATGATATTCTCAAGATTATTTGGAAAAACAATGTAAGCTCTTTTCCCATCCGCTGCACACCAATGCAATAAGTTGGCCTGGTATATGATGTCCACTATTCTAGTGAGACACCTTGCACCAGTCCAATCAACCCTTATTGATGGTGGTTGTAAAGTCAACCTTATAGAAAGCTATCCTAGGGGTAGCGATGGCCAGCAGTCTTCAGGCTAAGACTTCAGAGAGCGAATTAGGCTAGTTGTTTTACCAATTATAATCTCTTGAGTACCAAATGAAAGTACACCACACAAGGTATTTATCAAATATATATGTATTTATTCTAAACACAACCCCTCTGCGCTCTTTATGAGGTCAGAGGTCAAAGTACATTACAAGGATCTCATTTAGCATTCGATAAGTTGCACAGTATATGTTATGCCCTAGGGGCCTCACAAACAATATACTAAAATAGTGGTATAAGAACCACATCTGAAATAGAAAGCAGGCCTAGGGCCTGTGAAATCACTGGGGCTTCTAGGAACAACCAAGGGTTAGGAAGTAGGAGGCCCACGGGAGATGCGTGTAGTCTCTAAACACAGCCGCGGGTTACCATTGACTTTCTGTGGGAAACGAACAAGTTAAAAATTACAATTTAAGGACACTTCCGGATGGACTACGATGAAAGCCCTTTAAACTAGGACACTTCGAGAGTCAAGACCCACGGGAGCACCGGATTACTCGTGTTACCTCACCCAGGGAAGCTGGGTGCATAGGTGCCTTTTGGTGTCAGGTTTTGTCGTCGCTTTCAATGGAGAGCTGCAAAGAAGTGCTGCATGCGACCGGAGGAAAAGTGTCTGGGTGGATCGAAGATCTGAAAAACCTGAAAGCAGAAGGGACAGAATCTGGGTCACTTTCCAGTGACCAGGATGGTGGTGGAAAGCTGCCAGCCAATGTCGGGTGATTTCAGGTGAAAAGGTGAAGTTTGTCTCTTCAGCCACTTGGTCCAGAAAGTGTCGACGATGACCAGGTGCTGGATTCTAGCTGCCTCACAAAGGTTCTAGTTCACTGCGGTGTCGGTATCCGGATTGGACCCAACAAGCCTTGGCAAACGCAATCCACGCAAGATGTCATAATTGACTTTGTTGCAGGCCAGCAAAGTCTGGGGAGCTTCTCCTTTACAGGGAAGCTGGAGTAACCCTGGAGCAACCAGGAAGGTAAGTTAGATTCAAAGGAAAGTCTTCGGGGGCTCACTAGCCAACGGGCTAGGAAACGCAAAGACACGTCAAGCAGAAATACAAAAGTGGGGCCCACCGGACACTCGTGGAGTGTGAGACTCTGAGCTTCAGTGCAAATGGTGCTCGGGCAGGGGCTTCAAACACCCCAATGCACAACTTCGGGATACCTCGGGAAGTAGGTGCAAGTAGCAAAATGCAGGATGTCCAGGAGTTCCGGTCCCACATCTCTTGTGTCCGCCACCGGTCTCAGCTTTGCTGTGAGCGAAAATCAGGGTCAGAGATGTCTGGGAGTCCAAGTCTTTTGTCGCAGATTCTTTGGGATCCGGCGGGAGCCTCGAAAATGCAGACAAGAAAAGTTGCTGTTGGTGCCTGTTTGAACAGGGTAGTCACTCCTTGACCACAAGGGAGATGTCTTCCATCTTCCAGTTGAAATGGAATGTCGAAGGTCCAGGATATTTGTTTTAGAGTTCCGTCCAGGGCAATATCTTTATAGGAAAGATAGGGGATGGACTAACTCTATGGCCCCTCCTATGGGTGGACCTGGGGAGGGGGTGGTTACACCCCTTCCCCTTTGTCCAGTTCCCCCCAGAGCTGGGACTGAGTGCCCCAGCATCCGGTTTGAACTGGGCTATGCATGGATCACCTTGTGTTCCCCAGGCAGTGTCTAAAAAGCATTCACTGAATGCAACCCTCCCTGCCCCAATACACTAAAGCCTGCCTGCACAGGAAACCTATTTTCCAAGCCTCCCCTGTCGGAGTTTTGTCCAGCAGCAGGAGGGCAGACTCGTGTCTGTGGCAGCAGCATCCATTTTGTGATGCTGGGGCTCTGTTTAACTTTAACCGGGTTTAACAGTAACTACATGTCTTCTTCCTCTAGAAGGGTTGAATGCTAATCTCGCTGCCAGGACTGGCGGGGGGGGGGTAGTATTCCAAAGTGTTTTACACCTTACGCAACATGTTTTGATAAAGCCTAACCAAAGTTAGCAATAACCCTGAGGATTATAATGCACTTAAGAGTATATGGTATGGCTATATCATAGATCAGCTATAAGGAGATGGTTCTGAAAGCTGCAGAGGGGCTCAGCTCAAGCTAGGGCACCCTCTCACAGAAAACCAAGCACTCTGCCTCCAGGACTGTTGAGGCCTGCCATAGGAGTGGCTTATAGGTTCATATGTGTCTATATGTATATATATAGATATAGGTATACTATATATAAGTAAGGGGTGATTACACCACCTTACCCAGCTTGCAATTGCAGACCTGTGGTGTCAGTTTGGAGGGCCAGCCAGGGATGGCATCATACATGCTGCAGCCCCTGGTAGGCCTTGGATGCATCTATGCCATGGCTACCTATGGTACACTATACAGGGGCTCACAAAGGTGACCCAATACCCAATCTGGTAAGTACCTAAAGTTCATGGTAACAGTTTAGAGAGAGGACAGCTAGGCTGTGGTCCTGATTAGCTGGGCCACTGCCAGACTAAAGTCGAAAAACCAGAGAATCACAGCAAAAAGTGGGGGTAACCATAGGAAGCAGACCCTACTCGCCTACAATCACTTGTTAGATATATCCTTTCATTTGATCACTCAGATTATATTTTTATCATGCATGGCTCACTGAGGCTGAGTTGACAGTCATGGAAGATTAAATCATTAGAGTATAGCCCCAGATTTTTGGTTCCTAAGTCCAGCATACTCCTCTCAGTGGGAAAACGGAAATGTGGGAATGGATAGTCAGCAGAGTGAATACTGTTTGTACCACCCTACGCTCACAGCTGGAAATTAGGAGAAGGTAGAACGACCTCAGCTTTAAGTTGTGTACCCAGTTCAACACTTACCACCGCGAGGCCCAGAGGGTTCACGGTGGCCCGCCTAGTGCCGCATTACAATTATTTCCCTGAGAGAAGAAGATCTTTACTGTCCAGCATGCTGGTAACTTGAGAGGAATACCTGAAGTGGAGTCTGGTAAGTTACACTTCCCTAACTGTCACAATACCAGTGTACTGTTTGCTCTCAACTCTTCTGTTACTATTGCATTGTCTATCTACTTTCCTAAAATGCAATACTCAAAGTATCTGAGATGGTTGTTTGTCAAGGGAAATGTGTATTGTTGTATATAAGAGCACATGTATAAATATCCATAAAATGCCACGAGTTGGAATGGTGCCTGTAAGTGGATTACCATAAATATATCATCAAAGGACCCATGATATGTATTAATATGTAAATGTATAGTTTGTTCTAAATGTATGTTGTCACCAGGTATGTTACTTAACCATGTGTCAAGTGTTGGTAAGTTGAGATAGAGTACACTGCAATTACCATGAGGCCCTGTGACTGAAACTCTAACCAAGATACTGTACTCCTTTTGCCCCCTCTCACTTGTCTGCCATGTCACTCACTGATGTTCATTCATCATGCAGGTTACCATTTGTCAAGTGTTATTAAGTCGAGATAGATTTCACTACAACTACCACGAGGCCCTGTGACTGGAACTCTAACCAAGATGCTATTCTCATTTTGCCCCTTTTCACTTGCCTGCCATGGTACAACTGATGTTCACTCATTATGCAAGTCACCATTTTTTAACTGTTGGTAAGTGGAGATAGAAGAGCTACCACCACTACCAAGAGACCCTGTGACTGGAATTCTAACCAAGATGCTTTACTCCTTTTGCCTCTTCTCACTTGTCTGCCACATGGCAACTGATGTTCACTCGTTATGGATAGTGCAACGTACAGACAATGCTCTACTCAGATATATGTCTGAATACTTTGATTGATGGTGTCCTGGTCTCCCAAACTCAAACTTTTGATGACATGAGTGACACCATACCAGCTGCGTACCTCTATTATATGTAAGCCATGAAGGAAAGTCAGCTAAATAACAGTGACAAGTGCACCATTGACACTTCACTCCTCACATGATGAATAATGCTAAATTTACAACCAAGGTGTGTGTTTGTCTGTATTAAACACAACTAGGCCTTGAAATAAGAAAATACACGTTACACTGACATTGTGTTCTTTGCAATGTTTTGGAGATGTCATGTCTTTCCTTAAAGCCAAAATGTCACATATCAGCACACCAAATGAGCGGATCAATTCTGCTACATGTCTTAAATGTCTTCAAAGGTCTAGTTACCAACTTTAACTCCACGCAAATAGATGACAATACTAATCTGTACCTATTTGTTTCATTCTAGGTCTCAATTTACTTTGACACAAACAATGTGGGTGTAGATATCCCACTTCCACCAATAACAATGTACTCTATCAGCCGCAGCACATGCAGGTAAGAGCGGTGGGGCGGTAGGGCCAGGTGTGGGGGGTGTTTGACAGATGACGACGAGGGGAAATAAACTATTTTTTTTAATTTTCCCTCGCCATCTCGTGTCGAAATCCCCCCACCCCGCCCCACTGCTCTACTGCTCTTACCTGCATGAGCAACGGTTGTTCTCTATTACTCTACAGGTCGATCAGCCACAGCACCTGGTCAGGGCTTGGACACCAAATAGACTACTGCTCCACCCTATTATGAAGCCTCAGTGATGACAACATTTCTGGAGATGTGAACATGGATGACGGTGCTGGCCCATCTGGTCAGCCTGAGCAGATGGCAAGAGTGTGGATCACCGTGCCCACAACAACGCCGCACACCATAGCTGCAACAACACAGGCAACCCCTGCACCCCCAACTTGTGTACCTAGCACAGTCAGTACCATCCAGCATCCCCCAGTTCTTGATTCTGAGGTGGTTATCACCACCACAGTCACTAAGGATGCAGGACCCGGTGGCAGGGTGCAGCTTGTGCCAAGGGCACAGGCCCATCAGGTATGACTTATGGGAGTGTAACTGTGGGCCCGCAAAGTGAGCCCATTCAGTCTACGGACACCCAGGCTACCATCAATCATGTCCTAGGAGTCTACCAGTACTCCCAAGGTGAGATGGGCCAGGTCGTTATTGAAAACCGGGAAATGAAGTAGCTGCAGAGGGACTCATACCAGAAAGCTGCTGGCATCCACATCAAGGTGGCCGGCATCAGTGCCAACATGACCTCCCTTGTTAGGGTGCTACGGGACATCATCACCATGCTCTGCACTGCATTTCTACCCCATCCTGTGGTCAAAGTTCCTCCAGGCTATCAATGTCTGCTACATCCACTGGAAGAGTGGCCCTGTCAGACAAGGACATGCTTGTACTCAACCCTGTCTCAGCAGCTGTGGATCCACCTTCTGTCAAAAAGAGGGACGTCCATGCAAACATCCAGGAGAAGGGATGGCAAGACAGCCACTACCGCCTGTAAGAAACCTCAACCCTAATTTCCTCCCGTGCATGCAACATATTCACTTTGTGGACTATTCCTGCCCACTTTTCCATATCTGATGTGAGTAGTATATTGGACTTTGGACTCCAGTTTATTTGGACCCTAGTACAATGGTTATATCCCCCATGACTGACTACTTCACTTTTGCTTTTCATCATTCAATTTTTAGTACACTTTTTGATCTTATCCTTGTTCACTTCATTAAATATACACGTCACCAAATCATTGTCTCCTGTTGTAAGTCTCACATGCACCAGTGTAAATGTAGTACCCTGTGTACTTAGCAATGCCAAAACTAGGCACTTCTAGAAGCATGGGTATTTTGTATGTAAACAATGTTCAACTCTATATCAATACCATGTCACAACAACACATACACACAAGTGTCTGGTCTGAAAACATCTTTATTCCATTATTCAAATCATAGGCTAACATGATGTTTAAGACATAGCACATAAGACATGACTCGATTCTTTACATAATCAGTTACAGACCTTCACAACTTTGATGGAGGGGATACATCAGACTATACCCTCTACAATAGGCAACATAGGCAACATTAAATTAGGTCATCATCATCAGCTGGAGCCAAATTGCCTACCTCACAAAAATATTCCTACATCAATTAAATAAAAAAACAGACACATCAGTTTCTGACCACAGGGCCATTTCAATCCATTGTTGCTTGCATTTGGTGGAATGTCACAAACAAATGTCAGTGATGTGTCACAAGCACTTTGGCCTAGAATGAGGAGATACATCACCAGCTACATACATACAGTTCATACACAATGAGGATTTAGCCAATGTAAAGACAGATTAGCATGATTCGGGCCAAACAAAACATTGTGTTGGATCACATGATGGCACACATATTGCATTAGGACCAACACACTGCAAGGGACAAGTCCAATGGAAGCCACGTAACTTCTATGCAAATGCTGTGCAAGTTGTCTTGGTACTGGCTTTGTACACCCAAACTCTGTGACAGACATTCCCAGGACCAATCCATGTGCACTTTGTACGTCTGAACAGCTTCATATACCTGCTAATGTCACAACTCTGAACTGTCCAAATGGGGATGCCAGGGTGAAGGAACCTACAACACACCAAAACGGGGAGGAAATAGCTAGGAAACCCTACATATGGCATAAACCACAGAGGGCCACATGCAAAAAGCTATTTTGCATTCGCAAACATGCCGATTCACAGAATCGGCCCATTTGCGAACGCAAAAAGGCTTTTCCTATGTACCAAACCCTATTTTGCGAATTGGTAACCTATTACCGAATGACAAAATGGGTTAGTGATTTGCTATTAGGAAGGGAGCTTGTTTAGGGCGTCCCTTCCTAATACCGAATCGCTGCGGTATGTAAGAGTGTTTTGAGGCCAAAATATGGTCGCAAAACATTCGCATTTTACCACCAACTTCAAGTTGGTGATAAGCCATTAAAAAATGGGAAGACACCCTAAGGCACCCCAGCCACTTTGTGAATGGTGGCGAAAACCTTTTTAAGCGTAGACAGTGGTCCAACAGACCATTATCTTCTCTTAAAAAATTAAAGAAAACTTTTCATTTTTTCCTTTTAAATGCAATCCATGCTCCTTTGAGGAAAACGGGCTGCAGTTAAAAAAAAGATTGCTTTCTTTAAAAGCAATCATGGAAATGGTGGTCTGCTGACCCAGCAGGCCACCATCTCTGTGATTTTAGAGACTCCTAAGGGGTAGCAAATTGTGACCTACCTCATTAATATTCATGTGGTAGGTCAATTTATGACCCACTAGGAATTTCTAAATGAAATGCAAAGAAACTTGAACCACTGACGCCGTGAGGGGAACGGCCGCATCCTACCCTCTGTAAATCACCTCACCTTGTTCGTCCTGCTCCTTCGCCATTGCTGTGAGGGAAACCGTGGGTTAATCTGCAGCTGCACTGCTGGGAGGCGAACGGCCAGGCTATGAAACATCAGCATCCAGGGGGCGCGGCGCCAGCTGAGGTTGTCACCTGTGGGCGCCAGAGGCCCTTAAAGTCAGCAACACCCTCCTGCAGCGCGGGACGCATGTGGGTGTGCCCGCGCGCTGGCTGGGCGAAGCCTGGGCCAAAGGCGGGCCCATCCGCAGCCGTCAAAGCCCGAAGAAGGCCGGGCTGGGCAATACCCCCTTAGTTTTATTTTTCTCTGCGATTTTCCAACCACAGTGGTAAGACTAAATAGACTATATACACGACGAAGAGGTTTATGAACTAATTGTCCATTAACTTTTATTAGTATTTGCTGGATAGTTGTTATCCTGATCTTATTATTAGCATCTTTATCTTTTAATAAATTATATGCTGAAGCTTGCATGTTATATTTAAATATTTCAACTGAGGACCCAAAATGAATATAGGTAGCCAGTTGTGCTATTATTGGGTTTTAGTTGTTTTATTGATGCACTGATTGCACTGCTGGTTACAAGAGTATTTTGTCCTATAACCCCAATCTAATTTAAGGCTACTGTAACCCACCACATCAATTACACAGTTAATATAACAGCTCGGTAACAAACCATTTAGGTCAGAGGTCTTCAATCTGTGGGGTGCGACCCCCAGGGGGGTCGTGGAGTCCTGGGAAGGGAGTTGCAGATTCTGCAGAGTGCAGTTCCTGGCATTGGGCTGATCGAGGGTGTTCACGGCGGAGGCCTAATTCACACTGAGGTGTGAAACATCAACGCCTCATTAACAAGTAAAAGGTCTTTTAAAGACCTGTCAAGTACTCGAGTGTGGCTGTGTGTATGTCCCAGAAGCTGTTTCAGCCGGGCTCACATACACGAGCTGGGGAGGGGGAGCTGGGGGGGGGGCCTGGGGGAGCAGACTGTAGTGTAGCCCTTTGAGTTCAATGGATGTTGCGCGCCTGGAGCTGAGGGTCCCGTGACAAGTCCCCGCCCCCAGCAGGGAGGCACAGAGATGCCCTCCCATGAGCGGGAAAGAAGAAGGAAGAAGACGCAGAGAGATACTGATCCCCCCCATGAGAGAGGCACAGAAAAGGTGGGTGGATGAATGATGGGTGGATGGATGTATGTAAGGCTGAAGGATGGATGGATGTGTGAAAAGGTGGGTGGATGAATGATGAGTGGATGGATGAAAGGGTGGATGGATGGAAGGATGAAAGGGTAGATGGATGAAGGATGTATGGATGGATAAAAGGTTGCCTGGATGAAGGATGGATGGATGTGTAAAAAGATGGGTGGATGAATGATGGGTAAATGGATGGATGAAAGGGTGGATGGATGAATGATGGATGTATGGATGGAAGGATGAAAGGGTGGATGGAAGAAGGATGGATGGATGAAAGGGTGGATGGATGGATGGATGGATGGATGGATAAAAGGTTGCATGGATGGATGTGTGAAAAGGTGGGGGAATGAATGATGGATGGATGGATGGATGAAAGGGTGGATGGATGTATGGATGAAAGGATAGATGGATGGATGAAGGATGGATGTATGGAAGGAAGGATGAAAGGGTGGATGGATGAAGGATGGATGTATGGATGGAAGGATGAAAGGGTGGATGGATGGACGTGTGAAAGTGTGGGTGGATGAATGATGGATGGATATGATGAGGTCTAACAGGCGCTTTTATGGTTGTCAAAAGTTGATGATGAGGAGTACCAGTTTCTAAAAACTTTTGTCTGAAGGGGGTCCTTACGCCTAAAAAGGTTTTACAAGGGGGTCTCGGCATCAAAAAGTTTGAAGACCTCTGATTTAGGTAGTAATGGGGAAAAGGAAAGCAGACGAAACAATGACTGGGAGGAAAAAAACAGCAAGGATGCAAAAACTGGCCAAATCGGCAGCCGATAATTGCACTTTGGTCGCTATCGATGACTTAATAGAAGAGGTGGAAAAAATGCTGTCTAGTGGAAAAGAGTCAAGTACCAAGGGAAAAGGCAAAATTCCATCTTACTACAGTAGGAGGGAAAAGACTACAGTAGGATGGAAAAGACGCTTCCGGTAAAGCGAAATAGCCCAACTATTATTGTTCACCAAGCACACAACAAAATATTGCTGCGATCACCAACTGTATCACCTCTAAAGTCAGGACTGGGTACTGATACGACACCCTCTCCTAGTTTGAACACTTCAGATAATATAGATAGGAATCAAGGCAATTTGATATGTGGAGAGATCATAAACGTAGAATGCTTGAATAGATATCTACCCTTAGTTGAGAACGTGGAGGAAGTTCGAGAAGAGCAAACACTAGGGAAAGAAGAAAAAAACAGACTAATTTGAGTTTAATTGTGGAGAAGACAAAGGGAAAGACACATGACATCCATATACTTGTGCTGGACCTCTACACAAAACTAAACATAGTCCAAGAAGAGGTTCTGACAATCAAAAGAATGATAGAGGCACTAACAGTTCACCTAAATAGTGACCCTAGAGTCATAACCAATGCACCAGGGGACCGACAACAAATAGTAAAGAAAGCCCAATACTCCAATACGGAGAACCAGGTAGTAAAATTAGCGACTAGAACTACTTCTAATGACCTCCAAAACCCGACATCAAATCAGAGTAAGAACTTGAGTGCAAAGCCCCACCCTAAAATTACTATGGAGAAACACATGACTAATAGGCACGATTATTGGAGACCACTTATGCTACAACACCAAATGCAATGTGCAAACCCAAACCTAGAAACCTTACATTCAAACAGGTTATCACAAGGTGCCCAAAGTTTTGGAAAGGGGCTTAGGGGATTTGAGAGGAGAAACAGCCGAGAGCAGGCATTTCATCTCCCCATTAGGAAGGAACACAATATGTACAACGTGTTTCTCACCAATGTTCCGAGATTAAAACTGGTGTGTAGAGAAGACAGGGATTCCCTTGTAAATAATACATTGGTTTAGGAAGGAACGACAGTGTCTCTCTATAAAAACGTCAGACATAAAAAATGCAGAGTGGATTCAACAGGATAAGGGGGAACTGGACTATATTAGGTTAACACTCTACTCTAAATCTATTGCTGAGAATTTAATAAATATGAACCTAAGAAATCATTCCCTCTTTAATTCTAAAATCAGTATTAGGCAAAACAAAACCTGTACAGCTAGTTGTAATCTTGCCATACATACCTCTAGGGGGAGAAAGTAATCTTGAAGCCATAGATTGACTTCATCTTGAGCAGACTCTGTACCTCATAGTAAGGGGGATTTTGTCCCCAATGGTCCAGATTGGAGGGGTAATTGATTTTGATGACCAATTAAATGTGGAGATACCACTTGAAGGTGAAAGCCTTGAAGATAGATTAGTAGATAATATTGCACAGCTAGAAGGGCCTGAGTGTGCCCTAAGTGATTGTCCCCTTATTAAAAAAACATCATGCATAATATCTGACTGTGATCTCCCAGATACCACACCAACAAGCCCAATTCAAAATCGAGTGAGGATGGTGTCTTGGAATATAGCTGGCCTTGCAAAAAAACTGCAAGAACCAGGCTGGAAGGATTATATTGAATCCTTTGATCTCTGCCTTTTCCAAGAGACCTGGGCAAGGGAACCATTATTCAAAGTAGGCTATAGGACATTCAGTATAGAGGCCCATCAATCAATTAGAGGTAGACCATCTGGGCGCCTCTTAATTTGGATAAAAAAGTAACATTAATTCCTCCATAGACATCCTACCAACTGCCACTGATGACATCTTGGCCCTGAGCTTCAAATTCCCAAATAAATCTTGGTTACACCTGTTTAATACATATATAAGATCTAGAGAACGCTCGAAAGAATCACCAATAATACAACATTTGGAAGATGCCCTTGATTCCATTCAATCTAATGGGCTCATTGTAATTGGAGGCGACTTCAACTGTTGTTATGAACCCTTGTTGGGATTGAATTCAATCCTTGAAGAAGATCTTGCAATGGGTATCCCGTCCTTAGGGACAGAAAAGACTGTATCGTCACTACAACTATTTAACTTCACAGTAGAGAAACGATTAAGGTCATGCAATGGTAGAACCCCCTCTGACCCGAATGCTCTAGTACCTTCTCCAGAGGCCTTTCCTCTTCTCGAATAGATTATATCATGGTAAGCACCGCCCATTGGGATCAAGTGCAGGACTTTAAAGTGGATGGGAAAAGAGAAAGTGATCATTTCCCTTTGTGCTTAGATCTGGCAGGGGAATATTTTATGCTACATCCACTGATACATGTAGGATTGGACATAGAGGTCATACAGCCTATAGTTAGTAATAGCAGGAGGGCTCTAAAGTGGCCATCTATACTGACGTATCATAAAAAATAACATAAGAAGCTATACTTACAAATAGCCCCAATACCAATTACCAAATAAGCAGTCAGTCGGCAGTGAAGAAAGTCCAATTGTTTATTATGTAAAATACTCTTTAGAGGAGCATCTCCTATCCTCACCCCTAAAGGTGCGTGGAGAAGACTGCTGGCTTACATTCAAAACAGCACATGTATACTTTCAGATCAGCACATGGAGTCACCGTAAATGGAAAAACACTACTTGGCTCTTGGGCCTCGAGGAAGGACCATATATGGCACACATGATTAATTTGAAGCTTTGCATAGTTATTATTGGGGAACGTCAGGAGGGGTGACTCCCTTTCGTCCCGGTGCCTGGGAGTGCAGGCACGGCGCTTTCAGGAATGCGCTTATTGCACCCAACGCCTTGAGTCCCAGGATAGAGAAAGAATAGCGTGCATTCAGCTGCTTTCAGCCACTCAACTTAACCTGGGCCTGACAACCATTGGAAGGTAACACGTGATTACTGCTCGTGTCTAACATGGAGAGATGAAGATGGCATCTGTATGGTTCTCGGCCTACTCGAAATAAACAGAGCATACGAATAGCATATATGCCTACCAACTAGCTAAAACAAATATAGGTTAGACCTAATGTATACTTATATTAAAGAGTATATAGATACATCATGCTAACATAATATATATATATAGCTAATACTACTAACATAAGGAAAATCTGATTTTTATCCTTCAATACTGAAAAAAGTAGAATCTCTCACTTGCATTTATAACACTTTTAGTGATCTTGTACTGCTCTTTTTAATAGAGTGCTCTGAAACCATATCTATAACATTGATTCATCAAACGCTGCTAGAAGGTATAACACCCTATCGAACCAAACCAGTGACTGAGAAGACCAAACATTCCAACAAAATTGGGTCATCAAACCCATGGTTTATTAATAAATGTGTACTAAACAAACAAAGCTTAATTGGGGCCTTGCGAAGTAAGGACATAATTATGATTAGACAATCAAGGAATATGTATAGTCAAGTCAAAAACCACTTTATTCGATTTTGTTAAAAATCATAAAAGCATACTACAACAGTTAAAAATCATTCCAAGTACATGTTTTAAAAAACTTCATATGATACAATACAATTTAAAACATTAAAAAGGTCAGATTAAAAAGACTCATCATGTGCAAAAAAGCAAGAAATACCAAATTCATCCCAATCCCCACACTTCAGCTTATACTTTCCTCCTCCTGATTCGAACAGCAGCGACAAGGTAATTTGCCACACTGAACATTACCAAGGGAGAATCAAGCATTTGTAGGAACAGAAGAGCGGGTTTTGCTTGCGTAAACGCTTTCCCCTTCAACAAGGGTAACAGATACTTTTGTCTAGGAACATGATAAAAAGGGCAGAATAACATAAGGTGCATATTGTCTTGTATGGAAAAGTTGTCACATTCACATACAGGTGCATCCTCCAGCTTGAACCATCCCTGTCTGCCACAGAGTACCAAATAAATCTGGTTAAATCTAAACTTAACCAGAAGCCATCTGTGGAACGGGATGTTGACTAGGGCAAGATACGGTTGGATGGCAATACAAGTGATTGTCATGTAATGTGCTCTGACCGTGGATTTTGTTAACTGGAGTTGTTCTCTCTCCAAGGATTTAAGTTTGTAAAAATGTTCCTTGACCCACGCTAGGTCTGCTTTTTTTAAATCAAGCGGGGAGGAGAAAATCTCCGGGAGTCCAAGTTCTGCCGAGCACTTTTTAATGTATGCCAGCCAAGCGATGTCTTTAAACTTATCCAATTTTAAACAGTCCGTCAAAATTTTGTGGTTGAGACCTAAGTTGTTATTGGTCCAAACTCTTATCCACAGAAGTATAGGTGACATAGAGAGGATATCACTAATGTATCCTACTCCAAGCTCCTGATGGACAGAAAAGGTGGCTGTTGAAAAGGGGAGTCCTAATATAGAACAGAAAAACTTATTAACCTCCGTTTGGATGTTTTCAGTTTTTACATAACCCCATAATCCAGCTCCGTACCTAGCTATAGCCAATGATTTTGCCCTATACAAGGCTAGAAGTGCACCACTTGGTTTCCCCCCTAATCTCCGTGAAAAGCTCAGAATGGCATTAACCGAGCTCCTCACTGCTTTAGTCTTTGCTAATATCTGGGGGATCCAGCTGCCCTTAGTGTCAAAAATTACTCCGAGGTAAGTGAAAACTTTAACATTACTAATCACTTCCCCTTTGCAGTAAAAAGATTTAGTATTATTTTTAGCTGCCCCAAAGACCATAACATGGGATTTCGCGTTATTAACCACAAGGTCAAGAGAGGACATGAAGTCACTAAATGCATTAAGAAGTCTCTGGAGGCCCAGATGTGTCCTAGTTATTAAGGCAGCATCATCCGCGTACAGGAGCACTGGGATGTGAGTGTCCCCTGCACGCGGAGTGTCCACAGATGCAGCCAAAAGATTTTTTTCCAGAGAATTTATATATAAAGTGAACAGCATAGGGGCAAGGATGCAACCCTGTCGCACACCCCTGCCTGATTTGAACCACGCTGTGCGATGTCCCTCTTGGTCCATTCTAATGGAAGCCTTTAGATCCTTGTGTAGTTCAGCCAAGAAGTGGACCAGATGAGGGTCCAATCCCATTTGTAACAACATACCCCACAACTTGGCTCTATTCACTAGATCGAACGCTGTGGACAGATCCATGTAAGCGACAAAAATTGTCCCTTTTTTAGCCTTAGTGTATTTAGAAATTATCATGTTCAAATTCAGGCATTGGTCCTCTGTCCCTCTACCTGACCGAAAACCATACTGGGCATTGGACAAAATATTATTCTCTAAAGTCCATTTATTAATTTTCGCCAGTAGTACTTTACCCAAGATCTTCATAGAGGAATCCAGCAAGGATATAGGGCGGTAACATTTAGGGTCATTTCTTACTCCTTTTTTAAAAATTGGTACAATTATTGAACATGCCCAGGTATTGGGAAAACCCCCTTTAAGTACATTATTATAAACATTCGTTAATACAGTTGCCCACAACTCTGGGTTTAATTTATATAAGTCCAAAGGAACCCCATCGGGTCCCGGGGCTTTATTCTTAGCGGACCCAATTATTGCGACCTTGACCTCATTTTCAGTAAAATCTACAATGGGTTGCATGTTAGAATAACCAGGTATACAGAATGTTTCATAAACTTGATTGCTCCCATAGATAACTGAAAAATGATTAAGCCAATCTGACTCAGGTATATTTGCCTCAAGGTCAGTGTTACATGTTTTGGCAAATATGGAGTTATTTATAATGGACCAAAATTTAGAGCTGTGTTTTAAGGTGGTGGAATCCATTAAAGCATCCCAGGCTTCTTCTTTAACAGCTTTTTTTGCGTGTTTTTACCGCCTCTGCATATTTTTTCCTTAGTTGAGCTATCACTAGCTTATTTCTAGGGGAATGTTTTAATGCTGCTATCAGTGCTGAGTGGGCTTTTGAGCAAGAATGGTCGAACCAACCGGAAACTGGAGCCGGTCCCCTTTTTGGGCTAAGTATAAGCTCTTTCTCCACCTTCGAGCAGATAGCCTCAAAGGCGGCAATGATCTCTTTATCCCCCCTAGTAGGGTCCCTGCAAGTCTGGAATTCCTCCACCATTTCATGTTCAATAAAATGCATAAAATCTTCTGGGCAAACTTTGCACCATTTTAGTCGCCGCCCTTGATCTTTGCTCTTAACGTGCTTCACAGAAGTGACCAGCAAAGCCCCCTTCAACAATCCAAGCGAAGCATCCAGCATTAGACACACCGGATTGTGGTCACTGAAACCACTTTCAATGGCGTTATAGAAATGGACATAATGGAGCAGCCCTGGGGACATAAAAATGTAATCAATGATGGATTCACTACCCCTTGCGTTATAAGTGACCACCCGGTCCTTTGAATCAACAAAGCTAGGTTCATACAGATCGTTTGAAGATAACAAATGTTCCATAGCTGAGCCCTTCAGGCTATGCTCAAAGTGGGGAGGAGTCGTGAGGTCAGGCCCATGGAAGTCTTTGATCTGGCATTGTGATTCACATAAGTGAACATTAAAATCGCCCATTAAAAAGATTTGAACAAAAGTGGTTTGTTTTGACATGTAATCATTTGCAAATAGATTTAGACTTTCTAAAACAAAATTTTGGGGACCACCCTGCGAAGAATTATAGCAGTTAATAAAAAGTGTTTTATTTTTATCTACGTGACTCAACTCTAGCAGTTGAAAATAGTGTGAGGAGCTTGGGATTTCCCTCACACTCCCAGCTATATTGAGAGATACCAAGAACATCAAGCCACCTATGTCCCTTCCCGCCACAGAACACTGTGCTTTAACAAAAAATGAGGAGTAGCCATCCAGCCAAAATGAATTATCCCTAGCCCATGTTTCCTGCATGGCTACTATATCGTATTCTTCCAACTTACCCAGCCAGATTGGATCATTTTGTTTGGCACGTAAGCCCGCAATGTTCCAGGACAAAATCTTAGCTTTTCTATTGCCTCCCTCTGTTGTCGCCTCCCCTTCATTAGATATCACATTACAGGGGGTGGGGATGTTAACAGTATTACAGGGGGTACAGATATTGGTGGAGACATCCTGGGCATTGGCTGGCTGGTTTGTTGGCTTGGGCTCTAGTCAATCCATAGCATCCTGATTGGCAAGAGCCGCAAATCTATTTGAAAGAGGCAGGTTATCTGGGTGTGTATTCATGACAGGTGTGGCTACACCGCCTCCCCTGGCCTTCTTAGTCACCCATTCATCCCCTTGTAAAGGGAAATTTTGTTTACCATGAGACCCAAGGTTATTATATAGCAGGGGCCTGCCATAGCCGCCTCCAGTTATCCTGAGTGCAGGAGGGTAGAAAAAACCCAGCGGCATGGCACGCACACCCTTGCCTAAAGGATCCAAAGGGGAAGCATCCCAAAAAAGGCGGCTTATGACATCACGCGATTTAAAATTAACTATGACACAATCGCCTGCCACATATTTCTTAGTTTTGCCAACCCAGTTAACCCTTCTACACATCAATATATTAGCTGCGATATTACTTTCACCCGTGCAATTTGCATTGCACCATTTTTCTGTGAGGTTACGCAGTGTTTCATGATGTTCTACCTCTCCCGCATCTAATTTGGGTACATTAACAAGTACAGCCACAAAAGGTGTTGCATCAGGGGGTAGGTGCACTGGGGGCACCCTAACCCTCTGGTCTCCCATAGGACCTGATGGCTTTTCCAATAAAGGCTTGTCCAATAGAACACGGTTAGGCACTGCTTGGGGCAAGGGTGTATATCTACCATTTACAACTTTCCCTTTTGCTGGCACAGAGCTTTCTGCCGGTATATTGGCTACTGGGATAATTGGCGGGTCGATTTCTATTGGAGCTGAGACCGGGGCCTGACTAATCAGAAAATTGTTAAAGCGTTCACATTTGTTCAGCAAATTATTGACACAGTCCTTCAAAGTCTCAGTAATGTCTGATGCAATTTGAATTAAAGCGGATTCTAGCCTCTCAGTAAAAAGTTTTTCCAAAAGTTTCGTGAGGCCCTCTTCGGTGACATAGGAAGCCTGCGGACCCCCAGAATGGATGTTGGCCGTGTTTTCTTTAACACCCATAGCATCAGTGGTAGGTGGTATTACAGTGATAGGAAGTTCTGGGAAAGGCAGGACAGTAGGTATCTGTGCCACGTTTGACCGGCATGATTCAATTATGACCCTCGGCTCCAATGGTACACAACTGATGGGCGAAGAAATTGTAGTGCTAATGTTTTCAGATGAAGTTTCCAAGCCCAGTGCACGTTCAGAAACAGCTATCTGAGATGATAGTTCGTCCACTTTAGAAGTCAGGTAAGTAACAATGCTAGTCGTATATTTTGGAACCTTAGCCTTAGCTTCTTCCGTCACCGGAGTAACCAATTTTCTCTTACCCATAATGTTAAGGATGTGGCCCGTCCCGTCCCTGGTCGGCCTTGGACGGCCTTAGACGGCCCGCCCTCTGCCCGGGCTCCGCGCGCGTCCCGCGACGCGGATGGAAGGGCTTGGTCAAGTACGCCTCCCGGCGGAAGTCCCAGCTGGCAGGCGGCGTCCCCGTGGAGCAGGGGACGCTGGGGATTGTAGTTTTGGCCCGCTCAACCCCTCTCAGCAGCCGCGAATGGTGAGCGGCGGCGGGGGGCGGCAGGAAAGCAGGAAGGCTGCAAACCGGTGTCACTGCGCTGGTGTAGCTGCGGAATAACTATGGGCCCCGTAAACAGCAGCAAGAGGTCCCCGGGCGCTGTAGCTTCTACCGTCAGGCAGCCCACTGTAATACACCGATATATATCACCTCACCGGTTGGTATAGCGTCCGCTCCCAACGGAGTATCTAGAACAGGCTGTACCCGGCAGGGGAGCCGAACACGAAGCAGAGCAACCAGGCAGCCTCGCTGCACCAAAAGTCAGCGTGTAATCCTTTCCAGGGGGAGAGCGTCGGAAAGGCTATGCAGCAGCCGCAGTACACGTTGGATCCAGCAGGTGCTCCAAACACGGAGCGGAAAACTCAGCTCTAGGCTGCTGTTTTACCACTGTATAATAAAGTTTTTAAAGCAGCTCGTAGAAATTGGGAAGATGCAAGCTGGGAAGAACTGATAGCAGCTTCAAAGGCAGGCATTCAATTCTTGTTTTGGCAGATTATTGCCAATGGTAGCAAGACACATAACGCAGCCCAGGACTATAATTTGGACCCCTGCACTTTGCATGGACATTTTTCTCGCATATATGCCCTTCCAGCTTCAATGGCTAGAGAGATTCCATGCAGCATTGAGGATCTTAGGTCATCAAATGAGATTGCACCACTACAATTTAGTGTAGAAAAAAACCACGCTGGCCATATTAGCTATTAAGTCTTCAAAAGCTCCTGGCCCTGATAAGATCCCGGGTGATCTGTTTAAACATGCGACCGAGGTGTGGGCACCATATATTAATCTCCTATGCAATTCAACCGTTAGAGGTCAGCCCATTCCAGAATCCTGGAGGGGAGCGGAGATCGCCCCAATATATAAGAAGAGTAGTAGGGCGATCCCGCTAATTACAGACCTATTAGCTTGATAGACATATCGAGAAAGGTCTTTGCCAGACAGATTTTAGATAGGTTAAATGACTGGATGCTTGCCAATGATGTACTGTCCCCATGCCAGGCGGGCTTCATAAAGGGGACAAGTACTATTGACCAAGTGTTCAGGCTGATAATTATAGCCTGGAAATACACAAGGCTAAGATCTGGTCATTTATATGTGGCCCTTACAGTTTTAAAGGCTGCATTTGATTCCCACCCAAGAGACCTATTATGGCTAAAGTTACTACGACAGGGGGTACCAAAAAATATTATATTTCAGTTGGTCAGGCTTTATGAGAATAACTACGCAAAAGTGCGTTGGGGTAAAGGGGAGGAACTCACAGACAAGATACCAGTCAAGAGAGGTGTGCGCCTGGGCTGTGTCCTGGCGCCTGGGCTGTGTCCTGGTGCCAACTCTGTTTTTGTTATATGTTAACAACATAGTTGAGTTCCTCCAAAAATCTAATCATGACTCCCCGAAATTAGGAGGGTACTTCATCTGCGCACTAACATTTGCTGATGACACAATCTTGCCGCAAACGCCGAAGGGCTTGCAAAATCTCTTAAATACTCTCAATCAATATTGTAAACAAAAGGGGCTAGAAATAAACCCATTAAAAACTGAATACATGACTATTAGGCCTCATACATATTTTAAGAATAAGATAAAGCTGGATGGAGCAACTTTGGAGCGTGTCTTTAATTTTGTTTATCTTGGGGTAACCATCGATTCCAAACTCTCATGGAACCCACAGATAATGAAATCTAGATCAATATTAACACAATATGCAGCCCCAGTCATAAAAAAGATTCACACAACTACGACAAAGACTGTTTCACCAGCCTTAGAAGTTTATAAATCCAGGGCCAAACTACCGCCTTATATGGCTCAGAGCTGTGGGGGGGGGGGGTCACTTTTAGCACTAATCACGGGGAAAATAAGATTCTGAGGAGGTTTGTTGCTCTCCCGCAAAATAAACCTTTGAACCCACTGACGCTCGACCTGGGCATCAAGCAAATTGAGCAAAGGGCGATTTGGATGACCCTGTCATATTGGATAAGAATATGGACCACCGAGGAACTACAAATGTATAGATCAGCGTTGAGGGAATTAATTACTCTTGATATCCATGTCACCGTTCCTTGGTTGGCCCATATTTATAAATGGTTTTTGGACCTAGGGCTGAGGAGGTTTTGGGAACAGCCGAACTTGTTGACTTTTGATTCTAAATGTGAAATTAAAAACATTTACTGGAAATTTACTATGCACAGTGTTACCTCAAAGTGTAGATCTGGTACACTTACCACCCAGTTTTTGCTGTTCAAAATAACTCCCTGCTTTGAACCACTATTTGATGATATCGAACCTTTGCTTGACTAACATTTAGGTATGGCACTCTTCAAGTAAAGTCGTTTACATCTAGGTGGGGACATAGGCAGGTAGAGGAAAGGGATTGTAAGCATACCCAGTGCCACTTGGGAAGTAAGGAGGATATTGCTCATATTTTATTTTTCTGCCCAGCATATGAAAACCCGAGAAAGAAATGGATAAAACCTCTGGCAGGAATTTGGGAGTTAGGAAATATACTGAAATGCTGAAATTTGAAAAACTGACAGCTCCAAGCTCATTGTATTTGGCACCAGTAGATTTCTGTTGGCTGCTAATTTGATTAGGCTGAAGATAGGGCTCAAATTTTAACTTTAAGATTTTTAATAACATTGCTCTAACTTAAGGATGCCTGATGGAAATTAAATGCGATGTTGTATTTAGTTATTGATACTCAAAAATTCTTAGTTTAGAAAAATTCCTGTTTTATTACAATTTGCTCCAGTTGCTCAGACGGAACTGAATCTTGTACTTTGTACTTTATGGAATGCATCTCACTGCTGCTTGTTGAAAATACTCGTTTTTATGCATCGTAGCAGCTTGCATACGTAAAACGTACCAATGACGGTTAACTAACTGACACTCTGTGTTTGCACTTTATGAAATCAATTGAATAGCTGCTAATTGTAAAAACCTTATTATATGTACTGTACTATAACTGGCATGAGTTTATCGGGCACCTTGTATCCTGTATCTTATTTATATCATACTTTATGCACTGTATTGCAATTGATAAGAGGACTAATGAACTGAATATATATATGATCCTTTTTTTAATAATGTTATTGTATTTATTGTTGATTTGATGGTTATGTGAATCGAATAAAGATCCTTTAACTAACTAACTAAATGAAAATCATAGAGTTTCATAAATTTGGAATGCTGATTACTTAATTGTGATGTGCAGAAAATCTCAATTAGTTTGTGTTGGAGCACTCTGTCTACGGCAGGTGCTCAAGCAGAGTGTTCAGTGGGCTCTCAAATGGTTAGGATGATGGTTGGCAGAGAGAGAAAGGAGATGGGGGCTGTGCCGCTCCTGCCGGTTTAATAAAGAAGTTATCTCTCCTACCTGTGGAGTCTCTTCTTTTCAGTGGTGACGAGCTGCTGCCGGCAGGAGTCCCACGCGTGTACTTCATTTGATTCTCGGAGCCACTTCGCGTCTTTGATGACCGACGGACTGCCTCACACTGCCTGCACAGTCATTCCATTCCAGTGAGGTGAGGTCTCACTGCTCACTCTCTCTTCACTAATAATTGCGCACCTGGTTCAGCATCATACCTTCCCCGTAATTTTCAGCGGCACGAGAGTTTTTGTGTTTCCAGTAACGAGCCTCTGCCGCGAGGTCCCCATGCCACACCGGCTATTTAGCAGTGCGTGACTTTGCCTGACCTCCATTTACAGCACTCACGCCCGTCACGCATGTCGGCAGCCATTTTAAAACCAGGCCCTCTCCGTCCAACTCTACTAGTGATACACACACTTCAATTTTAACTGTGTATCACTCAAGTGCAACTCAGAAAGCAATTGGTGATACACACACTAATTTTAACATACTTCAGTGATACACACACTTGAAAAAATTTGTGTCTTCTTCTTACTGAAGGAAACATTAATTCTCTTCTTCATTTAAAGTTGGAATTCATCTCTTCATTTAAAGTTGGTAATTGCAATTTCTGGATAACACTAACCAAATGTTCTCCAGTCTGACAAATTCACTTCGCTAAATGTATTCCAGTTACATTTTATTTCTATCTATTTTGTTTTGCTTTTTTCTTCTTTCAAATATGCAACAATCCATAATTCCACCTGCTGCGTTTATTCCCAACCTAGTATCCCCAGAAACGGATTGGAAACAATGTAAGGAAGACTTTGAGGCATACCTAGATGCCCTTGAGGGGGATTCTTTTCCCACATAAAAAGAAGTACACTATTTTAAGACACTGTTTGGGCGCTGAAGGTCGCAGCATTCTCAAACACATTCCTAAGATGGTTGTTTTATCAACTGAAGGTGAAGGTGATGGCGTAGAGGATTAATATTTCACAGCCATCAAGTCCTTAGACACAAGATTTAAAGAGTGCAAAAACGTTACGTTAGAGAGACATACATTTTACAAACGAGTACCGTTGCTTGGAGAATCAGCAGCTACTTATTTTTGCGCACTACGGATTTTGGCTGTTTCTTGCAACTATAACACGTATGAAGAAGAAATTATAAGAGATTAGTTGGTGGAGAAAACTAACAATAACATGGTTCAAGAAGCTCTACTATCCTAGCCAGATCCTACTTTACAAAAAGCTTTGGAGAAAGCAACAAGGATTAAAAACACTACAGCGTACTTCCTAAAAATCATTCTGATGGAGTTTTGGCTGTCAAGAGTTAGTACAAAAGACCAAAAGATAAACTACATCAAGAATAGAACAATGGAAATGACAAGTTTTTTTCAAAACCTACATACAAACGTTGGGAGTGTTAACGCTGGGGTAGCTCATCCCATCTCGGCAATGCCAAGACATGTCCTGATGTGGATGTAACATGCGCAAAGTGTTCTAAAAAGTGTCATTGCGCAAGAGTTTGCAGATTCACTGGAAAAAAGATCATTCAAAGCAGGAACTTCAAGAAAAGTCTTCAACCTAGAACCTTGTAAAGAAGGAGAGTCATCATCAAGTGAAGAAGAACAGATCTGCAACTTTGGGGGGTCGTATACCGTGAGCGCATTTAGTGCCACTCCACAAGGAATTAAACGTCCATTGCGCATTGCGAACATTAATGGAGTGGATGTTAAAGTATTGGCAGCCTCTGGTTCTCATTTTAAATTGATCAATGTAAACATTTGGGAAGATTTATTTAAAAATCAAAGGTTTCCTTTAAGAATGTCCACCCTAAAACCGATTTGTTATGGGGGAAAAGCCATTGATGTTGTAGGTGAGTTTGATGCTGAATTATGCTTCAAGGACAGTAAGTTCCAAGGAATAATCTAATTTATGTTGCCAAAGAGGACTCTAGTTTGTTGGGCTGGCAAATAGAATAGGCCCACTGTAAACTATTTGGGTTAGATGTTGTCTGCCAAGGGGGTGGGGCCCAAGTCCAGTTTAGTCCATGCAATACAGAATTTCAGCACTTCTGTGGACAAGGATCAACTGAGATCCTTCATGGGACTCATATAATTTTATGCTAGATTTGTGCCTGATTGTGCTACAAAAAATTTACCACATTATGAGTCCTTTCAAGAAAAACTCTATTTTCAAGTGGGATAATGAATGTACGGAACTATTCAATCTAATTAAAAAGAGACTGCAGATGCCATTCCTCTAAAACATTTTGATACCAAAGACCATACTATTATCATGACTGATGCCAGTCAGAGAGGGTTAAGAGCTGTGCTTATTCAACACTGAGAGGGAAAAGATGAAGATATAGCCTTTACGTCCAGAGGATTGAGAGGTGCTGAGGCCATGTACTCTGTTATAGAATGCAAAGCTTTGGCTTGAAGGTGGGGTATTGCCCATTTCGAACATTATTTGTGGGGTTCAAAATTCACTGTAAGGGTGGATCACAAGCCTTTAGTTAATCTTTTCACAACAAAGGGTGGTAGCAAGGCGACCCCCAGGATTGCCAAATGGAAATACAGATTGTTGGAACACAATTTTGTGGTTGAATACGTTACTGGCAAGAAAAACCTGTTAGAAGATTGTCTTTCTAGGTTACCCAGCTGTGATGAAACGAGTTGTGTAGAGGTTGAAAAAGATGTTGATACTTAAAGGATCTGTTATACTGTGTGTTATCCCAATGACGTTTTAACAGAACAGGAGTTGAGAAGTGCTTATGAGGTGGATGAGGAAATCAAGCAAGTGATGAACCTGGTGCATGAAGGTTGGTCTGTAAGTTACTCAAGGGACGACTCTCTCAGTAAGTTCAAGCATGCTTTTGATAAGCTGTCCACTGTTACTGGACTATTGTATCAATTTTCTTTGACTGTGGTTCATGGGGCCATGCGTAAAAAAGTTCTTGCATTAGCTCATGAGGGTCACATTGGCATGAGTGCCATGAATAGAAGAATCAGGGAAAATTTATGGTGACCTGGTTTAGACCGGGATGTGGAACACTTAGTGAGGGACTGCATGCTGTGTGCCATCAGTGAAAATCACAAGTGACTTTACCGGGTCCTGTAGAAGCACTTGAGGTGCCCGCAAAAGTTTGGTCAAAGCTTGCTATCGACATCATAGGTCCCATGTCTTTATCTGCTAATGGTGTTTCTGAGTATGGCATTGTTCTTGTTGACTTTTACAGTCATTGGCCTGAAGTTAAGTTTGTGAAGTCACCCACTGCCGATTGTATCATTGACTTCCTAGAATTATTATTTGCTAGGGAAGGAATTTCTGTTGAGATACTTTCCAACAACGGCTGTCATTTTCCTTTTATTCAATTTAAATCATTTATGGGCATAAAACACTCTAGAACTTCACTTTACCACCCTAGGAGTAATAGCCTTGTAGAAGGGTTTAGTAGGGTGATAAAGGATAATGCTCAACTGTCCAAGGCCAGTGTTCTGAATTGCAAGAAAGAGTTGAAGATTTTGCTGTGGGCAGTACACATCACTGCCAATGCTGACACTGCAGTTTCTCCTTTCATTTTGCTGAGAGGACTTGTTCCCTCTTCCAAAACGATGAGGAGGTGGAAGGTAGACTTCAAAATGCCTGAGGAAATAATAAAGGAGGTAGCCAGAAAAAGTATTGAAGCTCTGAACAAATATATCCAATCTGGGACCAAAGAGTTAAGAGTATGCATTGGTGACCGAGTGAGAGTAATATATTCCAAGATTGTTCCCAAGGGAGAGTCTAAATTCTCTGATCTCAAGACTGTTGTGAAAACTTGGATGATAGAACAAGAGTAAGATCTCGGTTCCTAAGTCTCGTCATTTCATTGTGTCTGGAGAAGATAGGTTTCAGGGTTCTCTGGCTCAGCACTACCCTAGAACACTACCGCAGCACGACCCCCTACACTACAGAAACACCAGTGCAATACCCTAAACCCTAAATCTACCTGCAGCACGACCACCTACACTACCCATTCACCAATGCACTACCCTAAACCCTTAAACACTACCTCAGCATGACCCCCTACACTACCCAAACACCACTGCACTTCCCTAAACCATAAAACACTATTCCTTGCATGACCCCCTACACCACCCAAACACCACTACACTACTCTAAACCCTAAAACACTACCTCCAGCATGACCCACTACACTGCACAAATACCACTGCACTACTCTAAACCCTAAACCACTACCCCTACACTACACAAATACCACTGCACTACCCTAAAACACTACCCCTACACTACACAAACACCACTTCCCTACCCTAAACCCAAAAACACTACCCCAGCATGACCCCCTACAATGCACAAACACCACTGTACTACCCTAAACCCTAAATCTACCCCCAGCACGACCACCTACACTACCCATTCACCACTGCACTACCCTAATCCATAAAACACTACATCAGCATGCCCCCTAAACTACCCAAACACCATTGCACTACCCTAAACCCTAAATCTACGCCCAGCACAACCACCTACATTACCCATTGACCACTGCACTACCGTAAACCCCAAAACACTACCCCAGGACGACCCCTATACTACCCACACACCATTGCACTACCCTAAACCCTAAATCTACCCCAGCACGACCTCCTACACTACCCAAACACCACTGCACTACCCTAGAACACTACCCCCAGCACGACCCCCTACACTACTCAAACACCACTGCACTACCCTAAACTCTAAAACACTCCCCCAGCATGACCCCCTACACAACACAAACACCACTGCACTACCCTAAACTCTAAATCTATCCCCACCACAACCCCCTATACTGCCCATTCACCACCGCACTACCCTAAACCCTAAAACATTACCCTAGCACGACCCCCTACACTACCTGAACACCATTGCATTACCCTAAAGCTTAAATCTACCTCAGCATGACCTCCTATACTACCCAAACACCACTGCAGTACCCTAAAACAGTACCCCAGCACACACCCCTACACTACACAAACACCACTGCACTACCCTAAACTATAAATCTACCCCAGTACGACCACCTACACTACCCATTCACCACTGCACTACCCTAATCCATAAAACACTACATCAGCACGCCCCCCTACACTACCCAAACACCATTGCACTACTCTAAACCCTAAATCTACCCCCAGCACAACCACCTACATTACCCATTGACCACTGCACTACCGTAAACCCTAAAACACTACCCCAGGAGGACCCCTATACTACCCACACACCATTGCACTACCCTAAATCCTAAATCTACCCCAGCACGACCTCCTACACTACCCAAACACCACTGCACTACCCTAGAACACTACCCCCAGCACGACCCCCTACACTACTCAAACACCACTGCACTACCCTAAACTCTAAAACACTCCACCAGCATGACCCCCTACAGAACACAAACACCACTGCACTACCCTAAACTCTAAATCTAACACCACCACAACCCCTATACTGCCCATTCACCACTGCACTACCCTAAACCCTAAAACACTACCCTAGCACGACCCCCTACACTACCTGAACACCATTGCAGTACCCTAAACCTTAAATCTACCTCAGCATGACCTCCTACACTACCCAAACACCACTGCAGTACCCTAAAAAAGTACCCCAGCACACACCCCTACACTACACAAACACCACTGCACTACCCTAAACTATAAACCTACCCCCAGTACGACCTCCTACACTACATAAACACCACTGCACTACCCTAAACACTAAATCTACCCCTAGCACGACCCCCTACACTATATAAAAACCACTGCACTACCCTAAACACTAAATCTACCGCCAGCACGACCCCCTACACTACACAAACACCATTGCACTACCCAAAACCCTTAAACACACCCCCCCAGCACGACCCATATATTACACAAACACCACTACACTTCCCTAAACCCTAGCCATAGTCATAGTCAGATGCTTTTGTATAGCGCACAATTCACCAGAAGGTCTTAGGGCGCTTTGGAGTGAAAAACAGCAACCTTGACAAAGCTTTGGACTGAGGTGGAATCGGCTAATTTTGGGAAGAGCCAGGTTTTTAGGTTTTTCCGAAACACCAGGTGGTTGGAAATGGACAGAAGATGAGGGGGAAGTTTATTCCAGAGTAGAGGAGTACATAGGAAAAAGATCGACAGCCATTTTGCGACGTCCGAGCTCGTGGCTGAACTAGAAGGGATTTTGAACTGGATCTTAATGATCTGGAAGGGCGATACCAGACCAATTTTTTCGCAAGATATGTAGGCCCAGTGCTGTGAAGGAGTTTATGGGTTAGACTTAATATTTTAAACTGGCTTCTCTGACAGACTGGCAACCAGTGCAGTTGTTTAAGGCTCGGAATAGTGGCAGACCTAGAGGGCAGTCCTAATACCAATCGCGCCGCGACATTCTTTATCGTTTGTAATTTAGAAAGTAAACACTCATTGATGGTGGTAAACAGACCGTTTCCATAGTCCAGGCGACTTATAATTAAGCCTTGGACCAAAGGCTTTCTGGTTTCAAGAGGTAACTATTTAAAGATTTTTCGCAGTTCATGCAATATCCCGTAGCAAACACCGGATACTTGGTTAAGGTGGGTTTTCATGGAAGGAGAACAATCAATCATGATTCCCAATTCACGAACCACCTCCTTAGGTACGAGGCAGGGTCCTAGTTCTTGAGGCAACCAATCCTGTGACCAGACTTCATTGGCCTTGCCAAACAGAATGATTTCCGTTTTGCTGTAATTAAGTTGGAGTTTTTTTCCACACATCCATTTGCTGATGTCAATCATAGACTTTTTGAATCTAGCGCTGGTTTCAAGAAAATTCTTTCTGGAATAATGTTGTTGAGCGTATTCCTAATGGATGCTTCTAGCTGGGTTAACATTAATTTGACGCTATTGGATTTTTCTTTAGGCGGTTTAAAATAGGTCAGGAACGCCACTGGAGTCATTTTACACCAGGGTCGGACTAAAGTGTTTTTTTATGGGTTCTAAGACTTGACCCATTCGGCTTAGGAAAACTAAATTTTAAAAGAAAATGATCAGTCCATATCATGGGCAGCGGGGGTTCGTTGGTTAGATTGGGCATGTTAGTGAAAATTAGGTCTAGAGTATGCCTGGCCTGGTGTGTTGATCCTAGTACCCTTTGCGTTAAGCCTAGAGTTTCCATGGTGGTGATCAAGTGGCTGGAATCGGGGTGGAGGGATAGTTCCGCATGGTGATTGAAATCTCCTAGTAGAATAAAATTTTCTGTTGCCAACACATGAGAGGCTATCGTTTCTAAAAGATAGTTAGTAAATTTGGACATTTCGCTTGGGGGTCTGTATACCAGGGCTACTCTCCCAAAGGAAGTCTTGTTAAGCTTCATATTAATAATCAGGATTTCGAGCATAGGATTAGAGAAGGACTCTATCAAGGTGATATCAATGGAGGCTTTGGCTGCCACTGCAATGCCTCCTCCTGGCTTTCCTTCTCTGTCCTGCCTGATCAGGTGATATTCCTGAGGGAATGCAATGGTGATTTCTTGGGAGGCTTGGCTGTGGAGCCACGTTTCAGTGAAGAAGCAAATATCTGGTTTGTGACTCTCCAAAAGGCTCCACAGCTCAAGTGCGTGGTTTTGGATTGATCTAGTGTTAAGATAAAGAGCTGTGAAGGATTTGGCCTCAGTTATAGTGTTGGTGCTTGGTTTTCCTAACGATTTCACCAGGGGTGCATTTTCCTGACCAATTTTAGAAGTCGTCGTGAGGGGGGGATTTGGGATTCTCTTAAAGATGGGGCAGTATGGGTCAGTTCGCCTGTTTTTCTACTCTGTTATGAATATTTAAGGAGATTTATTCATGCCTATTATAACATATCATGATCATGAAGTGGTAATTCACTTACCCGGGATGTTACTAGTTATCAATCAGGGGTCCGGGCTGCGGGCGGCGTCCAGGAGTGGACGGGCGCAGACAGGCTTGCCTTTGGCACGCCGCCGGCGCACCGCTGTGCGCATCCGCGCTGGGGAGGGAATTAAGTAGGGAAGGGGGTGGGGTCTGCTCCAATGACGCTGCCCGGTGTTACACTGCTTCCTGTCCCTCCGTACAACCGGTACAAAAGGGGGTGGTGATGGACGGAGCATCTGAAACAATCAAACACTCACACTCCGTCCATCACCACCCCCTTTTGTACACCCCCACCCCTCCGTACAACCGGCACAAGCCGTGACGGACCGGGGACCCAGCAGGAAGATGAAGATTGTCGGGGATTTAGGGCAAATGAAAAGAAGATTTAAAGTGGAGTTTTAAAATCAGAACACATTAAAAACAATCAGTACAGTCCCCGCAATAATTGCAGTTTGCCTTAGAACTTAGCATCAGAAAACTCAACTCCCTGCGCTAGCCAGCAGACCTGAAACAAACAGCAAGGAATTCTGTTTTCGCTGCCTAAAACCCTAAAACATTACCCACAGCACAACCCCCTACACTACCCAAACACTACTGCACTACCCTTAACCCTAAAACACTACCCCAACACGACCTCCTACATTACCCAAACAGCACTGCACTACCCTAGAACACTACCACAGTACGACACCCTACACCACACAAACACCACTGCACTACCCTAAACTCTAATTCTGTACTGTTGCAAAACCATAGTGACTGTTTATGTACCATGTACTAATCTATTCACTAAAGTAAAAGTGAACCAATTATGAATTCATTCAGTGTCTCTACTTATAGTATTGCAATCATTTAGTTAATATCCATGTATTCATGCTGTGAGCCAGGTTTTAGGTTTATGGAGTGCTTCAAACTGCTATGCACTATGCATGTAGTGGTCTAACCACCTTCACACTTGTGCTTGAGGCCTTCAATTTCTTAGTCAGAATTTATATAAAATGTGTTTGTATAGTAATAGAAAAGTATAATTTATAAAGTTATTATTAAACACTTATTTATGATTATTTTTTCGGGATACTGTTTATCATCGTTAAAATAAAGTTATCATGCCGGAGAAAGAAAGAAAAAGAAAAGGTCTGAAAAAGGATACTTATTTGAAAAAAACCTCAACTACAAGTATTGGATGACCAACATAATGTGGCTAAAAAGAGAAACATTTCTGGTAAGACCACAAAGAACTTCATTAAAAATATTACTAGAGTTAGACATAAAACTGAAAATGTTAAAAGCACTGAAAATGTTCCAAGCATAACAAAAGTGCAAATAATAGGAAAGGAAAAAAAGGCAATATGCTTACAAAGGATCCAACTTATAGCAAAAGAAGAGAAAGTTAGTAGAAAGAAATCCGCAAAAAATTATTTTACAACAGAGTAGTACATAATTTGATGAAAGATACAAAGAAATATAAAAAGAGAACACTATTTTATAAAAAGAAGAAGCATATCGAACCCATTGTTGAAAAGACTTTTGAAGTAAAAAGGAAACTATTCATTTTAGTATTAAACAGAATTCGATCAGTAGATAAACCAATCCATTTAATGAAGATCAAAAGTAAGAGGAAAAGAGTAAGTAATAGAACACATTTTTGTGATTTTTTTCGGGTGAATGGAAACACAGTTCAAGTCCTGAGCCTTTTTTTAGTGAAGAGTGTTATTCTTTAGACCATTGATTTGTTGCATGCAGTTGACACCAGTGGTCGAGCTTATGAGGTTAGAAATGGTTGTCCAATTGAGAAAGAGAAAATGGTTCCCAGAAATGCAGAATAAGTGATAGCTGACAAGGTTCTAGGCAGACATCCTAAGGCCCCAATGTACACTTGGGATTGCATTAGTATTTGTAGTGCACAACAAGAATCTATTGATAAATTACGCAGTTTCTTACAAGCATATAGTAAAAAAGTGTTAAACAAAAGATTAAGGTGTATCAAGGACTAGACCCTTGCAGTGTGAGAAAAAATACTGGTTTGCAAGGTCATTCTCTGGCTTGTCTTTCTAGGGAAGTATGTCAAAGTATTTTTCACCATTTCAGGAGGTTGGCAGTACATCATACTCAAATGCGGAAGTTAGTGAGAAGATTGTATTATGCTAAAAGTCCAGCACTAAAGTTAAATGAGTTGAACAGTGATCTTTTCCGTGGGTCAGTATCAGATGTGAAGAAGGTTTGTGATGACATTGAGTTTTGTTACTTTGGTCCTGAACAAGAGAGTGAAGAAACTCAAACATTAATAGAAGAAAATGTTGGATGGAACGTTGAACATAGTTGTACAAAACAGTCGCTGCTTCTTCCACCTCCAGCACGACCGCAGAGGGGGGGGGGGGACCGTCGAAGGCAGGACTACAACTCTCGGCTGCCCGTGCACCCGGAAGCTCCTATCTCGGCAATCTGCGCCAGGAGGCACTTAAAAGCAAGCCATTACCCCGGCGGAGCGGGGAACCAACCTGTTATTGCCATATCTTTGAGCCAGCACCTTCGTTTCCACTGGGGCCCCTAACTCTCTGCACTGCTGCTGCCTCCGGTCACCCCCTGCCGTTGCTGCTTCTTCCACCTTCAGCGCGACCGCAGAGGGGGGGGACCGTCGAAGGCAGGACTACAACTCCCGGCTGCCCTTGCGCCCGGAAGCTCCTATCGCGGCAATCTGCGCCTGGAGGCGCTTAAAAGCCAGCTATTATCCCGGCGGAGCGGGGAACCAACCTGTTATTGCCATATCTTTGAGCCAGCACCTTCGTTTCCACTGGGGCCCCTAACTCTCTGCACTGCTGCTGCCTCCGGTCACCCCCTACCGTCGCTGCTTCTTCCACCTCCAGCGCGACCGAAGAGGTGGGGTGACCGTCGAAGGCAGGACTACAACTCCCGGCTGACCTTGCACCCGGAAGCTCCTATCTCGACAATCTGCACCTGGAGGCACTTAAAAGCAAGCCATGATCCCGGCGGAGCAGGGAACCAACCTGTTATTGCCATATCTTTGAGCCAGCACCTTCGTTTCCACTGGGGCCCCTAACTCTCTGCACTGCTGCTGCCTCCGGTCACCCCCTGCCATTGCTGCTTCTTCCACCTTCAGCGCGACCGCAGAGGAGGGGGGACCGTCGAAGGCAGGACTACAACTCCCGGCTGCCCTTGTGCCCAGAAGCTCCTATCTCGGCAATCTGCGCCTGGAGGCGCTTAAAAGCCAGCCATTATCCCGGCGGAGCGGGGAACCAACCTGTTATTGCCATATCTTTGAGCAGCACCTTCGTTTCCACTGGGGCCCCTAACTCTCTGCACTGCTGCTGCCTCCGGTCACCCCCTACCGTCGCTGCTTCTTCCACCTCCAGCGCGACCGCAGAGGGGGGGTGACCGTCGAAGGCAGGACTACAACTCCCGGCTGACCTTGCGCCCCGAAACTCCTATCTCGGCAATCTGCACCTGGAGGCGCTTAAAAGCCAGCCATTATCCCGGCCATTATCCAAGCAAGTTGGTGACTGCGTCGGGATCAACAAAACCATTGAATAGACCGGTTCCACCTTCTGTTCCTCTGGCCCATCGGGAAAACACACAGGTCCCACCAAGGGGGGATAATTATGATAAAACCTCCGGGGAGAAAAAACTGAGTAGGCAAGCCACCAAATCTGATAATAATCAAGGAAACACCACCAGGTCAAACCACCCAGCAAGGGGCCCAAGAGTTAGAGAAACTGTAGACCGAATTGATCTCCCCCCGGAGGCGACACCTTATGTAGTGATACTTACAGGGGTTCCGGTATTACCAGAGGCAAAAAGTGAAGGCTACTATGGCCTCAAAAATAAAGTTGTACATTGGCTGAAAGTAAACAGATCATTACCACCTAATATAGATGGCGAGATACTACATGTTAGAAGAGTGGGGTGGGTAGGACAAAGACCCAAGGATATACAAGGTGACGTAATCGTCATCAACTTCAGGGACCACAGGGTAACCACTCATATTAAAGACTGGTATACAGAAAGAGAGGGGGGAGGCATAACGGCGCATGCCTTAAGTTACTTTTATCCCCTAGCCTTTTTTAACAACATTCCAAGACCTCGATACCCCGTTACACGCAACACTGCAGGTCCCACTTTCAACCTTACCACCTCAAACCGTTTCGCCTCACTTTCGGGGTTGGAATGTGTGGATTGACGCAACTTGGAGGCGCTTAGTACTGAATGTGTCCCCCGCCAAATGACTGAAGACTTGACCTGCAGGGAAACTGGGACATGTGACACAGGAGTCAGGGTTGCGGTTGTGGTTGTCGTGGCAGAGAACATTAATGATGGAAAATATGGAGTCATTGGTTTCGAAGGATGTTTGGTGAAACAAACGAAAGGAAATTTGATTAATCACAGAAAGCTGAGCTGCGACTGCTGATAAAAGGGAATTTTATCAGAAGCTGGTTCTCTCTGTACCTCTCTTGCCTCTGTATGCACCTCTCCTACCATTATCTGCACCCCTCTTGCCTCTTTTTGCACCTATGTTGGTTCTCTCTGCACTTCTCTTGTTTCTTTCTGCACCCCTTTTCCCTCTTTCTGCACCTCTCTTGCCTCTTTCTGTACCTCTGTTGCCTCTTTTTGCACCACCTTTCCTGCCTTTCTGTACCACCTTTGCTTCCATCTGCACCTCTGTTGCTTCTTTCTGCACTTCTATTCCCTCTTTCTGCATGTCTCTTGCTTCTTTCTTCACCTCACTTGCCACTTTCAGCACTTCTGTTGGTTTTTTCTACAGATCTCTTGCCCTTTTCTGCACCTTACTTGCCTATTTACTCACCTCCGAAGCTTTTTTTCTGCAGATCCCTTTCCTCTTTCTGCACCCCACTTTTCTCTTTCTCACCTTTCTTACCCCTGTCTGCACCCCTGTCTATTCTTTTTACACCTATTCGGCCTGTTTCTGCACCTCTGTTGCATCTTTGTGTACCTCTGGTTCCTCTTTCTGCACTTCTCTTGCTCTTTCTGTATCTTTTGCGCCTCTTTCATCACCTCTGTTACTTCTTTCTGCACTTCTCCTCCTTCTTCCTACACCCCTCCTGGTTCTATCTGTACCTCTCTTGCCTCGTTGTGCACCTCTCCTACCTTTTTCTGCAACTTTCTTGCCTCTTTTTGCACCTATGTCCGTTCTCTCTGCACTGCTCTTGTTTCTTTCTGCCCCTTACTTGCCTCTTTCTGCACTTCGCTTGCTTTTTTCTACTCCTCTGTTGCTTCTTTCAGCTATTCTCTTGCTTCTTTCTGCACTTCTCTTCCTTCTTTCTGCACCCTTCCTGCCTCTTTCTGCACCTCTCTTGCCTCTTTGTGCACCTCTCCTACCTCTTTCTGTACCCCTCTTGCCTTCTTTTGCACCTCTGTTGGTTCTTTCTGCACTGCTCTTCCTTCTTTCTGTACCTCACTTGCCTCTTTCTGCACTTCTCTTTCCTCTTTCTAAACCTCTGTTGTTTCTTTCAGCAATTCTCTTGTCTCTTGCTGCACTTCTCCTGCTTGTTTCCACACCTTTCTTGTGTCTTTCTGCACTTCTGTTGCTTCTTTCTGCACTTCACTTGCTTCTTTCTGCACCTTTGTTGCTTCTTTCTACACCCTTCCTGCCTCTTTCTGTGCCCCTCTTTCCTCTTTGTGCATCTCTCTTGCCTCTTTCTGCACCTCTCTTCCGTCTTTCTGTGCCACTCTTGCCTTTTTCTGTATCTCTGTTTCTTCATTCTGCATGTCTCTTGCCTCTTTCTGAACCCTTCATGCCGCTTTCAGCACATCTGTTGCTTCTTTCTGTACCCCACTTGCTTCTTTCTGGACCCCTCCTGCCTCTTTTTGCACTTCTCTTGCTTATTTCTCTACCTCTCTTGCATTTTTCTGCACTACTCTTGCTTCTTTCTGCACTACTCTTACATCTTTCTGCACCCTTCTTCCTTTTTTGCATCACTCTTGCTGCTGTTCTCTTCCTATTTTCTGCATCTCTCTTGCCTCTTTCAGCACCTCACTTGCCTCTTTCTGCACTTATCGTGCTTCTTTACACACCTCTGTTGCTTCTTTCAGCAATTCTCTTGACTCTTCCTGCACTTCTTTTGCTTGTTTATGCACCTCTCTTTCGTCTTTATGCACCTTTGTTGCCTCTTTCCACAACTCACATGCTTCTTTCTGCACCCCCTTGCCTCTTTCTACAAGCCTCTTTTTTCTTTCTGTGCCTGTCTTGCTTCCTTCTGCACCCCTGTTCCCTCTTTCTGCACCTTTCCTGCCTGTTTCAGCACTTCTTTTGCCTCTTTCTGTACCTCTGTTGGTTATTTCTGCAATTCTCTTGCTCTTTTTGCACCATTTGCACCTCTTTCAGCACATCTGTTGCTTCTTTCTGCAGTTCTCTTCCTTCTTTCTGCACCCTTCCTACCTCCTTTTGTACCTCTTTTGCCTCTTTGTGCACCTCTCCTACCTTTTTCTGCACCCCTCTTGCTTCTTTCCGTACCTCACTTGCCTCTTTCTGCAGTTCTCTTGATTCTTTCTGCTTTGCTCTTTCTTCTTTCTGCATCTCACTTGCCTCTCTCTGCAGTTCTCTTGCTTTTTTCTACACCTCTGTTGCTTCTTTCAGCAATTCTCTAGCCTCTTTCTGCACTTCTCTTCCTTCTTTCTGCATCCCTTCTGCCTCTTTCTGTACCTCTCCTGCCCCTTTGTGTACCTCTCCTACCTCTTTCTGCACCCCCTTGCCTCTTTCTGCACCCCTCATTTCTCTTTCTGTACCTCTCTTGCCTCTTTATGCACCCCTGTTCCCTGATTCTGTACCTTTCCTACCTGTTTCTGCACCTCTCTTGCTTCTTTCTGTACCTCTGTTGGTTCTTTATGGACTTCTTTTGCTCTTTCTGCACCCTTCGTGCCTCTATCAGCACCTCTTTTGCTTCTTTCTGCACTTCTCTTCCTTCTTTCTGTACCCCTCCTGCCTCTTTCTGTACCTCTCTTGCTTCTTTGTGCACCTCTGATGTCTCTTTTTGTACTTCCCTCGCTTCTCTCTGCACCTCTCTTGCTTATTGTTGCTCCTCTGTTGCTTCTTTCTGTACTTCACTTACCTCTTTCTACGCCTCTGACTTAGAGGTAGTTGTAATCCCCCTGCCCTATTATGTACTAGGGCCTTGCAGGGGAGGTGATGCCAATCACAAGGGTACCCCAACCTGTAGTGTATCCTAGTGTATGTAGGTGTTCTCACTGTATTCTAAGTGTCTTCCAGCATAGCACTGGCTCCAGGCCTGGTTAGTCAAAGTCAGGTACTGCCAGTACCAGTCGGCAAAAAGTTGGGGGCACAGGATGACTTTGTAACAAGGCCTCCTTCTGTACCTCTGTTGGTTCTTTCCCCATATATCTTGTTTCTTTTTGCACCTTTCTTCCTCTTTCTGGACTTCTGTTGCCTCTTTTTGCTTTTCTCTTGATTCTTTCTGCACATTTCTTCCTATTTCTGACATGCCTTACCTCTGTAGGCATACTTAGAATTTAGCATTTAAAACACCTCAGAAATGCACTGAAAAAACATAGGCCTTAGGGATGTCATAGTTAGAAATCAACATTTAAAAAACCTTAGAAATTCACAAAAAAAACGTAGTTTTCAGGGACGTTTTCTTTAGAAATTAGCTTTTAAAAACCTTAGAAATTCACTGAGAAAAACCACAGGTTTCAGGGATGTTATAGTTAGTTGGACATTTCACTCATAAAAAAACAGAAAAATTCAGCTGTTATAGTTAGTTGAGCTAACTATAACTCACGCCCCCGCAATGCACTGCTGATGACATCACATACTATATCATTTATGACTTGGTCAGTGACATCACTGATGACATCTCAAGTGACACCACTGATGACATCACTGATGACATCATCCACGTGAAAATCTGATGCACCTCCTCATACCATAATATAACCTTTGATAAACCCACTCTAAAATATAGACTACCATTTGCAAAACCATAGACACGACACACCAATAGCAGTTACTACATGCCCACTCACTTATTCCTGGGTCTACACACATATCCACTCATTCACCCATACAGTCACTCATACATGCAGTCACCCATCAATACAGCACTATCATATGCACTCATACACCTATACAGACACTCACACACTGCCACTCATCCATGGAATTACTCACACACCTAGACAGTCAAACAAGGAATCAATCACACGCCCATTTACTCACCTATACAGTTATACACACACATCACCTCACATATTCATACAGGGCCCGATTCACATAATGAACTTAAGACTCAACCTTAAACTTACTACTATTTTTGGTATTCACAGAATGCACTTACTACTTTTGGCATTCACAGAATGAACTTGCTACTTTTGGTATTCACAGAATGAACTTACTACTTTTGGTATTCACAGAATAGACTTATGACTACTAACTTTAAGTCCGCTCCCGGGCCGGAATTTCCGCTTCCGGGACGGAATTACCAGCACCGAGGTGGATGTTCCGATTCCGGCCCACAATTTAAAGCACAAAGGCAGAATTTCCGATTACGGGCCGGAATTTCCGATTACGGCCCGGAAGATACAAATGTTGGCAGTTGATCATGTTAGCCAAGGGTAAACACCTGTCCAAGTGCCTACCATCCCCTACCTTGGATCAGCTGACACACTGCAGCTAATAGCTCCAATTTAGCATAATGAATGTTGCAAGTGCCTCCCATCCCCCACCACTCTCCAGCTGAAGCCAATTAACACTAATTGACCAGCACCACAAAACACATAAAAGCAGCACACATTGAAGAAACAGGTTTGGCCACAGAGAGTTCTTGTTCACAATGCTCACATTGCCAGAGAAAATGGAACTAATGAGGAGAAAATGGAACTTCACTGCAGAGGAGACTACCATGCTTGTGGAGTTCATAGTAAGTCACCACAAACGCCTTTATGGACTCCCACCCTACTGCACCAGTGGGACACAGAGGGCAGCCCTATGGCACCAATTAGCCACTGCTGTCACAGCATTGGGGGAGGAGAGGCGCACAGTACTGGACATCAAGAAGAAGTGGCAGGATGAAAGGCAGGGGGTGAAGGAGAAGTACTCCAGAATTGAATTAAGCAGGATCCTCCCTGCTGCATACCGTGGACCCCGCATCAATCTCACCCCACTGGAGGAGGATATCCTTACCACAATACACCCCCTCTTGGTCCATGGGCTGCCTGTCAATGACGTCCCCTATCGGTACCAGGTAAATGGAATGAAAAGAAAAAGTGCATGAAAAGATTGTGTGTGTTGTACTGTCATTGTGAGTAAGGAACTTGTCCAAAGTGTATATAAAAATATAGAGACTCATGTATAACCCTCTGTATTTAGCACCACAAGTCCCAGAATCCTTTGGATTAGAAATCAGCAAATCCCTCCTCCCCTTTTGAACACATGGGCACTGTACTGCTGCCATACATTCACAAGCCTGCTAAGTGGCAATTGACAAAAATTAGTAGGGAAGCGCCTGTACCAATGTCACATGCAATTCAACCCCTGCGCAACCACGGATGCATCGCATTTACATTGCGACGCACTGTGGCGCAGGGATAGACAGATGTGTGTTGCATCTGATGGCATTAGGGGGTGCTTTGCTGGAGTCGTGTCGCAAGTGCGATGCAACTCTAACAATGTCCATGCATCGCCTATACCTAATATGCTGTGCCACTCCTTACGCCTGCTTCAAGCAGGCGTAAGGTTGCGTCGCAGCCGCCTCTGAAAAGTGACTCTGTGAAATCTTGTAGTTTTCACTGCATCACTTTTACGCGACATATCCCAAAGGAATGCCCACCATGCCTACATCAAAGCTGACGCAGGTTCAATGTTGCCCAGGGCCTCACAACGTGACGCTTCACCACAGATAAGTCACGTTGTGAATAATTCAAAATGTACACCACCGTTGTGTCACAGAAGTGACGCAACAGCAGTGTAAATCTTTTTTAAGGGGCGTGTAAACCTGCCACAAATTATTCAAAAACTAAATCACCCTGTGCCAGCCTAAATCACAAAGCATAAGGTGAGAGAATCATCAGATCAAAATATGTCATACACATATTCTGTTGTCAATTTCTCACTGCCACGCCATTACATCCCCAACACACCACTGATCCTACCTGCTCCATCTGCGGCAGTACTTCACAACACTGTTAGCACGCAGAAGATATGGAGAAATCACTGAAGAGTTCTACAAGTACATTTCCCATTTGATTACTTTTCTCTCTTCTCACCCATTGACATATCCAGCCAGAGCACAGACAACTGCAGTAGCAGAGGTCACCGCATCTACTGGGAGGAATCGACAACGTGCAGAGGAAGCCATTACATCCTCACTAACTGGTAAGTCAAACCGTCCAGGAGATGGTCAAAATGCATATATTGTCAGGAGATGACAGAGGGACATATAGTGCCCACCTATGAAAGTCAATCAGTAATGAAAAAATGTCTTTATTACAATTGGAGTTGTCAATAGACATTCACCTTTAGCATATGACATTTGTAAACAGCGAAAGACAAAATATAACATGTCTTGGCGCATCATACCTTTGTAATTGTGGAACATTAAATGTATTTCACCAACAGTCCCAGACATGGGAATCCAATCCTGTAATCGAGTGCCACAACTAGTCAAAAGGGTGCCCCCATGATATTGTGATAGTGTCTGTGGACCTAATCAAGAAATCCTATTTGCACAAATATGGTAATGATGAACAAGCAGTGAGATAGCAGTCTCAGCAGTATTGACAATGCATCCACTATCCAAATTCAAATCTTTCCAATATACATTTTATTGAACAGTCCACACAGCTGGTCATGTACTTCTTACATTGGATGGATTATTTGTTGGGCATCAACAAAACACGATTGTGGACCTTACCTCTGGATTCGTAGACATGTGATTGTGATATAGGTTGCATCTAGGTAGTGGGCCTATTCTAAGTCATATGTGGGATCACTCATGACATTATGTATGACACACTTCTGCAACGGTCATGCCCACAACTGCTTGTGCTCGTCCTTTGTGCCAGAAATTGAGTGCATCACATGTGGCAGCAGAAATGTAAAGTTGCAAAACACAGTTATCATTGTAGGTACAATGCGGTCCTCCCAGAATCAAAGACACACACTGACTTCTGCTACAAGGCTGGACGTGACATCTGTTCAGGGACCACACACTGTTCCAGTGCCGGGACAAGGTAAGTCAATCCTAGAATAATTCTGGCAGAATGCTCATTAATTGCGCCTTTCACCTCCGCTGTATGTTGTATGTGTTGTACAACACTGTTGTCCTGCATCACAATATGCTCACATATGGCATTTGAACACATGGCAGCTCAGACCCTGGTAGCAAATGAGAGGCTGACACAAAATGTATGCCAAGTGAGTACAGAATAGACATACAATAGAACAATGTGTCATATGAACTGACCAAAACACAACAGGCTTGCAATTCAATGATAGGATAAATCCCTAGCAAAATATACATGGTTAAATCAAAATGAAATTGGTATAGCTGAGGCACACACTGATGCCAGTTGTGTACCTTTGATATGGGTGTAGGGGCTGCTAAGGTGAATCTTTATGCAGTTACACCTGCAGAATAACTTGGCTGAAGAGCAACACGATAATCCAGTGCAGGCGGGAAGCCTCAAAGCTTCTCAGCTTATCCGCAATGTGTCATCATAACCAAATGTTGTTTTTTGCTTGCCTCCTCTTCTACCATATTCACATGTATAGGTGAGATTTTAACATATGAGGTTTGGATGTCTGCTGTACCAAGACACCATCCGTTGTCAGCTAAGTAGTACCATGATGTTGTAAATAGAGTATGGGAACAGAGGACACTCAAAGGATGGACATAAGAAATCTGTGTTCTCTCATTCAAAAATTAGCTGTGTGACCTCATGGGTAGGGAGGCACAAATGAGCAACATCATGTCCCTGACTACTGCACATCTCACACATGAACTCCTTTCTGACTTGTCAACAGACAACATTACACTCATGAAAAATGTTAGTCTTAATGGTAAAGGTGAAATCGGTGTAATGCGGATGAGTCCGGGTCATTTATCCCCTTCCTTGATATATCAGTAACCTTCTCATACAAGTTTGTCAATTGATGTGCCATCTTATTGATGTCAGTGCTGAATGGAGGTAACAGCTGGCAAATGCTGCATGTGAGCAGATGCCCACATGTAAAGTCCATGAAGTAAACATGCTGCACATTGTCCTGGATTATCCGCAAATGGTTATTGAGAATGGCATGTTGGCTCATAGCTACAATCTGTTGTACTAAAATATGGACATGTATGTCTCATCACAGCTACTGACAGGATGATCCCACTGCAGCGAACAACATCCCGGGGATGCATGACATCCTGGCTGCAGCAGTGAAACCCTCGTGCACCTGTCCTTCAGGTAATTCTGGCATGAGGCATGTTACTAGCTCAGATTACTAAGCCATGACAGAGATCGAGATCCCCTACTGCATGGAATCAACAGTTGTTGTTTACAAAGTGAAATACAAATCAGGAGTACCACATGTGTCTGTATGTCAATTGGTGATGCAGATTATTGAGAATGTTGTCTCTACCCTCTAAAGCTATGTCTACAACATAAATGAGGAGACAGGTGCACCAGGTCACACCAGGGGGGAATGCGAAGGAACAGAAAGTTGTGGCTGGAGTTGGTGAGTTTGCTGGTATCATGTACATCTCCGTGTAACACCTCAGTGCTATGGTGTGAGTGGTCATTTGTGGTGGTACCCTAACCAGGTTACATGATCCTCATCTGCTGGTGCAAAGTACAGTTAATACAACCCTGTTGTTGCACCACATGTAATACCAGGTCAATCACTAATATGGTTGCAACCTCTGTGTTCCAGATGATGCTGAGGAAGCGGATGACAGACCTACAACCAGTGCTGGCCGACGGGGAATCAGAGGGGAGAATCCCCTGATCCTCGAGGCAGTTATGTCGGCAGCAAGTCATTCTCAAGAGGAGGTGGAAGATCATCAGGATGTTGACTTTGGGGAGGATGATGATTCAGATGTCACGGCATCACATCCTCCGCCAAGCAACGTTCGTCAGCCTCCTCCCAAACAAACAATTCCCTGTCTTCAGCATAGATCAAACCAGCCACCGCTCCCACGCATCCCAACACAGACATCACTCCATCACACCACTCACGTCCAGGACAGACATGGTGGTTCCCCTACCAGCTTTTCCCTACACAGTGTATCCCTGCCATTCTCTCCACCATCTGTGGGAAGTACCAGCCCTGTTGTGGTACAGGTATCCCCTGTCCCCCATTCACCTGCCCACAGCCTTCCACCTGCCAGCTCCCCTGATGTTGGACCTGCTCATCCCATCCCTGACAGGAGACACCTGCAGAGGGGGCCTGCACCTGACTATGGTGGCCAGTGGGAGCAGGACTTCTTCCAACAGCAGGCAGATGTGAGGCATGACATTTGTGCCATAGGGGCTACCCTGTCAGACATGTCTGAGTCCCTGAAGGACATTGTTTATTTCCCTCAGGTGGTGCACAGGGAGAGCCAAGCTTTGGATAGGATGGATAGTACTTGGCAGGACATGTCCAGGAATATGAGGGACCTGAAAACCATCCAAAGGGAAGAGAGTGCAAGACACCATGCCTTGGCCATGAAGATGATGGAGGGCATGCTGGAAGTGATCCAAAGTCTCCCTTCACGGCCAAACACAGGGAGGGGAGCCATCATATCTGTCTGCAGGACAGCACATCTACACACCTGTACCACCAACTGCCCAGCACCACAGCATAGGTACACAAACACACCAGCACCCTGAACAGGCACCCCCCACCACCCCCACCAACTGCACAACCACCACCAACCCATGTACCATCACTCCCACCACCTGCACAACCACCACCAAACTCTGTACAGTCACTCCCACCACCTGCACAACCACCACCAACCTCTGTACAGTCACTCCCACCACCTGCACAACCAGCCCTTGTCCAGGCACAGACACCAAATGCGCAGACACCATCTTCACCTGCACTTGTAGATCACCCTGTACAACACCCACAGACACGTAGGCGACAAGCTCAAACTGACTCCTCACAGCGATCATCACCTCCAAAATTGCGGAGTCGCAAGCACCATCGACAGTGACATTCACATGGTCAATTTGTCTTGGTGTTCCTATGTGTATAGTAAAAATAAAGATCTACAAAAGTAAGATTCAGTTGTGTATCATGTCCTGTCTAACAATGTAGGTATGTTTTTGGGTGTGTGAGACACAGTTACAAGTGTAACCCATCATTGCAACAAGCTATTATGTGCATAGTATACGACTCACAAAATATGTGTCCGCATTCGAGAACAGACATTCAACATGCAGTCAAAGAAGTTAAACTAAATAGAATTCCTCAAAGATATTTATTTAGGAATGGAAAATAACCGTCCGTTCGGAAGGGAGAAAGGAAAACAAATGTTAATCTTAATGCAGAAGGAGGAGGGAACTTGAATTGGGGTGTGGCAAAAAAATATAATACGTCAGGGAGCGTCAGAGAAACCAGTCTATTTAAAAGGGGAAAGTGAAATCTTTGTCCACAACAACGTCTCAGTCAAAAAGTCAAGTGTCCTTCTGGTCATCCTCCAGGACCTCATTGTCCAGATCCTCACTGTCCGATGCAGGCACAGGGCTGGCTGGTGTAGGAACAGGCACCACATGGGATCGTGACACACGAGGAGTACGGGGGAAACAGTGTGGGGCAAAAGACAGGGGGAGATATTGACAGTGGTATGGGAAGGGATATGGAAGACAAAAGACGACATGGCTGTGGCCATGGAATTGACACTGGTGGTGAAGGTGTCCAGAAAACGGAGAATGTCCGCTCGCATCGTGCGTATCTCTAGACACACTTGGAGCATGATGCAAGCGGACATGTCTGGTTGACCCTCAACCATCCAACTCAAATCCCCTGACAGAGCCACAGGAGCAACAACACTGGGAGGGTCCTGGGGTGACAGGAGGGATGTGGTGCCTCAGGTCCGGAACAGATGTTGCATTTGGCTTGGCGGCTACGAGGAGGGGCACAGGTTGCAGGGGATGCAGCTAGAGCCCCCAATGACATGGCGGACTCTGGAGGTAGGGAGGGGCTGATGAGAGGCCCAGCTTGCGTGTTGGCCTGCCCCGGGGGTACCTCTTCAGGACCCACTGGTAAAGAATATGGTAGAGAGTAGCTCTCCAACACATCATGGTCAGAGGTGTCGGGTCCTTCCTCCCCACCTTTAATGTCCAGAGCCCCCACCTGGGATGTAGCACCAGAGTGCTGTTCTTCCTCATTCCGGGTGGCACAATCCCCTTGCCTCCTGGTGTTGAGGGTCCCTCCTCTTCTTCCTCGCTGGTGGAAAGAGGGTGTACCCGCCGGTGAACTGATGGCTTCCTTCTCCGGACTTGTTCCTACAGTTCTTCTCTATCACCAGCTGTGCCTGCTGAAATGTAAGCAAAATCCTAATGTGATGGTTGTTTCATGCAGGACGAGACACATACATAGATGAGCCAAGGTCAGAATTTGTTTTCTTCTGATCACACTCCTCAGTTGTCAGGGGCAGATTTACAACTTCTGGCGCATCTCTGCTAATCAGCAGAGATGTGCCAGAAGAGTTGCGACGCATCTGCCCACCCATGCGCCACCACTGATGCGCCGCAGTTCCAATGCGGTGCACCTTGGCGCTCAGATGAGCAGATGCATGACGCTTCCCCGGCGGAAATGCAGCGCATTGCTGGAGTTGCGTTGCAAGCGCAATACAGGTCTAGCAAGGCGCGGGGTTGTCCTATCTCTAACATGCTGCGTCAATCCTTATGCCTGCTTCAAGCAGGTGCAGAGTTTTGACGCAGCATGGCCCTAGAAGTGACTGAGTGAAATCTAGTAGATTTCACTCAGCCACTTTTAGGACGTGGTCCTGCACCGGAAGGCCCCCCAGCACCAGAACACCTACATGTGGCGCAGGGCTTTACAACGTGACGCATCTCCCAGATGGTTCACGTTGTAATTACCTCACAGCATGGCGCTGCCTTTGCGCCGCTGCTGCGTCACAAAAGTGGCGCAACAGTGGAGTAAACGAGGCGCAAGGGGCTTGTAAATCTGCCCCTCAGTGTTTTGAACTTACATTACATGTATCTTCACTGTCATTTACTGAATTGAGTCTGACATGGACATCTCATGTGTATTTTTCTGGCTTACGCAACTGTATTGGCCAACCCTCAACCTTGGCATTCTTGTGGTCTGTGTGTCTTGTCACTGCTACATGTGCCAGTTCCAAAACCAGTCCATCAAAGGGGAACATGAAGAGTCCAGATTTAATTGAATTTTGACATTGATATGGAGTTGCAGCTATTTAACGTCTGGACAGGTGTCACCTGCTTTGTAGCATAGTATCGGACAAGACAAATGCCGAATGTGGGTCACACATCCACATAGGGTCTGGGTTACTTCTCTAGCTACATTGTGAGTCTAGACGTTTGCCATCCAATCATATCAGCGGACAATCCAGCGCCTAATATTGGCTTAGTTGACTTGAAAGGTAGTGCAGGTAACCGGTGAACAGTGGTGGGTCATTGTGACAGCTACCTGTACATGTGAAATGTCATGGAGGCCAGTGAGGGTGAGATGTCTCCCAGTGGACACACCTTGCAAATTTAGGAACACTTAGGAGTGATGCAAGAACCTCAAAGTCTGTCTTGACTCCATGGCACCTGATGATCTGTCTCAATTGGAAATCAAACTCTACAAATGCAATGCAAGTCACAGCATCCAATACCCTTTGGCCTGCCATGCACACACTGGACAGTATCTGTACCATTGATCATCCAATGCACACATCAGTTATGATTTCCTTGGTTCAATGGTAGTGGTGCTGGCAGAGCAGACTTCAATATGAATGCACAAGTGCGGCTCATTTACCCAGTTCTCATAAAGAAACTGCATATGCCACAGTGTGCCTTTTTAATCTTGGGCACAGCACAGCACTGTTTCACTCACATCATACTCCCAGACACATATTGCATATGATGCACTTACTAGGTCCCTGCTGCTCATGCTCTTCCAGCTCAGCATGGAGGGTCGGCCAAGCTGCTCGCAGGACCCTCTTGTACAGAGGGGAGAGGCGAGGACAATGCACATGGGGCTGGGAAGACAGGCCCACCAGCTCCGTAGCCTTGTGGCGGGACCTGCGTTTTCGGTCCTCCCAGCGCTTGCGGCATGCCCTAGCACTCCTGGTGCAGACTCCCACTGTACTGCAGCGCTCACCGATGTTGGCCCATAGCCTGGCCCGGGCTGCAGTGCTCAGCTGGTACTCAGGGTCCCCTTATAGCTGAGGAAATGTGTGCAGCACCCTCTCTACCAAAATGTCTAATTCCCTTTCAGTGAAAGGGGTGCTCTCTCTTCATACTCCTCAGCCATTTTGTGGGAAATAAGTGTGATGAGAGCAGCAGGATGTCTGAGGATCTGATCAGTGAGAGAGGATGACTCAGAATGAACACAAAATGGCTGCCAACTACTTCCTGTGATGTATTTCCTGTCTCCCACTTCCTGTATAAGATTGCCTGTATGAAATGATGTGTTCCAGTTTATTTCTGGAGATTACGGCCTGAAAATTTAGTTTCCGTTTCCGGAGTGTCGGGTTCGCGCACGCGCACTACGCTGCTAAATCAGATATTACGTTTTTGGGCCGTGACCTCCAAAAATGACCCAGAACACATAATTTCATACAGGAAATGTGATACAGGATGTGGGAGACAGGAACTACATCACACGAAGTAGTTGACAGCCATTCTCTATTCATCCTGATCCATCCACAATCAGTAATCAAATGCACTGCCATCCTGCTGTTCTGTTGTAGAAAAAACTGAAATTACAGTGCAGGTGAGAATCATGAATATGTAACAAAAAGGGGAACAGACCATTTAATGACATTTCTGCACGGACAGGGGAGACTGACACAACATCAAACCCCAGTTTCATTTTCTCCTAGTTTGCATTATGGTACATGTAGTCCATATTGAGTGCTCATTATCAGAGTTGTGTGATGTGTTACGTCACATTGGGGTGGAGCAGTGTGGATAGATCACAGACACATGGGGGCAGATTTACAATCCCCGTACGCTCAATTTGCGCCACCGTTGCGTCACTTTTGTGACGAAGAGGCAGCGCAAAGCCAGTGCCATGCTGTGGGGTATTTTCAACCCAGCGCATCTGGGAGATGTGTCACGTTGTGAAGCCCTGCACCACATGTGGGCGTTCCGGTGCAGGGGGGGGTGTTTCGACACAGGAATGTCTCCTAAAAGTGGCTGAGTGAAATCTACATGATTTCACTCAGTCACTTTTATGGCCATGATGCGTCAAACCCTGCGCCTGCTTGAAGCAGGCATAACGATTGACGCAGCATGTTAGGCATAGGGTCACCCGGAGCCTTGCTGGAGCTGCGTCACGCTTGCAGTGCGACTCCAGCAATGCGTCACCTTTACGGCATCAGATGCGTCATGCATCTGTCCATTCTTGCCCCATGGTGCGCCGCATTGTATATGTGGCGCATCCATGGTGGTGCAAGAGGTGTCTGCTGTGACGCACAATAACTGGAGCGTTCCCTGCTGATATGCAGGGATGCACCAGTTATTGTAAATCTGCCCCATGGTGCCTGATTCACCCATGACATCATCACTCGCATTCTGGGACCATCATTTGTGGGGGAGTCAAACCTGTTGAGGTCACAGGCCTGAGGAGCTGTGATTTACATGCAGCTAGTGTGGCTTGCAAAGTCATCTCAGGGTGGAATTTACAGTCGTGTCTATCCAAGTTTCATCACTGACAAAAGACAGCAAACCACATTTTCTCCATGACACTACAGGTTGCTCATGTGAAAATCATGGCAATGAGCTGGTAAAGGACTTGCATGCCCTGACGTCGGTTATGTGCAACGACCTGGTTTCCCTGATTCAGAGCTAGCCGAGGTTTCAGAGATATGTGTAAGCCATGCGTTAAAGCAGTGTTGTGCAAAACCCAACAGGCTAATATGATCTTGCAAATGACTTCTGGGGAGTACAGCAGCTGTATGGTCGAGACATCTGAATTTGCGACTTCAACAGACCAAAAGTGGGCTCTGTGATGGCTCGTGTCCGTATGTGTTCCCTATTGTACCTATGCTGAGGTACAGTGTTTGCACGCCTGTAAAGGGTGAGGAGATGTGGGGAGAGTGCATACCCAGCGTCGCCTGAGGAGGGAAGAAAGAGCAGTTGTTTACATTTCCCTCTTTGACTTGCGCAGGACATGAGCTTTACGTTAGTACATGCAGTGTCTGTTGGGCCATGATTTTTATTGTACAATGGTTAACATTGGGGGCACTCAGACATTTCAATGACACATATCACTCATTTTTAGTGCTTGGTTCTTACCCAGTAGCCACATGTTGCCAAATTCTCCCACAGCCATCCACCGGGCAAGAGGTGACATGCGGAATATGAAGCTGTCATGGGTACTGCCTGGGAACACTGCATGCACATTATTGAACCTCCCACTGGCATCACAGACAGCTTGCACATTGATAGAATGCCTTCTGTGTCTGTTGCAGAAGATGTGTGCAATGTGGCGGGGTGGCTAAAGTGCCACATGTGTACAATGAATTGCAACCAGCACACGTGGAAATTGTGCAAAGGGATAGACATCTCTTGCTGCCCCTTGTCTCATGTGGCCAGTGTATGTGGCATTTGTATGTGGTTGTGGGCTCTAGCAGTGATGCATCTCAGTACCTGATGTAGGCACCACGACTGGCTTGCCTGGGAAATGCCCACATCGTCACTGGAGACCCTTTGGAAATACCCTGTGGCAAAGAAATGGAGAGCAGAGAGGATCTTGAGATATGCTGGTATTGCATATGAGTAGCAGGTCACAGAGTCAAGTTCCTGCTCCCATTCACATACTATATCCAAGATGACTTCTGGAGGGAAATGGTACCTGGCCCTTACATCTTGGCTGGACATTCCAAATAGGTTGATCCTCTGTCTGAAGATCCTCTCTGCTCTCCTCCTCCTCCTTAAGTAGTTTTGCCGCATGGCAAGGGGCAGTGCAACAACAGTGACATGTTGAAAGGGTTTGTGTGCGTGTGTGCTCTGCATTTATACATGCAGCAGGGCTAGGATTGGCTACAGTGTGTCAGCTGATACATGGTGGGGGATGGTAGGCACTTGGACAGGTGTTTACCCTTGGCTAAAATGATCATCCGCTACATATGGGGAAAAACCTTTACAACGCAACTTTTACAATGCACTACCATTAAAATGAAACTTTTACAATGCAACATCCATTACAATGCATGTCTTTACAACGCAACCATTACAACGCATGTCACTACAACGCATACCACTACAACGAATGTCATTACAACGCAGTCATTACAACGCATACCATTACAACGCATAACATTACCATCCAACACTTACCCTACTGTTGCACCCCTTGGTGTTAGAATAGTAATTTTTACCCCTACACTATCCAACACTTACCCTACTGTTGCACCCCCAGGTGTTAGAATAGTAATTTTTACCCCTACACTATCCAACACTTACCCTACTGTTGCACCCCCTGGAGTTAGAATAGTAATTTTTACCCCTACACTATCCAATACTTACCAAACATGCAATGTAATGGTATGCGTTGTAATGATATGCGTTGTAAAGGTAGTATGCGTTGTAATGGAATGCATTGTAAAGGTAGTGTAACAATATTCGTTGTAATGGCATGCGTTGTAATGGAATGCGTTGTAATGGAATGCGTTGTAATGGATGTTGCGTTGTAAAAAATGCGTTGTAAAAGTATGCGTTGTAACGTCATACAACCGCTACAAATCGTATATTACGGCCCATAATCGGAAATTCCGACCCGGAATTGTAAATTTCACCGTAGAGCCAGAATTTGCGGGTCTGAATTGCAAAATCCGCCAAAATGCCGGAAATCCCGGTCCGGAAGCGGAAATTCTGGCACGGGAGCAGACATAAAGTTAGTAGTCGTAAGTCTATTCTGTGAATACCAAAAGTAGTACGTTCATTCTGTGAACACCAAAAGTAGTAAGGTCATTCTGTGAATGCCAAAAGTAGTAAGTGCATTCTGTGAATACCAAAATAGTAGTAAGTTTCAGATTGAGTCGTAAGTTCATTCTGTGAATCGGTCCCACAGATACTAACACATACTTACTCTCTTGTACAATCACTGATACAAGCGCACACTCATCCATACAGTCACTCTCACAATCACTCACTCTTACATACAGTCATTTATATACTCCAACACTACATATGCTGCCTTTCACATTTGCAGTTACTCACACATGTACCGCTGAGGCATCCATTCATACAACAACATACCCATAGACATACTCACCCACTCATACATTCCCTCACAGATGCACTCTTGAACCCATACACCCAGTGAATCACCCACTCACATATCTATGCACAGAGTCACACATCCCCAACCACCCACACAGACACTCAGGCACCCATACAGATGCTCAGACAACCAATCAGTAACCTATGTAGACACTCATGTAACTACTCACCAACCCATGCAGCCACTTACATACCAACTGACAGACTGATAGAGCCATTCACACAGTTTAGTCACTAACCCATGCATTCAGTAAAACATGTTTAATTACTCACTTATACAGTCAGTCACACACCTACTAAATCACCCATGCAGATACTTATACACACACTTATTCTTCGATACACCTTGGCATATATAAATAAAACACATTTAAACTTTACAGATACACACAGTCACTGAATGATGTCATTTGAGATGTCATCAGTGATGTCACTGACCATGTCATGAATGATGTAATATGTGATGTCATCAGCAGTGCATTGCGGGGGCGCTAGTTATAGTTGTCTCAACTAACTATAATGGCGGAATTACTCTGGTTTTGTACAAGTGAAATTTCCAACTAACTATAACGTCCCTGAAACCTGTGGTTTTGTCAGTGAATTTTTAAGGTTTTTTAAATGCTAATTTCTAACTATAACGTCCCTGAAACCTATGTTTTTTTCTGTGAATATATATATATATTTATTAAAAGTAAAAATATATTATTTTTGTGATTAGCTTAGATAATACATAACAATTTCGCAGGAGTCGCGCAAACACCGCGTCAAACACGTATATGACGTCACATGGAAGCGTGCGAGTGTTGCGTAACAGTAATGCACCAGTGCCGCGTATCCTTCTCAACATTCCTAAAATGGCGGCTAGGTTCCGCGTAGGTACGCGACTCCCCCAAAAAATTTGAAAAAAAATACAATAAAGAAAATAATATAAACGTATGAAAATAAAAATATAAAACAAAAAAACAATATTTGAGTTTCAATATTAAATTTTTTTTTCCATTTATATTAAAAATATATAACATAATTTAAAAAATAAAATATTCAAGAATAAATAATTAAAAAAGTAGAGAATAAGTATAAAAAAAATATAACTAGTATTACATTTAAAAATTGTCATTTAAAAAACCTTTGAAATTCATTGAAAAAAACATAGGTTTCAGGGCTGTTATACTTAGCTGGACATTTCACTTGTACAGTAACATAGAACTTCCTCCTTTATAGTTGGGTGCGCGAAATGTCTAAAATTATATGTAAATTATCTAAGCTAATTATACAAATAATATATTTTTACTTTTAATAAACTTATTTTACTTTTAAATGCAATTTTGCGAAGTCGCGTTGGGTGTGTGCTGCCTCTGCGCACGGTGCGCGGACCCCATGTGACATGAAAAAAAAAGATTTGATTGGTTCATAACATTTCCCATTGTAACTATTGAAGGACCCCACCCATTTCAATCATTCTACTTAGAGCTTCTTTGGAGACACATCTCTCAGCTGAGAAGAACTTATTTTCGATCATTTTGTTTGTGATATTTTCCAAATTGAGGGCACAATGGCTTCAGGACAGCAGCCACTACAAGACTCAGACCATTCTTCAGAGGAAGAATTTGTTGCTCAATCTCCATGTCCTCAGAGACCTACGTCAGTGGTGTGGAAGTTTTGTACATTCCCTGAAGGTCAAAAAAAGGTGAATGCCACGAAAGTCACCTGTAAAATTTGTGAAAGGGTTCTATCGAGAGGCAGTGACAATAAGAAGTATTCCTGCGGTACTGCTAGTATGTACAAGCATCTCAAGAATCTGTACCCTGTGAATCTGGCTCTGGAGGAGTGCAGGAGACTTAAAGACAACCATCCACCTGCAGTGCCTAGTACTTCTGGCACTTTCTCATCCCCGGTAGCTTGTCTCCTTTCTGGTGAAGAATTGGCTTGGTAGTTTGGTCTGCCCTGTTCCCATGATGCACTGGGCCAGGGACAGACTAATTTGCATATAGCCAGGTTCTGAGCTGGGATGGGGCAGTGAGCTAAATAACGGTGATGGATCAAGCCCTGATCTTTGGACTGGGTAAGAGTGGTCTGCTTAATTCAGACACTCTGTTCATCACCACCCCCTTTTCTGAATCATTTTTGGCCACTATAGGTGTGGCAGGGTTTACTCAGACATGAGTCCCTTGCTCACTGCTCCATCAGGATTCAAGCAAGCCGGGCCGACGAGGCTGAAATGCCAGAAACCGGTCCCCGGTAGCTTGTCTCCTTTCTGGTGAAGAATTGGCTTGGTAGTTTGGTCTGCCCTGTTCCCATGATGCACTGGGCCAGGGACAGACTAATTTGCATATAGCCAGGTTCTGAGCTGGAATGGGGCAGTGAGCTAAATAACGGTGATGGATCAAGCCCTGATCTTTGGACTGGGTAAGAGTGGTCTGCTTAATTCAGACACTCTGTTCATCACCACCCCCTTTTCTGAATCGTTTTTGGCCACTATAGGTGTGGCAGGGTATACTCAGACATGAGTCCCTTGCTCACTGCTCCATCAGGATTCAAGCAAGCCGGGCCGACGAGGCTGAAATGCCGGAAACCGGTCCCCGGTAGCTTGTCTCCTTTCTGGTGAAGAATTGGCTTGGTAGTTTGGTCTGCCCTGTTCCCATGATGCACTGGGCCAGGGACAGACTAATTTGCATATAGCCAGGTTCTGAGCTGGGATGGGGCAGTGAGCTAAATAACGGTGATGGATCAAGCCCTGATCTTTGGACTGGGTAAGAGTGGTCTGCTTAATTCAGACACTCTGTTCATCACCACCCCCTTTTCTGAATCACTTTCTCATCACCAGCACCTCTGGACATACGTCCAGAATTTGCTCAACTCAAGATGCACCGCATCAAGTGCAACCAACTTGTCTGAAACGGAGAGAAGTCTGTGGACCTAGTCTGTACAGCCCAACAAAACCATCGCTGTTAGACTTTTTTTGTTTTTTCCTGGCTGTTAATTCCTGAAGTTGATTGTTTTTTTCGTCCTTTTTTCTTTTGAAAAAAACAACAAAATAAAACAACAAAATCGTTAAAAAAACTACAAACAAAAAATAAAAACAAAAAAAGTTATTTTCAGAACTAACCACACTGGTTAAAGAAAGAGCTATATTTGTATGATAGTGTGTTAAAGTTTGGTTGAATGTATGCATAGTGCACAATTGACTGAGAGAATGCATTAGTAGTGTATGGTGTATGTATAAGTGCAGAACTATAAGGAAGTGCTGCAGCATGACACTGTTAGCTCTTTAGCTGTAGTGTTCTGTGATACTTCCATAGCACAGGGATGCAACATATGTACATAAATATGTTGCAAGTCTATGCTTCCCTCTGCACTGCTGCTTAAACTGCAGCCATGCCGTGACACAGGCACCCTTGCACCATGGTGCAAGGATATGTGTGTCATGATTTTGTTTTTGTGCAGGAAGACACTCCTTCCTGCACAAAAACAATCAGTGAAGTCATTTTTCTCCTTCAATGTATGCTGTGCAATGTATATTGAAAGAGTAAAAATGAGGAGAAATGAAAACAATCCTCGTTGTGCCTTGCTACACCGACTGGAAGATGGTGCAGTATTCACACACATCTCCAGATTTATGATTTATGATAAATCTGGAGATGTGTCTGTTCTATGAGTGTTGTGTGCAAACACTCACAGCAACACCTATGGAACGCCCCTTGAATGCAAAGTGGTGTGTATGATGAGGTTGTATTTAAATGGAGAAGAAAAGCGACACAGAGTGCCTTTTCCTCTCCTTGTAAATATGAAGGAGCGTCTGGCGCCATCACTATGTTACAAAAAGTGACATATTGTTGGTACAGGATACTTCTAAATCTACCCCATAAGTGCTTAGGTATTGGCAGACTATTACAGTAAGAACATATTGTTAGTTGATTGATTGAAAAATTGCATGAGAGTGACAGGCGGTAAGCACAGAGATATCTCTCCAAAGATACTTAAAGTACAACAATTGAAATGTTTGCAGGCTTCAATAGGTACAATGGAAAATGTTATGAACCAATCAAATATTTTTTTAGGTCACATGGAATCCTTCCCCACTTTCTTCACCAGTGTGAAAAAACAGCCCATTGTGTGCTTCAATACTTAGTTAATCTTACCTGGAGAGTAGTTGATTTAAAAAAATTCTAAACACTTTCTTCAGATTGTTTTTATAATTTGCATTTTTGGAAATGTCATACTTAAGAATTAGGATCTGTGAAAGAAAAGAAAAAATGCAGTTATAATATATAATATTATATTTTTTATAACATAACATAATTTGAACATTATATTAAATATTTTTTTGCATTTTTTGCTGTTGTCAGAATATATTGAATTTCACTACAAACAGTGATTTCAATGTTACTCCTCACATAACAGCGGGCACAAAAAACAATCAATAAGATTGTTTCAAAAAACCCAAATGTATGTAAAAAAGTATTTATAATACATTAAACTATTTCTAAACATTCCATAAAAACAACATCCTCAATAACACAATATATAACTCAAATCTCATATATTGAATGCTTTCTTCAAGACAATTTTCTTTCTTCAGTTTCAAAGAACTGAATTCATAATTAAATGAACAATTCTTTATCATTTTCATATACTTTAAATGATGTTCTTTAATAATATATACTGTAAGAATATCCAAGAAAAAGTCCTTAATTTAAATTATACCTTTCCTCTAAGCCAAATGGTGTTCCTGAAATCCTTTATTTTGTAATTTTTAATTTATTTTATTTTGTTGTCCTCATTTACTGCCCATCTCACTTTGAGTGTACCCACACTCAGCGAACTGAGAGGCATAGGCGGCTAAGAGTTTAATCTCCCCCACCTACTGGCACTAAGACTTACTGATATATGCATCTCCACTAAAGTGCAGCTCCCCTTGCTGCCCGACGGGCATTGCACCGCCAGCCTGCCGTAGGAGCAGGATACCGATGATGACGCTGGACGGCCATCGGCTGGGACAACAGTTGTTGTCCTGTCGGTAACCTGTGTGAGGTATCCTTATATTCTGAAAAGGGTCTACACCATGCACTTATCCCTTCATAACTACTGAGAGAAAAGACTAACTGAGCTAAACCACTAGCTCCCACTGGGGAACTCTGTACAATACTCTTTGTTTGCTGTTACTGATATATGCACCCAGAAGTCCACTTGGATAACTCTATTTTACAAGCTTCCGGACCTAGATGACCTTGTCTTAGAAGCTCCCCGCTTATACTGGGGGTAGTCCAGACCTGTCCTTAGAGTGTTCAGGCAGCATAATCACCGGACCCAAGAGGGGAGAAAAAAAAAACCCTCTCAGGGTCTCATCGTGATTTCAAGATATTCCAGAAACTTATCTTCTTTTGGCTGCCAGTTATTGATAAATCCAACTTAGAAGTCGCCAGGACCAAAGATTGCCATTCTAAAAAGGAAGGAGGGATATAATCTGTCCATTTTATGCAAATTTGTCTCCTGGCCAGGAGCACAACATAAAAAGTAAGGATCTTGTGTGGCCTCTGACATTCTCCTGAAGGCCAAAAAAAGACCAAGGAATGATCACCGGGATTCCAATTAAGTCTGACATAAATTTGCCAAAGCTGTCCCAAAAAGAGGCCGGAGCTGGACATTCTTTAAACATATGTATGTCAGAAGCCAAGGCCAGACCACATTTCTTGCAACATACAGGCAGCACTTTGTTAATTTTAGAAAGCTTCAATGGGGTGAAGTAGACCCTGTGGATAGTATACAAATGATTCCTTTATAGCCATGCAGGCTTTACTATATCGTATAAAAGATAATACGAAGCTTGCCACATGGTATCGCACTCTTGGCCTGGCAAGACACTCCCCCATAGATCTTGAGCGAGTTTAAACTCTCCATCCACTGCCTCCAACACTGCCTGGTACCAGAAGGAAACTTCTTTCGTCCCTCGTGGTCTGGACACAAGATTAAACTCTAGGTTGGTGCCTTCTCCCCAAAAGCCACCCATGGTAGTTTGAAGCTGAGCCTGAACCCAGTTAGCCAGCTGGAGGTATTTGAACCTAGATAGACCTGACCCAACCCTGTCACTAAGTAGTTCCCATTTTAACAGTGTGCCATCTAAGATCAGGTGCCCCTAGACTTCTAGGCCCGATTCCCTTAGCGGGGCTGCCAAACTATCCCTCAGACATTCTGGACCCCGGGTGAATACCACAACGGGGCCATACTGGAGAAATAACCCAAAGAGACCGACCTCCTCAAGTCTACACATGTTTTTGCAATGCCCTGTAACACCTTAAGCCTAATTTTCTTGAAGAACTTAACATCCCCAAACTTAAACAAAAAGCCCTCCACCGGTAAATGTGCACCCTGAAGCATTGCTAAAAACATCCCTCCTATCCCAGTATTAACCGGCATTTTTAAGAGCATACGGGCGTGAGAGAGTTGGTAGGCCCAAGCATAAAGTTGAATATCAGGCAGGGCCAGGCCACCCTTTTCTCTTTGGCGACTCAGCTTTTTCCAGGCTAATCTCGCATATTTGCACCCCCAAACAAAAGAGTTGATCTCCCTCTGAACTTTATCAATTTGTATTTTATCAAAGTACAATGGAATGCCGTTAAAAAAAAGAGATTTTAGGAAGTATCGACATTTTAGCCAAGTTGGCCCTACCGATGATCGAGAGAGGCAACGAAGTCCAGATCTTCATCACCTTCACACACTCTCTCGCCACCGCCGTCAAATTAGTTTCCGTAATCTTGGGTATGTCTTGAACTATCTTGACCCCTAAATATCTCATAGTGGGGCTTATTTGATACTGATGCTGGCTTGCCACCAAGTTCTAAACCATTGCCTCAGTTTTAGCCGCATTGATTTCGTACCCCGAGACTAAGCCGAAGTTCTGGGCGTGAATGATGACAGCTGGGAAGGCCCTGTCAAGGTCGTCCGTAAAGAGTAAAATATCATCAGGCTACAGGGCTACCTTCCTCTCCCACTCTCCATATCTAAAAGGCTCAATGTTAATATCCTCCCTTAGCCGTTGAGCAAATGGCTCAATGTATAAGTCGAAAAGAGGAGGGGAGAGTGGGCAGCCCTATCTAGTGCCCCTGGATATATTAAAGGGTGCCGTAAGACCACCGTTTACCAACAACCTAGGTGAAGGGCTCCTGTAAATATATTGTACGGTGCAACAGAACTTCTCGCCAAGATTGAATTTTTTCAAGGCCTCTGACAGGTATAACCAATTTACCCTGTCGAAGGCCTTGGTGGAGTCTAGGGTCGTTGCTGCCAGCGGTAGGGCATATGTGGACGCCAGGTCTATTGCCCCGATAAGATCGTAAGTTAGATGTGATAACTGGCGGTCCGTCAAAAAGCCCTTCTGGTCTGGATGCAGGACATCCCCCATCACTGTACCCAGTCGTGCTGCCATAATAGATGTAAAAATGTTATACTCAGCATTTAATAAAGATTTGGGTCTATAAGACCGGCAATTAGATGCTGCTTTCCCTGGTTTCAGTATCAATACTATAGTAGCCTCGTTCCATGAGTCTGGCGGGATCAGGCCTTCTTACAAGATCTGATTGAAGAGTTTGGTGATAATAGGAATAACCTGATCCCCTATTACCCTATATATCTCAGAGAGTAAGCCGTCTGGCCCTGCGGCCTTGCCCTTCTTAGTATTAAAAATTGCCTCCCTTACTTCCAGACAGGAGAAATCCCTGTCCAGATATCTTTGTTGCGCTGGACTCAGAGAGGGAAGCGACATGTCCTCATGCCACCTCTGGGCACTCTGGCTATCTACTTTGCCATCCTCGAGGTAGATGTTCTGGAAGAAGGACTGAAAAGTTTCTCGGATTTCCTCATCCATTGCTGAAGTGCCTCTTTCGTCTCTGATCTCTCTAATATAGCTTATTGCTCGGTCAGATTTACTCTACCAAGCCAGGAGCTTGCCCGCTCCTTCCCCATATTCGAAGTGTGAGATTTTACTGGCTTTCTACCTTCAGATAAGCCTGGTGTTCAAAATGCTTTTGAGCTGGGATTTTAAATCCCTAATCTTATCGCTCTTCTCCTGTAGGATTTCGGGAGGCATTGGAGCAGATAGAACTACCTCTGCATCCTTCAACCTATGCTCAATATCTGAGATCTCCTCCTTATATATTCTGTTCCTGTAACAGGACCTGTTAGTAATTTGCCCCCATAGGAAAGCTTTCAGAGAGTCCCAGACAGAGGTGATTAAGGCTGTGCCCACATTCACCTCTAAAATCCAAGACACTTATTGTGAAAGATAGAGTTCGCCTTCCTTCTCCCCGAGTATAGCACGATTGAAAGACCAGGTCCTGATTGGACTGGGCGCTTGGCATTTGAGGGTCAGAAGGACCCCAGAATGGTCCGAAAGGTGGGATGCCAAATATAGTACACTCTTACCCAAGCTCCTTAGTGAGTAGCTTACCAACACAAATTCAATACGTGACTTATGTCTATATTTAAAGTTCCGATACAACACCCCCTGCTGCTCTCCAAATGTCCAATAGAGTGTACTGTTTCATAGCCCCCAACAAATACTCTCGAGATTTAGACAGGGCCACTGCCCTGTTAGATGGAGATTTGTCCAATACAGGGTTTAAAACAATTTTAAAGTTACCGCCAAAGACCATTGGCTCTGGGAAATCCAGTGAATGTGAATAAATGGTCTTTAAACTGGCAGGGTCATCTTGGTTAGGGCCATAGTATCCGGTTAAGATTAAAAGGGTATCCATAATTAAGGTTTTAACAATCGCCCACCTGCCATTTGGGTCTTTTATATAAGAGCAGACATGGGTCCTAGCTGACTTCTTGAAAATAATTGATACCCCTCGGATATTTGCTGATTGGTTTGTGCTGACATGGGAGCCCACCCAAGTATAGGGCTTTAACAGGGAAGTCATATCATCTTCCAATAGATGTATTTCCTGAAGGACAATGACCTGCGCCGTAGAGTCTCGCAAATATTGTAAGATCTTATGTCTCCATGGCCTAGTGCGCAGGCCATTGACGTTCCAGGAAAGAATCTGCAAAGAAGTCATGGTGGGTCCCCCTTCCTAACCATATCAAACTGCAAGATGTTGGCTATGGGCACCCTCAGCACCATGCCTACGCCCATTAACTTAATTCCAAGACTAAACATATCCAAAATAGCGGAAATGAGGATTTTTTTGAAACTTTTCACCCTCCCTCCACCCACCCACCCTCACCCCCTCTGCCCCCCACCCCTGGAGAACCCAACCCCCAATCATCCGGACAGATGTAGTCCAGATAATCGCAACCTGAAATTTCCACCCAGAACCCCCCCAAAAACAAGAAAAGGAAGACCCCCACCTGAAAAAAAAACTGCCTGCTCACACCCATCCATAATGTGCCTCTTAATACACTAAACCTTAAATATAAATATAGGTATAAACCTGCCATATTAAAAGAGGGGGGGAATAGAAATAGAAAAAGAAGAAGGTAAGAGGAAGACCTGACCAATGACTGCCTTGATCTCCCTTATCTCATCTCCCTCCTCCCTCTTCCAACGTTATGTAAAAGAACCCTACCGATCCTCCCCCAAAAGTTTTCTACATAAACAAGTGCTTGTTTTGATTGAAAAAGCTCCCACTCGAGGCAAGATGGCGCCCGCACGGATTGTCGTGTCGGACATGAGAGCTGATCTCTCTCGCTGACCCCACAGGGCCATGTCAGGAGACACTGTTTGCGGTACAAAATTGATGCGAGATAGCTGATGAGAACGCTGCCGGAAAAAATAATAATAATATAAACGAACAACTTTTCAGCAGCACCAGAGAATCTACCGAGTGGGGAACGCACAAGACAGAGGGAAAACTTCAATCATGGCTATGTCAGATACAGCAAGGGAGTCTGCCCGTACTTGGTCCCCCCACAACAGGATGGGCACAAATCATCGAGGACCTACAAAATAAACTCGGTAATCCTAAATCACATAATCCAATAATAAAAGTGCCCTTCAAGAATCGGAGAACTTGCCCCCAGGATATCCGGGAATTTAAACGACTTCTGCGCAAGGCCTGCGCAGCTAAGAAAAGAAGCGGCCACCAAGCAGAAGGGCCCTCAATATCGGAACTGAGGACCTCCCTAAGGAAGAAGTTATGGGAACTAAAAAAAACGGACACGGAAAGCAAATGGCTAAAAGTCTTCCTTCTTCTCAAACAAAAGAACCCCGTTCAACTCTGGAGCGTCATTAATCAGCTGAGCAACCGAGGGCCAACGAGGGAAAACGGGGTAGCCGAAAAAGTCTGGATCCAATACGTGAAACAGCTATATGAATCTGCCCCCAGCCAGGAACCCCCGACAGCGGACAGGGTGGAGCTAACCGAGAAAGTCCAACAGCCATGCCTCCAGTTAGAAACAGCTACCCTATCCCCAAGAAACAACACAAGGGGTAACAGCTCCCCGGTCGCCGCCCTCACAACCACATCAACCTGGGCGAACACCAGACAGGTCATCAACACCATCAAGCGGATGAGAAATGACGGCGTGCCGGGGCCCAACGGGATCCCAGCACCTGTCTTTAAACAGGTAGCAGAGTTCTGGGCGACACTTTTAACTCCTCTCTTTAGTTACGCCTACCACACCACAATAATCCCCGACTCTTGGAGGGGCTCCATACTGTTTCCCATCTTTAAAAAAGGCAACAGCTCCGAGCCTTCGAATTATAGGCTTATTGCCTTGCTTGACCTGGAGGCCAAGGCATATGCACGCCTATTGCTCTCCGATCTGGAAAAATGGGCAGAAGAGGAAAAAATAATACCAACACATCAGACTGGTTTCAGGGCCAAGGCCTCTACAATGGACAATGTCCTGGTGTTAGCACATCTTTCAGCCAAGGCAACCCAGAAGAACCACCCCCCATTATTCTGCTGCTTTGTGGACTATAGTACAGCATTTGACAAAGTGGACAGAAAACGCCTTTGGTGGAAGTTAGAAAAATGGGGGATAGCATCGAAACTCTTGAAGGCTATAATGGCACTTTATGAGGCCACCTGGGTGCGGGTTAAAACAAGCACACACACTGTCACTCGCAAAATATCTACAGCAAATGGACTGAAGCAAGGGTGCGTGCTGGCTCCCCTCCTATTTAATCTATACACCGTGGATTTGGGAGAGGCCCTAAAAGGTGCCAGTCTAGTAGCACCTAGACTAGGAAGCATAAGGCTACCACTGTTACAGTATGCCGATGATACAGCCATTATGGACCATACGAGGATAGGCTTACAAAGAGCTCTAACGGCCTTAAACAGTTTCAACATTGAAAATAGCCTGACGGTTAACAAAGGGAAAACCAAGGTCATCATCTTCGGATCGTTCCGTCATAAACGGCACGCACAGTGGCAGCTGGGGAATGCTCAAATACACTCAGTGGCCTCTTACAATTACCTAGGGGTCTGGTTTTCGGAACGGGCAAAAGCAAATGTCCACCTCAACCATCTGGCCTCAAAAGCTAATAAGGTAACACACCTGCTAAGACAACTAAATCGGAACCTGATCAGCCCCTCTGCCAGCCCAATTTTGATAGCTCTAAGAGCAAAGCTTCTGCCCGCAATCTCCTACGGGCACTTGGCATTTCCAGGGAAGTTGGATGCACTCCTCACCTCTGCCCAAATCAAGGCGTACAAGTCGGTGTTACACATCCCAAGGTCCGCTAGGAGAACCAGGCTGAGACTGGAGCTTGGCCTTGCAAGGCCAGACGTGATCGGCCAGGGGGAGCTCATCAAACTGTATCTAAGGATATTAAAGGCCCCGGCCAACTCCCTAAAATACCATCTGCGTCCCATCTTCGAAGATCCAGCTTCTACATGGCACATTAGGCTGGGAAAAGCAACTAAAGCCCTTAAGTTAGTAGAAGAAAATCTACCGCGGCAGGACATCCCGCTGAACTTTTGGAAGAGAGCTATCAATAAACAGGTGAATGAAATCTCCTTTGAACTTGATCACAGATCCACCCTCCGAAGCTCCAATTTGGAACCCCTAAACAACTCCTACACGGTGGGCGAAGCACGACCATATCTAAGCGAGGCCATCACAACACATGCCCGAAGTAAAATTCTATCCATGAGGCTGGTCACGCTCGGGATACCGATTTCAATCCTGCTTGGGCCCAAAAAGGGGTCCCCACATCATGCAGGCTTTGCACATACAAGAGGGAATCTTGGCTGCACCTTCTTTGCTGCTGTCCTCATTTCAAGAGCGAACGTCGGCGAATGCTGCACCCGATCTGTCTCAATCAGAACATTACAACATGCTCAGAAGCATCAGCCCTGTGCCTGTCAACTACTAACGATTCAGAAAAGGGGGTGGTGATGAACAGAGTGCCTGAATTAAGCAGACCACTCTTACCCAGTCCAAAGATCAGGGCTTGATCCATCACCGTTTTTTAGCTCACTGCACCATCCCAGCTCAGAACTTGGCTATATGCAAATTAGTCTGTTCCAGTCCCAGTGCATGATGGGAACAGGGCAAACCAAACTACCAAGCCAATTCTTGTACTGGGAAGGAAACAAGCTTCCGGGGACCGGTTTCTGCCATTTCAGGCGTCGTCGGCCAGGCTTGCTTGAATCCTGATGGTGCAATGAGCAAGGGACTCACATCTGAGTATACCCTTCCACGCTTATGGTGGACAAAATGATTCAGAAAAGGGGGTGGTGATGAACAGAGTGCCTGAATTAAGCAGACCACTCTTACCCAGTCCAAAGATCAGGGCTTGATCCATCACCGTTTTTTAGCTCACTGCACCATCCCAGCTCAGAACTTGGCTATATGCAAATTAGTCTGTTCCTGTCCCAGTGCATGATGGGAACAGGGCAAACCAAACTACCAAGCCAATTCTTGTACTGGGAAGGAAACAAGCTTCCGGGGACCGGTTTCTGCCATTTCAGGCGTCGTCGACCCGGCTTGCTTGAATCCTGATGGTGCAATGAGCAAGGGACTCACATCTGAGTATACCCTTCCACGCTTGTGGTGGACAAAATGATTCAGAAAAGGGGGTGGTGATGAACAGAGTGCCTGAATTAAGCAGACCACTCTTACCCAGTCCAAAGATCAGGGCTTGATCCATCACCGTTTTTTAGCTCACTGCACCATCCCAGCTCAGAACTTGGCTATATGCAAATTAGTCTGTTCCTGTCCCAGTGCATGATGGGAACAGGGCAAACCAAACTACCAAGCCAATTCTTGTACTGGGAAGGAAACAAGCTTCCGGGGACCGGTTTCTGCCATTTCAGGCGTCGTCGGCCCGGCTTGCTTGAATCCTGATGGTGCAATGAGCAAGGGACTCACATCTGAGTATACCCTTCCACGCTTATGGTGGACAAAATGATTCAGAAAAGGGGGAGGTGATGAACAGAGTGCCTGAATTAAGCAGACCACTCTTACCCAGTCCAAAGATCAGGGCTTGATCCATCACCGTTTTTTAGCTCACTGCACCATCCCAGCTCAGAACTTGGCTATATGCAAATTAGTCTGTTCCTGTCCCAGTGCATGATGGGAACAGGGCAAACCAAACTACCAAGCCAATTCTTGTACTGGGAAGGAAACAAGCTTCCGGGGACCGGTTTCTGCCATTTCAGGCGTCGTCGGCCCGGCTTGCTTGAATCCTGATGGTGCAATGAGCAAGGGACTCACATCTGAGTATACCCTTCCACGCTTATGGTGGACAAAATGATTCAGAAAAGGGGGTGGTGATGAACAGAGTGCCTGAATTAAGCAGACCACTCTTACCCAGTCCAAAGATCAGGGCTTGATCCATCACCGTTTTTTAGCTCACTGCACCATCCCAGCTCAGAACTTGGCTATATGCAAATTAGTCTGTTCCTGTCCCAGTGCATGATGGGAACAGGGCAAACCAAACTACCAAGCCAATTCTTGTACTGGGAAGGAAACAAGCTTCCGGGGACCAGTTTCTGCCATTTCAGGCGTCGTCGGCCCGGCTTGCTTGAATCCTGATGGTGCAATGAGCAAGGGACTCACATCTGAGTATACCCTTCCACGCTTATGGTGGACAAAATGATCCAGAAAAGGGGGTGGTGATGAACAGAGTGCCTGAATTAAGCAGACCACTCTTACCCAGTCCAAAGATCAGGGCTTGATCCATCACCGTTTTTTAGCTCACTGCACCATCCCAGCTCAGAACTTGGCTATATGCAAATTAGTCTGTTCCTGTCCCAGTGCATGATGGGAACAGGGCAAACCAAACTACCAAGCCAATTCTTGTACTGGGAAGGAAACAAGCTTCCGGGGACCAGTTTCTGCCATTTCAGGCGTCGTCGGCCCGGCTTGCTTGAATCCTGATGGTGCAATGAGCAAGGGACTCACATCTGAGTATACCCTTCCACGCTTATGGTGGACAAAATGATTCAGAAAAGGGGGTGGTGATGAACAGAGTGCCTGAATTAAGCAGACCACTCTTACCCAGTCCAAAGATCAGGGCTTGATCCATCACCGTTTTTTAGCTCACTGCACCATCCCAGCTCAGAACTTGGCTATATGCAAATTAGTCTGTTCCTGTCCCAGTGCATGATGGGAACAGGGCAAACCAAACTACCAAGCCAATTCTTGTACTGGGAAGGAAACAAGCTTCCGGGGACCGGTTTCTGCCATTTCAGGCGTTGTCGGCCCGGCTTGCTTGAATCCTGATGGTGCAATGAGCAAGGGACTCACATCTGAGTATACCCTTCCACGCTTATGGTGGACAAAATGATTCAGAAAAGGGGGTGGTGATGAACAGAGTGCCTGAATTAAGCAGACCACTCTTACCCAGTCCAAAGATCAGGGCTTGATCCATCACCGTTTTTAAGCTCACTGCACCATCCCAGCTCAGAACTTGGCTATATGCAAATTAGTCTGTTCCTGTCCCAGTGCATGATGGGAACAGGGCAAACCAAACTACCAAGCCAATTCTTGTACTGGGAAGGAAACAAGCTTCCGGGGACCGGTTTCTGCTATTTCAGGCATCGTCGGCCCGGCTTGCTTGAATCCTGATGGTGCAATGAGCAAGGGACTCACATCTGAGTATACCCTTCCACGCTTATGGTGGACAAAATGATTCAGAAAAGGGTGCGGTGATGAACAGAGTGCCTGAATTAAGCAGACCACTCTTACCCAGTCCAAAGATCAGGGCTTGATCCATCACCGTTTTTTAGCTCACTGCACCATCCCAGCTCAGAACTTGGCTATATGCAAATTAGTCTGTTCCTGTCCCAGTGCATGATGGGAACAGGGCAAACCAAACTACCAAGCCAATTCTTGTACTGGGAAGGAAACAAGCTTCCGTGACCGGTTTCTGCCATTTCAGGCGTCGTCGGCCCGGCTTGCTTGAATCCTGATGGTGCAATGAGCAAGGGACTCACATCTGAGTATACCCTTCCACGCTTATGGTGGACAAAATGATTCAGAAAAGGGGGTGGTGATGAACAGAGTGCCTGAATTAAGCAGACCACTCTTACCCAGTCCAAAGATCAGGGCTTGATCCATCACCGTTTTTTAGCTCACTGCACCATCCCAGCTCAGAACTTGGCTATATGCAAATTAGTCTGTTCCTGTCCCTTGCTCACTGCTCCATCAGGATTCAAGCAAGCCGGGCCGACGACGCCTGGAATGGCAGAAACCGGTCCCCGGAAGCTTGTCTCCTTTCTGGTGAAGAATTGGCTTGGTAGTTTGGTCTGCCCTGTTCCCATGATGCACTGGGCCAGGACCAGACTAATTTGCATATAGCCAGGTTCTGAGCTGGGATGGGGCAGTGAGCTAAATAACGGTGATGGATCAAGCCCTGATCTTTGGACTGGGTAAGAGTGGTCTGCTTAATTCAGACACTCTGTTCATCACCACCCCCTTTTCTGAATCATTTTGTCCACCATAAGCGTGGAAGGGTATACTCAGACATGAGTCCCTTGCTCACTGCTCCATCAGGATTCAAGCAAGCCGGGCCGACGACGCCTGGAATGGCAGAAACCGGTCCCCGGAAGCTTGTCTCCTTTCTGGTGAAGAAGTGGCTTGGTAGTTTGGTCTGCCCTGTTCCCATGATGCACTGGGCCAGGGACAGACTAATTTGCATATAGCCAGGTTCTGAGCTGGGATGGGGCAGTGAGCTAAATAACGGTGATGGATCAAGCCCTGATCTTTGGACTGGGTAAGAGTGGTCTGCTTAATTCAGACACTCTGTTCATCACCACCCCCTTTTCTGTGTCAACTACTAACACCATGGACCTCATTTATGAGGCCTTGCGTGAGTTTTGCGCTTCCGATGCGTCACTTTTTGTGACGCATCGGCGGCGTAAAACATGCCTCCTGATGCGCACTATTTACAAAGTGACGCATCTAAGCAGATGAGTCACTTTGTAAACCCCTGCGCTATATTATACCTGCTTCAGGTATAATGTATGCAGAGGGGGCGTTCACCCGCAAAAAGCCTCGTAATAGTGACGCAGTGAAATCTATGAGATTTCACTGCGTCACTTTTAGGATGTTGTTGCGTCAAAATCTTTCGCCTGCCTCACAGCAGGTGTAAGACTGACGCAAGCCCTTTCACATGGGGCTTTCCCCATGTGAAAGGAAGCATTCCTGGAGTTGCGTCACTTTTGTGACACACTCCAGCAATGCGTCACTTTTGCGCCTACAGATACGTCAGAAATACTGACGTATCTGTAACTCCTTGCGACATGATGCGTCATATTATAAATATGACGCATCAATCATGTCGCAGGGAGAGCGCAGTGAAAAGTGACGCATCGCTGTTTTCACGCAGCGATGCGTCACTTTTCATAAATGAGGCCCCTAGTTCCTAGCGCGATCAGCGAAATTTGTTCACCAAATCAGTATAGCACTAAAAACTCATAACGAGAGTACCCCCCCTAACTTAGGACACTCACCACAACAAGAACCGACATGAGCTGAACAGAACCAGACCCGTTGTTCCACCGAAAAAGTCACCAGCTCGCCATCGTAACTAACAACGCAAAGTCTTACCTGAACCAATACAAATGCTGGGAACTCCTAATCAATGAGACTAAGACTGTGGGAGTTGCACTCTTCTCCACCCATTTTGCTCCCCCCTATTTACCATTATCCTAATCAGCATTGGTACACTTTTTTTTATTATTCTTTATCTTATTTAGAAGGTTATTTTAGAATTATTGATCTTTGTACTTTCTCTGTTACTGTAAAGATTTTAATTAATTGCGCAGTCAATGAAAACCATCTGTCCCTTGTAAACCATATTTAGGTATAAAAATCAGAACCCAAATGCAAGAGATAGTTCACAGTAATTGGGAAGAGATAACACAACAAGTAAAACAATCTTTAGAGAGGTGGGGGCGGCTGCAACTATCTATAATTGGTAGAGGGAACATTATCAAAATGAATGTTCTCGCTAAGATATTATATTTATTTCGTAGTGTTCCATTGAAATTTCCAATGAAATATATACAACAACTCCAGTCTATGTGTCTGAAATTTTTTTGGGCTCCGGGAAAAACCCGGCGAGCCATGAAATGGCTGACATTACCGGAGGAAAGGGGAGGGCGAGGGTTACCGGACTTTGTATTTTATTATTATATATGTTTCCTGCAGAGAATGAGACTTATTTTGACAGGGGAGTCTACGGAGGAAGAAGCGGAAGCTCCTTCGATATGTTTTTTGTTATTAGGAGAGCATGCAAAGGGGTGTCTTTTAAAGGAGCTGGAGGGGAATTATTACAAACATACACGTTTTAAGGTATTAGATGCGGCGTTTAAGGTGTGGAAAAGTGTACGAAGATTTATAAATTTTGGTAGAATTACATATTATACCCCTTCAATGTGGATAAATGACTCCCATCCGTGTTTTGAGATAGAGTGTCAAAGGATTGGTCAAAAAAATGTTTATGTAAAATCGGAGATCTATATGATACAAATGCAATTTTTGCGACATACGGAGATTTAGTTATTAAATTTAAGTTGTCCCAATCCTCTTTTTTTAAATATCTCCAAATTCGCGATTTATGTTTAAAAAAGCAAATTAAACCTCCTAACAAATAAGTTGAGGGGATTCGTCTCAAGGAAAAGATAGGCTCGCTATACTTGATCTTAATGGAATTTAAAACTGACGATATGCAAAAATGTAATATGTACTGGCAGACTCAGGTAGATGAACCAGGATTGGATATTCAAGATACCTTATGTATGGTTAAGGAGGTATGTTTGGCCGCTAACTTAAAGGCTCAAGTATACAAGACAGTGTTTAGACTATACTATACTCCAAAACGAATGGCAACTTGGGGTAATAAATATGATGGTAAATGTTTCCGTTGTGGTGGGGAAGATGCTGATATGCTGCATATTTTTCTTCACTGCCCTAAGTTAGCGCATTTCTTGTCTAGTATTGAAATGTTTATTACCAAGGTTTTGCATAATCCGATCAGGATATCTTCGGCGCTCATGTTACTAGGTGGAGCACAAAATGTTTGTAATGACAATGCACTATATAAGCATAAATACTTTTTATTTATGGCCATGACCGTAGCCCGCTTATGTATTGCAACTGAGTGGCTTCAGCCTGAGGCTCCGATCTCTGAATTTTGGAGAGCTAAGCTTTATAATGTTTATGAAATGGAGTGGAGTTTATACTCTCTGAAGGGGGTTAGGAAAAAACGTATTGGTATGTTAATCTGGGGTGCTCTCAAAGAATACTTGGAGGAATGTTGAGCTCATTATTATTATTTACTCCAATTGTTTAGATATGGCCGAAGTACAGCATTGTATATCTGTAATTATTCTATTTCCTTTTTTTTTTGTCTCTTCCCTTTTTTCTTTTTTTTTGTTGGCAACTGTATCAACTGTATGAAGTCTCTTGGTATTGTCACTGATACAACTGTGGAAATAAATAAATAAAATTAAAAAAAAACAAGTGCTTGTTTTATATGTAAATGCAAATCTGGGAGCTAATCTAGGAGCTGAAATCGCAGATTGCTTGGGTGTGCTGAGCCCAACTGTAAGTTTGCAAGTAGGTCCTCAGCCTCCTCTACTGATCTTACATTGTCCTCAAACAAGGAGAGGGGCTTTTTGAACCAAAAGGAATAGAGCACCCAGATACAGTTTAGTAAAAGAAAAAGGTTTCCCTTTGGTGTTATCTAATATAAAGACCAATCATGCCACACCTGTTCACTCAAATCAAACGCACTATTTGAACCAGCAACAGATTCTAAAGCACTTGCAAGGAAAAACTAAAGTCAAAATATATCACAAATATTTATTTATCATTTAAAAACAATCCCCCTAGTGTACAAATACATTACAATTAAAAACAATTTCATTAAAACCACATTGAAAACATACAAAGGTTGATAGGAGAAAACCAGACAATTAACTTTGTCTTGTTGTTGTTAATTCGGATTAACTTGGTAAAACAGAGTGCATGAGTTTTCATTCCCTGTCACCAAGACACTGTTGACCCTTCCAAATTTAACAGAAAATTGGGTGTTGACGCGTTTCAGTGGTGTTAGGTTGATAAAACCACCTTCATCAGGACAAATTAAGTATATTTCTCCTTAATAGTGATGTCACATAGTTCAAAATAAAAAAAAACACTCTTAAAATAAAAAAAAAATCAATTTAACAATCTCAGGCAATGGTACACAAGGTTCATGGGTTTTGTAGGGCTACCATAATTAGATCTAAACAAAGATCAAAGGTACATTTACTATATCTATCATACATTCTGTATAGTCAGAGCTTCAAGCCTTGTTACCGGTTAATAAAAAAACGCTTCCTATCTCAACCAATATTACTCGGCAAACAGTTGCTCATTGCCCCTCCTAGGGCTCTAATATTCTTTGTAAGTGCTTCCTTCTTGGTCCAATAACAGGCTACACAATCATTCATCCTCGCAAGCTTTCATGTTTTATAAACAAACTGACTCACCTGTGCAACCGCACATGTGTGAGAATCTTCTTTGGTGTTATTAAAAGGGATATTTCAAAATCACTGTCAAAAATCTGTGGAGTGTAGCAACATTACTATTACTGATCCAGATATGGTAGCAATTGGACAATCATTACAGGTTTAATACCTAAAGGTTTTATACACTACGCCTTTAACTTTAGTAGGCACAGTATTCGTTCTTAAAATTGGTTCCCTTGATCAGTCCATAGGATAACCTTGAAGCCACCCTGTCAGTCAAAGCATAACTACGCATAAGTATAATCATAAATAAGGCTCCCAGTTTTCCGTTTAAACGGATTTTTACATATAAATACAGACAGAAAGCTTTTTGGTTTTTGTCTGTATTTATATATAAAAACGGGAAAATACTAAAAAAAAACAATGCTCCGCCTGCCTCTGTGCACTGTAAAATCCGAGTCAGAGGTGTACAGGGGCAGCCAAAAGAAATGGGAAACTGCTGCCTTGAAACTGCTCCAGAGACGAGGGAACTGGCAGCGCTGTGTCTGCAGAGACATTCCAGCACCCCTCACAGCGGTAGGTCACACAATCCAATTGTTGTAGCAGTGCAAGCAGCCGATGTCCATTAAGAGGTGTGAAAGCGCCACAGGACATCGGCTGCAGCTCCAGCAACCTTTTGTTTTTTTTAGGTCTCACATGTGACGTCACTGTTGTGCTGTAAACATCCCACACCACCTTAATCCCACCACATTCTAGGCCGAGAACATTTTCGGGTGGTGTTGACAGGACATATTTCCTGTCTGAGTGATTTTAGACACATAGAACTGTTGCTGCTGCCACTGTTTTGGTAAATGACGCACATTGCACACTTCCTGAAGAGTGTCATAGGACCCGATTAACAGTGTGAGCCTTAAATGTATCTGGACTACAAAGGATGTCTGCCCTCTCCCCCACTGGATTTAGTTTGAATTTCCCAGCTCGCCTCTTTCTTAGGACCGAGGATTCATCATCGTTTTTTTCTCCTTCAAAACACCAGCTTGGTGCATTGCGTGGCATGTAGTTTTGCTGTTAACAGTTTCAGAATAGGCTCCAAACCCCAGCATACAAAGTGTGCTTGCTGTTGACTAAAATCCGAGAGTTGCCCACTTCTCGGCTACGTTTTAAAATGTTACAAAGTCAGCTACTCCATAAAAAAAAAATGCTTGTTTCACACGTAAATTAAAAAAATAAACTCTGCTGTCACTTTTATTCACATCAAGCATTTAAACAACCATTGGAAATATGAATCTTTTTTTTATTTGTGTAGCTTTACAACACAATAAATAACCGCCTCACCCCTTCCCACGCGAACCCCCCCTGCCCATACATGCCAACATTTCAGAAGAGCAAAGAGGGAGATTTTTTTTAAAAAATCGGGAGAATGGGGCTTCAAATCGGGTTACTGGCGTGTATGGGCTTTGGAAGTGTGCTGCTGCAGGATTGGACATTTGAAACACAAATGTACGTTTTTTTTCTTACCTTTTACAAGCATGGAGCGCAATGGCAGGCTGAGAGGGTGATGCAAGTGTTGTCCCCCCCCCCCCCCCGCCCCTGTGTGACACCCCAGCCGAAAACAGCTTCCTGTGCACACACACGCCCCCCCCCCCCTACTTCACAGGTCTTCAAAAGACTATTGCCTTGTTAATGACCCTTTGTTGTTTTTTCACCCCATCGAGAGCCCCTGCATGGCCACTTTGACTATTGCTGGAAAAATTAGCACTTCACACAAACGCCCTGTCAACAAACCCCGAGGAATCGGGTTTTTGCTTGCAGGAATCGGGAGGCGGGAGACTAGCCTTCAAATCGGTAGTCTCACGCCTGAATCGGGAGGGTTGGCATGTATGCCTGCCCCCCCAGTCATGCGGATGATTGTATCAGACAAGCATTTATATGTGACCGGAAATGTTATTTTATGAGATTTCTGGGTAGCTGTGGGTTTGGGCTTAGTTTAAATTGGGATGGGCTGGGCGGGGGGGTAGAATTAAGGTAGAGACTCGCAGAGAACAGTGGTTCGGTGGTGGGGAGGCAGTCTGTGCTGATTCTGCTCAGTGTGGACTGATACCATAGAACATGCACATTTTATGGCACAGACTACGTAAGCAGTACCACATGAAAGGCGCGCTGCTTTCAAAATGCACAAACAAAGGATTCTTGTGCCACTGTGCAAGAGGCTACCACGTCATATAAAATACTCAATAATAATAAAACAATACACCATTTTTATGTCACTTCAAAGAGGCTCGTTATATTTCTTTCACATTCTCATCATTTCAGAGCTGATGCATTTAAAAATATGCAACGAAGCCATAGCTGTTGCTTAGTTATTTTATGCAACTAACTACCATTGACAAAGCCAATAGTCTTGGCTTGTTACTTGTTGTATTATAACTGGATGCGATGACAGAAGCAGTAAAACACCAGGCGGAGGGCACACTATGCTAAGCACAGATTTTTAGTTTAGTTTTCGTCCTACCACTTTCAAAAGTCCCCAGCCGCCACTGCGTGTGGGGGATTGAGGGCACAACTGGAATTGGGAGTATTTTGCCACAAATCGGAGTGGGCCGGTGAGAAGGGTGGGTTGCTTAATGAAAGGCATGACGTTTTTTGAAAGAGGTGACCGTGGGTGTAGTTGATGTGATCTAAACTGTAGCTAGGGAGGGGCACTGCATTTAAACATAAGAAAGGAGGATCACATGTAAACGGAGGCCTGAGGACATAAGAGAAGTGTCGTGGCACATAGGAACTAGAGGCAGGGAAGATCAAAGTTAGGTCATTGCCGTTTGACGCAGAGATTGGGAGGTGGAGCTGCAAGGGGGGATGTGACAAGGGAGAAAAATCCACAGGGGTTTACATATGCCGTAGGCAAGAGATTCTTAGGAACTTCGATGTGCACTGGGAGCAATTTGCTAAATATGTCTTGGGAAATATGCACTGTTGTGCTAAATAGTTGGAGAGAGTTGTGCAAGGTGAATGACACAAGAGTGAGCACTAAAAGCAGTGATAGGATTGGGGAGGGTCGTTCAGAGACAGCAATTTGCTCCTTGAGGGAGGATAGAGGAGCTGGTATGGGAGAAAGCTGCAGACGGCGTTGTGCTCAGTGGGGGAGTGAGAGACATGCTTGCTGGTATGTGGGCAGATATAGAGAACTGCAAGTATGAGGTGACTTGGTAAAGACATCTGTTGGCTAGAATGTCCCCAGAGGCTGGGTTTGTTGCAAGCAATGATGTGTTTTGGGAGAGAGAGGTGCAGTGGGTGAAGTGCAATGGGAGAGAAAGCTTCAGGGAGTGTTGTTCCAAAAGTGAAACAGCTACAGAGGAAGTGCGCTGTCATGGGGACAGAGAGAGGCCAACTTAAATAAATGTGGAAAAATACTAGCTTTAGCGTTTTTTTTCTTGCGTCAGAAATATATGGGCGTAAATTCAGATAAAATGACCAAAAAATAATAATGGATAAATACAGAAGGAAATGTGAAAACATAAATACCATAAAACCGGGAGCCCTAATCATAAAGCCCACTAAGTTTGGCATAACCTAAATAGGTTGCACAGTATAAAATCTTTTGTTATTACCTTAATCATAGGTGCATGGTAATAATCTGTTTACCATTGGGCGAGTTATCAGTTTTCCCAAAGTTATCGATCGGGTTACCTATTTAGAGAGAAAAAAGTGGCCTCTTTTCATTGGTTTATGCGTCCTGTTTCACGGTCAAATACGGCATTAAAATAGCATGGGTATGGCGAACAAAGTCTCACCTTTTTTTTAAAAGTTGCACGGATCTACATATAATGTTCAGATTGAGATCCGGGGTCCGGTATAACCGTGGCTGGGTCCATCGTTCCAAGTATATAAGAAAAAATCAAAGCAAGATAGTTACTATCTAATTCGGAATGTTTTAGCACCTATTCAAGTTTTCTAACATCCCTTATGATCCCCTTTTTTTTATATATATATATCGCTCGATATTTGTCACTCGATGTGTTGTTCTTTTTAGACCTTTTGTATCCTACCACCTGCATTATGTATACTATTATGGGTATTGACACTCCCTCGCAGGCGTTTTAAATTAAACTCAGTATGTTGTATAGAGGTTTACCTTTAGTAGCTCCACTCTCTGTGGCTCATTATCCTCCCCACAGTAGTGTGCTGATATACCCCCTTTATACTACTTATATTCCTGCTCAACTTTTTAATCCAACTGCTAACTTTCCCCGCTGTTGGCATGTTGCGTACTGCGTATCGTGGTGCCAAAATGAAAAGAGCGCACCAGGCCGGGGTGGCTCTTTTTAACTACGTCATTCACTGACGCCCTCGGCTTAAACACGCCTCCTCCTCAACTTTCAACAATACTTTGTAGCTCCTTCTCCGCTGACAACAGCAGTGCCTTGAACTCGTATTATGCCTTGGTGATTTAATCGTAATCCCCCTACAATTTTCACCCCTGATCTCAATATTCTATTTTTCACCTGTAGAGTGTCGTCATTGATTAAAACACATTTTTTATACCACTCACATTAGTAACACTCCTTCGCCCTTTTAAATGATAATATAATCAAGTCCTTACACTAATAGTTGGCTTATGAATAATAGCGCTTATTCAAAGGGAATCACCTATTCTATGCACTTCAGTTATTTAATATATACGTTTTTTAATATGCTGTTTACCCATATCCTACTACCCATATCCTGATACACGTAGTCAGCTACATCAATTTTAGTACTGACAATCTGTTTATTGCAACATATAGTGGTACACATTGTCAGCCACATCAATTATAGTATTGGCAGACTATCTCCTAGTTTCTGTATATTAACGGACCCAACTCCCCGCGTACCTGCTTTCTCTAGAACATATCTTTCCGCACGGTGTGTGCCTGAATCAGCTTTGTGCCTCCCATTAGTCTTTTTCTAAAGTAATCGTTTCTTGTACTGTCTCAATTATAAGCAGGATACAATCCCTACTGCACCTATTTGCGATGTGGGTCCATAACTCTATACATTTCTCGTTGTCTATAACTAGACCTAGTTGGTTACGGACCTGGAGGCCTATTGGGATTAAGCCCGATTTAGCATATTCAGCAAGAAACTCTGCATGTAATTCTGTACGCACTAATGTTTTCTTACTCTTAAATTAGGGACCCACATCACAAATAGGTGCAGTAGGGATTAGATTCTGCTTATAATTGAGACAGCACAAGAAACGAATATTTTAGAAAAACAAGAAACAGAGAAGTTAGAAAATGTCCTAAGAGAAATGTCAGCAGTAGAGGAGGTAAAAAAACGACTAGATGAATTGAACCAGGAAGTGGATGGGTATAAGGATTACCTTATAAATAAGAAAACGATTAAGTTGAAAAAGGACAACAATAGGTTTAGTTTAGAAATAGTATATCCCTATACCAAAAAATAATATTTCCAATAACCTAGAGCCGAGAGAAACCTTGAACAGAGACCCATCTATAGAAGAGGAGGCAGAAAAGGGGTCACCTTTTCTGATACCTCGAGTTCCAGCAGTGAGGAGGAGGGCCCTTCAAACAGTGAGAATAGTGGGCCTACCCCATCTGGAACATACAATGGGGGACCATCTTTTTTAGAGCACTGCCCAAGGAGTAAAATCTACTTTTACACCAGCTATCACACAGGTATGTAAAAATGTGGAAATCTTTGAAAAGGTTGTGGACTTTAAGGTTAGACAGATTATATGTAAAGCGCATCCAGATGAGAATAACATGTCTAAAGAACACAGAAATGCCATGATGAACCTTAAAAATAATTTGCAACTCACGATTAAGCCTGCAGACAAGGGGGGAGGCGTTGTTATTTTCTACTCAAAAGACTATGATACCAAAATGTTGCAGTTACAGGAAGTAAAAGAACACTGTTCCAGAGTACAAGTTTCAAAATTGGATAAACTAAAAACCGAAGTGGCTTATACCATAATGCCGCCCTGGAAAATGGGTGATTTTGCCAAGCAGAATATAATTTTTTGTATATAAGAAATCCAAGAATTCCGGCAATATATGGTCTCCCGAAAATACATAAAAATATATACGATCCACCGAAGAGACCTATAGTTAGCTGCATTGGTTCGCTCCTTGAACCTCTAAGCCAATATGCAGACAAATTCCTTAAGCCACTAGTTGTACAACAGAAATCTTATGTTCGTGATTGAGCACATATCATCTCTATGATCGAGGATATGTCTTTTAATTCTAAAAATCAGATTTTAGTAACCCTCGACATAGAGGCGCTGTACACAAACAAATTGTCGGCCCCACCTAGCAGGGTGAAATGTGGCGCCCCCCAGGGCTCTTCTCTTTCCCCCCTTTTCTTTCCCCTTTACATTTTTCCTCTTATTTTTGCACTTCAACAAATGGAGGTCACAGTTTATAACTATGGTGACGACCTCCAACTAATTTTTCATTTCTCCTCCCCTTCACTAGCCACCTCCAGCTTCCAGTCCATCTTGCTGTTTATCCGGATTGGATGAATGCAAACCATCTTAAACTCAACCCGGATAAACAGAGCTGATTCTGACTGGAGGCAGTGGCAATCCCTGGTCGCCCTCCTTTTGGCCCTCTTCCTTTGGTCTTCCTCCCACCCCCTCTCACTCTGTTAAGACCCTTGGTATCACACTCAATCATCACCTGACACTTCACTCCCATATCAGTTCTGTTGTCTCTTCTTGTTTTTTTACTTTACGTATTATCAGGAAAGTATCCCGGTTCTTCTCTCCCTCTGCAGTTAAACTGATTGTAATGGCCATGGTCTTATCTAAGATCGACTACGGGAACATCATTTACAATGGTGCTCCCGCCTATGCACTTCAACGCCTCCAGCTGGTGCAGAACCAGGCAGCTCGCCTGGTGCACGGCCTATCGAAATATCATCACTCTTCCCCCCTTCTCTCGGCCCTTCATTGGCTTCCAATTAAACAAAGAGCCCTTTTCAAACTTGGCTGCCTTACTTTCCAAGCTCGGGCGGGCACTGCCCCCGCCTTCATTAATTCTGCCATCACCAACTATAGTCCTGCCAGAGACTTACGTTCCTCTACCAAATCCCTGTTAGTTATCCCCGGTTCAAGAAAAAACGATCCGGCGGCCGGAAATTTTCGGTACTTGCACCTACCTTCTGGAATTCCCTCCCCCCCCTCTCAGATCCTCCCCCTCCTACACAGAGTTTCGTAAAGCCCTTAAGACTTTTCTGTTCCAGCAAGCTTTTAGCCTATAGCCCCCAATATCCTCCCCAGTTCTGAAATCCTATAGCGCCAAGAAACTGCCTAGTGAATGTGCGCTCTACAAATTGCTAAAAATTCAAATTCAAATACAAACATACCCCAAGACAACACTATTCAAGTTATAAGTGAAAATTTGAACAGTCAGGATCTGAGAGGGGCAAGTAAAGATTTCATAGTGCAATGTATCAAATTAGTACTTAAAAACAACATGTTTTTATTCAAATATGAAATGTTTCTCCAGTGCAAGGGCACGAGCATGGGAGCAACCTGTTCTCCCAGCCTGGCATTCCTATATGTGGCCGAATTTGAGGAGAGACATGTCTTCAATGAGGCAGGACCCTTCTTTGAAAACATCAAGATGTGGCGCTGTTTCATTGACGATATCTTCTTCATTTGGGAAGGAGATGCCAGTACCCTGGATGAGTATCTCGAATGGTTGAACCTTGGAGATGTCGACCTTAGATTTACAGCTACATATGACATCCATGCGGTCCACAAGAGTTATTATCCCCGGTCACATCGTGACAATGTAACGTTTGGACAGTTCCTCCGACTGAGGAGGAACTGCACAAACATTGAGGATTACTATAAACATGCGGAATGTTTAAGCAACAAGTTGAAAGATAGGGGTTATCCCAAGAAACTTATTAAACAATCCTTTAAACGGGCCCGGTTTTACAACGGGGACAGAATGTTGAATCCAGCCCCCAACTTTAAGAAACAGAAAACCAAATAGAATAGTTTTTGTAAGCCAGTTCTCTAACATCAGTAACAGATTGATGAATGTTATTAATTCCAATTGGAACATTTTAAATGAGGGCAATGAGATCAAACTACCCAAGCCCATTATTGCTTCTAGACGCAATTTATAATTTGCGGAAAAATCTATTCCGCACCTACCGTGACGACATCTATGAAAATCAGAGTACTATCACAGGCAATAAAGCAGTAGGAAACCACAAGTGTGGTAATTGCTCTATATGTGAGAATTGTCTTGTTACCAAATCCCTGACCCATAACGATTATATAATGACAGCCAAGAGTCTCAATAACTGTAGGAGTAGCAACTTGATATATCTGTTATTATGCCCCTGTGGACTTGCGTATGTCGGGGAAACAGGAAGAGAACTAAGGCTAAGACTGCTTGAACATAGGTCGGCATTGAAGACCGGAAAAATGAATGCTCCACTGGTTGACCATTTTATCAAACGAAAGCATAAACATACTGAACTCTCTTGCTTTAATATTGAAAAAATTGTGTGCCCAAGAAGGGGCGAAAATGTGGAAATAAAAAGAAAAAACAGAGAGCAGTGGTACATCTCAACCTTAGATACTGTTAATAAGGGGCTAAACACCAAGGAAGACTGGATGAGAATTGTGCCTCAGTAATATCTATATAAATATTAAAAGTACAAGTCAGGGAAAAGAGTATGTAAACCTATGTTGTGGGATTGGTAGTAACACCTATATATTCTTTAAAAGTACAGGTAAATGAAAGGAGTATATAAACAGACGTTGTGGGATTGGTAGAATACAATAGTTTACCCTTAATAACTTTTGGATTTAAAGAAATGTGCAATGAGTATGCCAGGCTTGATATTGGGGAAGTGTCAGTAAGAAAGAAACCCCCAATTACTAGGAGATAGTCTGCCAACACTATAATTGATGTGGCTGACAACGTGTACCACTATATGTTGCAAAAAACAGATTGTCAGTACTAAAATAGATGTAGCTGGCTACATGTATCAGGATATGGGTACCAGGATATGGGTAAACAGCATATTAAAAAACGTATATATTAAATAACTGAAGTGCATAGAATAGGTGATTCGGTTTGAATAAGCACTACTATTCGTAAGCCAACTAAAAGTGTAAGGACTTGATTATATTATAATTTAAAAGGGCGAAGGAGTGTTACAACTGTGAGTGGTATAAAACATTTTAAATCAATGACGACACTCTACAGGTGAAAATTAGAATATTGAGATCAGGGGTGAATATCGTAGGGGGATTACGATTAAATAACTAAGGCATAATACGAGTTCAAGGCACTGCTGTTGTCAGCGGAGAGGGAACAACAAAGTATTGTTGAAAGTTGAGGAGGAGGCGTGTCTACGCCGAGGACATCAGTGAATGACGTAGTTAAAAAGAGCCATCCCGGCCTGGCGAGCTCTTTTCATTTTGGCACCGCGATACGCAATACGCAACATGCCGACTGCGGGGAAAGTCCGCCGTTGGATTAAAAAGGTGAGCGGGAATATAAGTCGTATAAAGGGGGTATATCAGCACACTACTGTGGGGAGTATAATGAGCCGCAGGGAGTGGAGCTACTAAATGTAAACCTCTATACAACATACTGAGTTTAATTTAAAACACCAGCGAGGGAGTGTCAATACCCAGAATAGTATACATAATGCAGGTGGTAGGATACGAAAGGTCTAAAAAGAACAACACATCGAGTGATAAAAATATCGAGCGGTATATATATATATATATATACAAAATAGGGGAACATAAGGGATGTTAGAAAACTTGAATAAGAGCTTAAACATTATGAATTAGATAGTAACTATCTCGCTTTGATTTTTTCTAATATACTTGGCACGATGGACACAGCCACGGCTATACCGGACCCCGTGTCACAATCTGAACATTATATGTAGATCCGTGCAACTTTTTAAAAAAAGGTGAGACTTTGTTCGCCATACCCATGCTATTTATTGCCGTATTTGACAGTAAAACAGGGTGCATAAACCAATGAAAAGAGGCCACTTTTTTCTCTCTAAATAGGTAACCTGATCAATAACTTTGGGAAAACTAATAACTCACCCAATGGTAAATAGATTATTACCATGCACCTATGAATAAGGTAATAACAAAAGATTTTATACTGTGCAACCTATTTAGGTTATGTCAAACTTAGTGGGCTTTATGATTATACTTATGCGTAGTTATGCTTTGACTGACAGAGTGGCTTCAAGTTTATCCTACGGACTGATCAAGGTAACCAATTTTAAGAACGAATACTGTGCCTACTAAAGGTAAAGGCGTTGTGTATAAACCTGTAATGATTGTCCAATTGCTACAATATCTGGATCAGTAATAGTAATTTTGCTACACTCCACAGATTTTTAACGGTGATTTTGAAATATTCCTTTTAATAACAGCAAAGAAGATTCTCACACACGTGCGATTGCACAGGTGAGTCAGTATGTTTATAAAACATGAAAGCTTGCGAGGATGAATGATTGTGTAGCCTGTTATTGAACCAAGAATGAAGCACTTACAAATAATATTACAGCCCTAGGAGGGGCAATGAGCAACTGTTTACCGAGTAATATTGGTTGGGACAGGAAGCAGTTTTTTATTAACCGGTAACAAGGCTCGAAGCTCTGACTCTACAGAATGTATGATAGATATAGTAAATGTACCTTTGAGCTTTGTTTAGATCTAATTGTGGTAGCCCTACAAAACCCATGAACCATGTGTAACATTGCCTGGGATTGTTTTTTTATTTTTATTTATTTATTTTTTATTTTTATTTTTTATTTTTTTAATTAAGCTTTTATGTCAGCATGCAGACAAGACAAAAACAAAGACATATAGGCAATCATAATACATTTTCCATTGTTTCCCCGTATGTACAGATAAACAACGTATACAATCAATGATTCATAATTCATCAATTCATCGTACATCATGAAATCCTATCCATTTAGCAATAGGAGACCACAATTTTAAACCTTGAATTTTCTTTCTAGCTCCCTTTGTTTTGTAAACTGAAGTCTCAAGATGATAAATAGACAATAATCTAGATTGCCAATTGATAAAAGTTGGTGGTTCAACATCCAGCCATTGGGACGTAAGGCATAAACGAAAAATAGACATACAAATAAACATAAACCCTTCTTCAGACTCCGACTGAGAGCTAGCCGAGCTTTCTTGCCAACCAAAAATCACCAGTTCAGCCGACAATTGTTGTCGAATACCCAGGCTATGTGTCAAAAAATACTCTACTTCTTTAATAAACTGAGAAAGTTTGGGGCAAAAAAAATACATATGAGGTGCGTCCACAGCATGTAGCCCACAACGGTTGCACTGATTCCCCCTTGTAGACTTCCACTTAGCAAGTTTTCTCGGTGTGTAATATAGGTCAAAAATAGACATAAAATGTTGACTCTTTAGGGGGCCGTTATATAAAACTTTTCTGGCTAACTCAATAATTCTCTCAAAATTAATTTGTTCTATCTCCAATTTATTTTGCCATTTTACCTCCCAAATCATGAGGTCATCTTCCACCTTTTCATTAAACATCTGATATAGCGGCCCCATTTTTGGTCTTAGTTTGATTGTTCAATAATGTCAACCCTTTTCAATATAATCAAATTTTGAGTTACTTTTTGTTCGAGAAAGCTGCGGATCTGAAGATATTCAAAAAAATCAATTCGAGGTAATTTATATTTCTGCTGCAGAAAATCAAAAGGAGCTAGCTGATTCCCCTGAAACAAATCTCCAATTTGACAAATTCCAAGACTTTGCCACCTAACCATAACCTGGTCTTTGAATATTTCTGGAAGAAAGGGGCAATTCTTGAATGGAGTATAAAAATTCAAATTAGAGCCTATGCCAAATTTCTTTTTCGTTTTTCTCCATACTTCATAAGCGGTGCTAACAACTTTAAATTTTGTTTTCTTATAATAACTGGGTTCAATTAATCGGTTTAAACATTGCCTTACCCAATAACATCTCATAAATAGAAGGCGCTGCAAAATCTTCTGTTGGATCATCCTGCAAAATTAAAACCCCCATATACTGTAATATGGCTATCCAATGATATAAACGCAAATTGGGTACACCCCAGCCGCCCCTGGATCTAGGTAGCATACACCATTTAAGAACTCTCCTTGAGCGGGAGTAGCTCCATAAAAACATCAAGCACATTCTTTCAATACGGGAAAAGAAGGAGGCTGAAATAAGTAAAGGGATAGCCCGAAATAAGTACAAAAACTTAGGGAAAATTAGCATTTTTAAAAGATTAGTACGCCCATAAAGGGATAGATGTAAGTTATTAAGCCTTTCCAATGTCTTGTTAGAGGAGACAATTATTGGGTCTAAATTCAAGGAAATAGTATCCTCATCTCTAGGTGATATTTTGATGCCTAGATAGGTTGCATCTACTTCAAAATTGATATCAGCTGGTCGGCCAGCCTCTGAGTGGATCAGTTGTGTCTTAGAGACGTTTAATTTATAGCCCGAAAGACATCCAAATACCTCAGCTGCGTCAATGATCCCGGGTAAGGCATTACTAACATCAGACGTAACCACAGCAATGTCATCTGCGTACGCAAATACTTTATACGCCACATTATTTATCTCAACAGGTTTTATTGCGGGGTTTTTCTCCAGAGTGATTATAAAGGGTTCAATATAAAGAGCGAATAGCAAGGGGGAACAGGGGCAACCTTGCCTCGTCCCCCTTGCTATCGCAATATTCCTTGAGAGCCTACCCGAGATGTGAATAGTAGCCAATGGCTATGGTATAAGGTCTGTATGGCCGTTATAAATTCCAGCGGAAACCCCTTCCACACCAGGACTGACCACAAAAACCTCCACGAGACCCTGTCGAATGCTTTCTCAGCATCCAACAGGGCCACACCAACAGGGGAATTAGTACACTGCGACCAGTCCAGCATGGATATGATCCTTTTGACATGATCTGTAGTATCTCTATTTTGAATAAAGCCATCTTGTCTTTGTGAGACCCACCCTGGCATTAGGCCATTCAATCTGTTCGCAATTAACTTTGAGTATATCTTACTGTCTGAGTTTAGTAGCAAAATGGGCCTATAAGATCCCATTTCAATATCTTTCTTCCCTTTCTTTTTAAAAACCACAATCGTTGCTTGGGACCAAGAGTCAGGAGCATTGCCAATAAAGGCTTGTTGGTAAATTTCTAATAGTTCATTTTTTAGCATATTCTTAAATGTTCAGTAAAATACGAGTGGGATACTATCAGGACCCATAGCCTTTCCCTGAGCTAATCCTTATAAAGCCAACTCGACTTGTTCCGAAACCAGAGGTGCCGATAATATAATTTTTTGCGCATCCTGCAATCCATTCGACACCAGGTCTTTTAGATATTCACCGTCATCCCCTGATCTGAAATCTAACCCGGGGCAGTTGTACAAGAATTGATAAGATCCTTGGAAGGCTTCCAGAAAGCCCTCCTTAGTTTCTTGCAAGACACCATTTAAGTTGATAATTTTGGCAATATTATTATACACTACTTTGTCCCTTAATCTTTAGGCCAAAATCCTGCCTCTTTGTTCGCTAAATTCATTAGCGTCTTCCTTGTGCTGGAAAAACTTTTCCGCTATTTGGTCAGCAATATTGGCGTACGCGCTCACCCTTTTAATAATGAGATCTCTTTGGGCTATCATGGAATCTGCACCCGATCTAACCGTCTCTGCCAGTTTACGCTCAGCCAATATAACCGCTTCAAATTCCTTTTTATGTTTGGCCCACATCCTTTTACATTTAGAGCTAGCAAAACTAAGGGTTTCCCCTCTGATGATGGATTTAAAAGTATCCCATACCACTGTCTGCTCAGCTGATCCTTTATTGAATTAAAAAAATTCCTGGATTATCTTAGTCATGTATTGACAATATTCTTCGTCAAGTAACAGCTTTCTCTCAAAAGACCAGACTTGGCTGCTTTCTTTTGTCTAGTGGTCTAAAACCAGTTCTAGTATTACAGGATTATGATCCGAGACCAATGTAGGCTGTATCTCAACATTGACTTTTCCTAACAATGCAGGTGCTAAAAAAAAATAATCTAGTCGAACAAATTTGGAGTGTGGGGCAGAAAAAAAGTAAACCCAGGATCGTCAGGAGATTGTTAAAATGATTTTTGAAATTTTTTTTAAGAATGTTTTATTTTATTTTGAACTAGGTGACATCATTAGTAAGGTTGGCCTAACGGCTAGGGCGCTCGACCTCGGACCTGGGGATCTGGGTTCGAGTCTCGGTAACGACGCCAAAACCTCCTGTGATTCTGGGCAAATGACTTAATCTCCCCGTGCCTAAACGTAACTGGAAAATATGTAAAGCGCTCTGATACCTGATTCGGTTCGGGTCTAGTTCGCGCTATATAAAACTCTGCAAAAAAATAAAAATAAAAGGAGAAATATACTTAATTTGTCCTGATGAAGGTGGTTTTATCAACCTAACACCACTGAAACTCGTCGAGGCCCAATTTTCTGTTAAATTTGGAAGGGTCAACAGTGTTGTGGTGACAGGGAATGAAAACTCATGCACTCTGTTGTACCAAGTTAATCCAAATTAACATCAGCAAGACAAAGTTAATTGTCTGGGTTTCTCCTGTCAGCCTTTGTATATATGCAATGTGGTTTAATGAAATTGTTTTTAATTGTAATGTATTTGTACACTAGGGGGAATGTTTTTAAAAGATAAATAAATATTTGTGATATATTTTGACTTTAGTTTTTCCTTGTAAGTGCTTTAGAATCTGTTGCTGATTCAAATAGCACGTTTGATTTGGGTGAACAGGTGTGGCATGATTTTTCTTTAAATTAGATAACACCAAAGGAAAACCTTTTTCTTTTACTAAACTGATCTCACATTGTACATCTTATTTTTGCACATAATCCTCAGGGAAGCAGGAAATTTGAGTTGGGACACTGCTCCCAGTTTTGGTAATTCTTCCGGCTTCTTCTCCAATTCCCATTGTCTATCTAGCGTGGCTCTAGCCAAGTCTGATTAGATCTGAAAAGGAAAATCCTTACCTCTCAGCGATTTTAGTTTCAGGGAGAGAGTCAAAATCTTGTAGGTGTGGAAATTAATGAAGATTTTCCGTGGCTTGAGATGGTTTGGGTTGCATCTGAAGGGGTCCCGATTAATACTTTGGATGTCCCTAACCAACTCCTCAGCTGAAATCTTTACATTTAATGATTCTTTTAGCAGGTTTATCATGAAGGGTTTAAGATCATTCCCCTCACTGCCCTCTGGGACATTAGGTACTCGTAAATTATTCCTACGGGAATTGTTTTCTATAATTTCCAGCCCATCTATTAGTGCTCCCCCTCTTTCTTCAAGGTTGCAAAGTCCCCCTTCATGACATTCAGCTGACCAGTTAGTGCTCTCACTTCAGATTCTAAAGTTTCTGTTCTTACAATTAGAAGATCTACTTTTTTATCTAGTGACTCACAAAAGCTTCTAATCTCCCCTTGATTTGAAGCAGAAACTTCAAACCCCTTCTTTATGTCCACCGCCAGTGAGGCTGTGAGAAGTTCTAAAGAGGAGATTGAGTGTACCTCTGGAGCAGGAGCTGGGGTTGGGGCTGGAGCTGGGGTGAGATCCTTTAAACTCTGGGCCATCGCTCCTCCATCTGAACTTTCATCTACACTGACAGGTCTCTGACCCTTGAATGTATCCTGAAGAATTCATGAGGTGTCTGGCCTGCGAATTCCTCTCCACCTTCTTTCACTACCTCCATCCTGTTGTCCTTCACGCCGGCCCAGGGCTGTCTGCGTCTACCAAAGCACGATCTCCCACATGCCTGTAGTTCCCTGGATTCACTTTTACTAAGGTAGGGGTACCTGACTCGCTTGAATCTGGCTCTGATTGAAATCCAACCTCTCCTACCGTTTTGCGACCTTCCCCCAGATACAGTACTTCTGGCAAAACCTTAAAATAGGACCTGAGGGAGGGGGTAATCCTTGGCTTAGAATCTGAGAAAGGACCCTTAGTCTTGGCCTTAGGAAGGTGGGGTTCTTCTTTTTAACCTCCCCTGTTAAGAAGGTAGAGATACTCTTTTTACCAACTTTCCCGCCTTTTCGGGTCTTCGCCTTCACCATCCAGCCAACCCCATCTTTGCCACCACTACTGCTGTTATTGCTACTGTCAAGATCCTCACAATGTTTGTCACTCAAGATGCCCTTGGGGGTAAAATTGCTGGTATCTGAACCCCCCCTTAAATTACTCAACTTCAGCTGGTCATTGGCTTTGTCCTTTGAAGCCCTCCCCCCATGCTTCCTACCCTTCCCGTTGCTCTTACTGTTACTCAAGGGGGAGGTAGGGAAAAAAGCATAGGCAGGAGCAGAGACAGAAACATTCACCCCCACTGAGCCCTCACCTGTAGCACGTCCCACCTGGTTGGAGGACCACCGGCTGACCTCATCAGCCTGCAATCCTTCACGGACCTGAGTGTGCTGAGTGTGAGTCTTCACCAGCCCCGACTCCGCTTTACAAGAACTTTGTACGTGGCCGCCGTCACAGCTCCTCTCCAAAAGCCTCTCCTCCACGATCCGCTCCAGGTTGACCGCTACTCCTTTAATGCTCCCCCTGAGGAGACCACGGGCCGCAACTCTGCGACTCCTCCTCTGCTCCAGCACCGCAGCCCCCAGCGCGTTGAGCCGAAAGAGGAAAAAGAGGTGCGAGTCATGGTAACCGTACCAGGAAAGCCAGAGAGGCTGCCCTCGTTTCACACTCTCCGCCAATACACATTAGTAGGAGGTGAGCCCTCCAACTCCAAGCAAAGCAAAAACCAGGGAAGGAGCTGAAGACGGAGTGCAAGCAGGAACAAGTCAGCGGGCAAACACCGCCACAGCCTCAGCCTTAACAGCTGCCGCCATATCGCCATTAAAAAAAAGTGCCTCCACCCGAGCCCCAAGCTCCGAACCGAATCCGGGACTCGCGTACCCAGGACGGCACAACCTCCACAGCCTCACTGCCACAAACGCCTCCCTCGGCCCTCCATTGAGTGGTTAAACGAACGCTGAAAGATCGGGTGAAAATTTTCAGGCACGTAGGCCACTCAACATGCAGCCGCCATGTTCAAAAGTACCTTTTTTCGTTGTTTTTTTTTTTATATTATTTAATATATATATTTTTCAAAAATACCAAAAGTACCTCTCAGTTTTTTTGACACAATCCTTTATACTGAAATTGTCCAATAGTAATTGAATTATTACTTTTTAACATATTCCTCATAAGCTGAATTATCTTCTTAAAACTTTGGCTTTAAAAATATTAGATACGAATTTGGTAATGCGTTAGGTAAACGTTGTTTAAAAAACAATTGAGCATATTTACAATATGTCCATCCTTTACTGCATTTTAAATAGACAGTGTAATGTCCAGATGTTGTTGAAGGACCATCATGGGAAATAATTGCTACTGCTACAAAAGTTCTTCCTGATATTGACACTTGACTTGCTACGAAATATTTAATTAAAGTTTCCAATTTTCTTCTTTCAGCTGTACAACGTTGTATCATTAAAATTATATATTGTCCATATCTTCGTATAAATAATGTTGATAATATTTCTGACCTGCATTGGCGACACTCCATGTTTTGATTTGCTGCTTTAACTAGTTTGTTGAAAGACACTGTTTTACAGTCTGGTAAAGTCAAATATATAAATCTTTCAGTATCTATGTTAGTGCTACATGTAAACATACAATTTTCACATTGATGTTCCCATTTATAACAAAGGCCAAAAAAGATTTTCAATTTCTATGCCTTCATTTTCCAATACGGTAAGCATATACATTAGAAATTCTTGTTGGAAATTCTGCATAAATTGTGTAGAACCAGAACATATTTCCAAAAGATTACGAATATCAGAAACGCTATGCATTTTACTTTTATCAGTTCTCAATTTTTCATAACAACAATGCAATAAGGAACAAAATCTTTTTTCACGATTCTCCATAATTTACTGTTGCAGACTTTCAAGAAAAAAACCAACATTGACCACTACATTATCATAGCAGTTGATACCTGAACTATTTTCTAACTGATAATCAACAATTTCTTCAATAGTGTACTTTTTCTTTTTGCTTGCAATCTCAACATTATCTTGATATTTTTCCTTTCCTATAACCTCACTACAGATATTATCATACCTTCTTTTTCGACCTACTACACGCTTTTCAAACACAGGATATTCACCTAAATTGGGAGCATACGCTCTTCTTAACCTATTAAACTCTTTTACACAGTTTGCATCTGCAGTAATCTTTGTCTCATCAAAATCAATTAAAAACAAACCAGCTACAGTTCTGACTTGGGACAAAGCAACCTATGCCATACACTCTTTAAATACGGTACTTCCAATGTTCACCAAAGCACTATTTACACTTAATCCTTAAGATTTATGAATAGTAACTGCATATGCCAGAGAAAATGGAAACAGTTTTCTACGGACATATAAATCTTTAACAAGCAAAAAACGAACAGAACAACAAACAATGTGTTTAACTTCTTCAATTTGATCAAATTTGTTTTTTAAAAATTCAATTCATCTCTATTTTGATAATTAACAAAATCAACAACTTTACCCATGGCTCCATTTACTAAACCTTTTTCTACATCCAAATTACGCCTTAAAATTACCTGACAGTTTATACATACGTATAGATCCTTTTCTAAACCAGCAGTTTTAGATAACCCAATTTTGTTTTACATTTTTCTGTCAAATTAATAGTGATTTCTTCATGCTCTATTTTATCAATGGCTTACATTTTTATTATTTCTTCATTTTCCAGCTTTAAAAGTTATTGATTGAATCTAGAACACTTGCTCAGTGTTGGCATTAAGCAGATTATACATTTATTTTCCGCAATTTTTATATATATTTTCTCAGGAACTATATTTTCTTTTGGAAACAAACTTGAAAGTAGTCGACTTTGCATCGCTTGTTTTCCATGTTCTGTCAGTACTCCATTTCTTATATCTTGAAGAATAGTTCCATAATCAACATCATTTGTCTGTCGCATATTTGTAATGAGTTCTTTCTATTCAAAATATGACCAAATATTAACGTTTCCAACACTTCCCAAAGACTTTCTGGTTTCTTCATGCACAAGTGTTTTAAATACTGGTTGTCCTTTTACGGGAGTAAGTTGTAGTAGATCTCCAAAAACTATGACACGTTTTCCTCCAAATAAGACATCGTACTCTGTTTTAAGAATTTGCTGCATTCTAAAGTGCACAAAAGCAAGCATTAAGTTTGAGACCATGCTTACCTCATCAATAATTAGAGGTTTCATTTTCCTTAGCACTCTTGAAACTTCATAACAAGCTTCTCCAGATAGCTTGTGATATTCCAATTTGTTTTCATGGTCTACAGGTAGCATAAGTAAACAATGCAATGTGATTCCTTTAATGTTGTGTGCTGCCAACCCAGTTGGAGCAAGACAAATGTGAATCAGCTATTTTCTGTCGATAACTGGTCAAAACTTTAATTAAGAAACGTTTTCCTGTTCTAGCTTGACCACTGACATACATTTGGATAGGTTTAAATGATGAGCATGTGCATTCTTTCTTTTCATGAAGAAATCCATGGTCAATCTATTGTCTTATTTGCTGATATATTTCTTTCTGTTCAATATTTAGTTGTTCTTCCAAGTTTCCTAAGTCCATAATATCTTCTTGAGCTTGATGGATTACTGTTTCCACTTCATTCATCGCAATTGCTGCTTCATTTTCAAGATTTGGTTGTCCTAGTGGATCTTGACTCCGTGGAGCAGAACTTTGACTGTCTTGAAAACTGTCTCTAGCAATCTAAGCTGCAATAGTAGCTTTTTGATCAATTTAATTGTTCAACATTTTCAGATAATTTGCAAAAACTGTACATTGTATGGTATCTTTACAAGCATTGAATGAATCTTCATAGCTCTGAAAACTTCCAAGTAATTCCAATTCTGTACGCCACGGTTTGAAGAGTTGCAAAAGTGCTAAATAGTAAAATTCCCTTTTATCTTGAGTATCACAACTCAGTTTTCTGTGATTAATCACATTTCCTTTCCTTTGTTTCACCAAACATCCTTCGGAACCAATCCCTGCATATTTTCCATCATTTATGTTTTCTGTACTATTCTGTTTAAAAAAGTAGTTTTGCAGCACTTCATAGAGAAATATGTTCTCAAGATGATGACTTCTATTTGGATAATATGTGTCCAACATGTTTGTTTTGAAAATATCTGAACTTTCCGGATCTTTTTCTGCTAAATATTCGATTTCTTGTACAGATTTAAGTGCTCGATTTCACATTGCAGCAAGACCTAGACTCACCCAAATGATTCTTCTAGATTTTGAGTATAAACTTGCAGATGATAGCCAATCTGAGCATTCGTACGCTCCAATTTCTTGATGGGATACCATCTTCAAACTGAAACTGTATAATTTCTTACTAAGACTCTTCTCATGAGAAATTTCTTCCCACATTTCTTTTAATTCCGTCTTTTCAGATTTTGTAATGTAGGATGTCACATACCGGGCAACAGCAATGGAATTATCCTCAGCATATCGAATATCCATATTAGCATTCCACATTGAGAGAATAATTGGATTATAATCATTGATATACTTTGATTCTTCATTTCTTCTCAAATTATATGTATTTTTTTGAGATTTTCTAGTGATGGTATGTCTCGTAGCTGACATAAAACTGTTTACTCTTCCTTTGGATATTACAGGACGTGGAAATCCAAAACGACATTTGGTATAACTTTTTTCCTTAGACTTGTACTTTTGTCAACAGTATTTTCCACATCAATGAATTTGGAATCGTAACACTTGTTGCCTTAAGGCGTTTTCTTCTGTTGTTTTTGGTATAGCACATGTGGCATATTCCCAAATAAAAGACAAAACAGTGTCATCCGAATCAGTTCCAAATTTGGGTGCATCCTTAATCCATAACGGCATATGTATATGAGGAGCACCTCTAGCTTGATACTCCTTTCTCCCAAAAAAATCCACAACTTCTCAGAAAGGAGGATTCTTTTTATTTTAAAAGACATCAAAGCTTCAAACCTATGATTAAAATACCAGCATACATTAACAGGATCCAACGAGTACAATTCTCCAGGTGTCTTGTATTCAATATTTTTTATATTAGAATTTGCCTCTCGAAGATATTCAAGTAAATCATTCCAAGTGTATTCAGGACAGTTTAGGTTAAGAAACCACGCAGGAGTTCCTAAGTTCCTTAGCATACATTTAAGTACTCCATCACGACGGTACCAATGCTCATTAGTGCCATCAAATTAATCAGCTGAGATTCTAAATGATCATCTCTCTGATGTACTTTATCCATAAATGTCTTTGCAGAAACATTTTGAAGATGTTCTCCTGTTATGAAAATGTGTTTAACTACATATGAAAGTCCAGATAAGTCACTCTCAAACAAAAGTTGAAATATATATGGGATACATTATCGAAATCTTGGATATTCTGCATATAATCTGGTTGTCTGATATTCAGATAGAGGAATCTGCACTGATCATTCATCATATCGTCCACCTTTTCCTGTTGGGAACAGCTGTGGAAAACAACGAGCTTCCAAACTTTTTTCCCATACACTCCTGGGACTTCCCTTCGATTTTTCATTTGGAATAATTCAATAGCAATCCCCATCACTTCTTTTGAATGAAGTGGATGTACACTATAATGTTCATAGATTTCTTCACTTTTGGACATGTCCACTTTTTCAATTTGACCACTTGACGTTTCAATTTCATCTCCTAAAAGCATTTCTTCTTCTTCCACATACACTTTTTTGTAGTACTCCTTGTTTTTTATGAGATATAATGTTGCCTTTTGCACTTTCCTAACATCCACTAATTTTTGTCAGATTTTCTTACTCTTAGTAGGAACACCAGTAACTAGAATAACTAGTGGTTTACTTTCTACATTCTCTACACCAATAGTTTCAATATTTTTCTTTAAATCTAGTGGTAAATATAACACTCTTCCTTTTAATCCTCTCTTTAAATCTCAAGGAGGCAATTTACCTGTTTTAGGCTTCATGCGAACAATAGCTTGAAATGGGTGAACACATTGAACGAGAATAGACTGATAGGTATTTCAATCTATCAGTTCTGGGGGAATAGTTACCAACTCTAGATTATTATGGACAACTCTGGCAGGCATTTTATTCTCATCTAAATTGTTATAACAATATTTGCAAATACGCTGGTCAGAACCCAAATCAAAACAATAATCTACCAACAAATAAGTTGCAAATTCCTTCCACTTATCATTATTTTCTCTTTCACATTTTAAATCCAGATCAACAATTCTAGTCTGATTTTTATAGTGAGTTCAGCAGCGACAAATACAAGAATCATTTGGCCTCTCACCTGAAATCACCTTAAACTTTGTAATTTGTTTTTCAAAATTTTTTGTAGTAGTATGTTGCACATTCTCCTCAACATTTTCCTCTATTAATGTGTCAGTTTCTGTACTCTCTTGTTCAGGACCAAAGCAACAAAACTCAATTTCATCACAAGCCTTCTTCGCATCTGATACTGACCCACACAAAAGACCACTGTTCATCTCATTTAACATTTGTGCTGGACTTTTTGCGTAATACAATCTTCTGACTAACGTCCGCATTTGAGAATGATGTACTGCTAACATCCTGAAATGATGAAAAATACTTTGACATACTTTTCTAGAAAGACAAGCCAGAGAATGACCTTGCAAACCAGTATTTTTTCTCACTCTGCAAGGATCTAGTTCTTGCAAAATCTTAATCTTTTGTTTAACACGTTTTTTTTTACTTTATTCTCGTAACAAATTGCGTAAAATATCAATAGATTCCTGTCATATACTACAAATACTACTGCCATCCCAAGTGTACACTGGGGCTTTAGGACGTCTCCCTAGAACTTGACCAGCTATCACTTGTTCTGCATTTGTGGGAACTAGCTTCTCTTTGTCAATTGGACAACCATTTCTAATCTCATAAGTTCGACCACTGGTATCAACTGCATGCAATAAATTATTGGTCTGAAGGTAACTCTCTTCAGTAAAGAAAGGCTCAGAACTTGAAATGTGTTTACATTCACCCAAACAAATATCACATAAATTAGTTCTGTTAATTACGCTTTTCCTCTTACTTTTGGCCTGCAAAACATGGATTGGTTTATCTAGTAATCGAATTCTGTTCAAAACTAAAATGAATAATTTCCTTTTTAATTCAAAAGCATTCTGTACAAAAATTTATATATTTCCTTCTTGTTTTTATAAATTAATGCTCTTATTTTGTATTCCTTCACATCTTTAAAAAAATTAAAGACAAATCTATTGTAAAACATTTTCTTTCTAATTTCTGCATACAGACTTTTCCTCCTTTTACCATACATTGTGTCTTTTGAATGTGATTTTGTTTTATGTACGTTTCTTTCCTTATTATACATTTTAGTTGTTGAAGCATTCTTTGAAGTTTTATCAATGTGCACATTGTTTGTAGGCTTTGAAAGTTTTTTGATAAATTAATTGGTCCTCTTACTGAAACACTTATTGTTTTTCCCCATATGATGTCGGTCATTCATACTTGCTCTTGAATCTTCTTCAAATATTTGTCCTTTTTCTGTCCTTTTTGCTTTCTTGATTTTTCATGCATGATAAGTTTATTTTAATGATGATAAACAATATCTGTAAAAAATAAATATAAATACATTTAGTTTAATACATTTATCAATTATATTTTTCTATTACTATACAAACACATCTATATATATAAAAACGAAAGTATGTCTGTCTGTCTGTTTGTCCTTTATGCATTACTACACCATTCATCCGATCGCCATGAAACTTTGGGAAGTTGTTGAGTACCTTGCCTCAAAGGTTTCTTTCCCCAAATGTTTTTTTAAATCGGTCCCCCAGGGCCCTCATAATCTTTCGAATACTGAAATAGAAAGCGAATTTGCGAGCATTCTCGACAGTTATGACCCCCAAATGCAAATCGATTGGTCAATCTACATCAGAAGCACGAAAGAAAAAGGCATTACGAGCTTCATAAACAGACGAACAACGGGAAGCAAGATTAGAAGCTGTTCAAATACAAACTGCTCAAGCCCGTAATTCTCAAACGAACAAGCAACGAGAATCAAGATTGGAAGCAGATCGAGTAAGCACTGCTCAAGCCCATTCTTCTCAAACGAACAAGCAGACAGAATCAAGATTGGAAGCCAATCGGGGACGCACTGCTCAAGCCACACTAAGAATTTTTTTCAAAAATAAAATGAATACATTTCAATAATAATGACACAATGTAAATATAATGTTATCATAACAAGTTTCCTTGAATTTCCTTTCTTCTGAGATCGCAGCAACGCGCGACGGGTAAGCTAGTTGTATATAAAAACCATTTTACCACTTTCTTTTGTAATCACGAATTGAAATCGTAACTGAACGTGTAAAGATAAGCTTGTAGGTGGTTAGAGGGCTGTACCAGTCGGTACCAGTGTTCGTGTTAAGCCCTAGGAAATGTATGAGTACTTAGGGACTGACTGAATGATTAGAATACTATACAGAAACTGCCTGGATGAATTTATAAGTGGTTGGGGTATGGCACAGCGAATGGATTAGTACATGGTGCTGAATGGGTCACTAGAGGATTGTTAAGGGGGTGGCAGGATGTTTGCTGGAGTGTGTGGACAATGACTGGAGAATTGAAAGTGTGAAAGACAAATGTGTAGATGGTTAGAGGACTGCATGCATAGTGGATAGGGGTTTGAAGCAGTCTATGTAGTAAGGCCTGAGTGATTGCATGAGTACTTGGGTACTGACTGAATGATTAGAATACTGCAAAGAGAGTGCCTGGGTGAACGTATAAGTGGTTGGGTTTTGGCAGAGTAAATAAATTAGTACATGGTGCTGAATAGGTCACTAGAGGAGTGCAAAGGAAGTGGCAGGATGTTTCCTCAACTCTATGGACACTGACTGGGGAATTGAAGGTGTGAAAGACAAATCTGAAGGTGGTTAGAGGACTGCATGCATAGTGGATAGGGGTTTGAAGTAGTCCATGTGCTAAGGCCTGTCTCACTGCATGCGTACTTAAGGTACTGACCAATTGATTAGAATACTGTAAAGAAACTGCCTGGAGGAATTTATAAGTGGTTGGGTCATGGCATAGTGAATGGATTAGTACATGGTGCAGAATGGGTCACTAGAGGAGTGCAAAGGAAGTGGCAGGATGTTTCCTCAACTCTATGCACACTGACTGGGGAATTGAAGGTGTGAAAGACAAATGTGTAGGTGGTTAGAGGACTGCATGCATAGTAGATAGGTGTTTGAAGCAGTCTATGTAGTAATGCCTGGCTCAGTGCATGATTACTTGGGTACTGACTGAATGATTTGATTACTGCAAAGAAACTACCTGGATGAATTTATTAGTGTTTGGGTTATGGCACAGTGAATGGATTACTACATGGTGCTAAATGGGTCACTAGAGGAGTGCAAAGGGGGTGGCAGGATGTTTCATTGACTCTATGGACACTGACTGGTGAATTGAAGGTATGAAAGACAAATGTGTAGGTGGTTAGAGGACTGCATGCATAGTGGATAGGTGTTTGAAGCAGTATATGTGGTAAGGCCTGGCTCAGTGCATGAGTACTTCGGTACTGACTGTATGAATAGAGTACTGCAAGGAAAGTGCCTGGGTAAACATATACGTGGTTGGGTTTTGGCACAGTGAATGGATTAGTACATGGTGCTGAATAGGTCACTAGAAGAGTACAAAGGGAGTGGCTGGGTGTTAGCTGGAGTCTATGGACACTGCCAAGGGAATTGAAGGTTTGAAAGCCAAATGTTTAGTTGGTTAGAGGACTGCATGCATAGTGGATAGGTGTTTGAAGCAGTCTATGAGGTTAAAAACTGAGTCATTGTATGACTATTTGGGTAGTGACTGAATGATTAGAATACTGCAAGGAAACTGCCTGGGTGAATTTATAAGTGGTTAGGTTTTGGCACAGTGAATGGATTAGTACATTGTGCTGAATAGGTCACTAGAGGAGTGCTAAGGGAGTGGCAGGATGTTTGCTGAAGTGTATGGACACTGACTGGGGAATTGAAGGTGTGAAAGACAAATGTGTAGATGGTTAGAGGACTGCATGCATAGTGGATAGGGGTTTGAAGCAGTCCACTTGCTATGGCCTGGTTCACTGCATGAGTACTTGGGTACTGACTGAATGATTAGAATACAGCAAAGAAATTGCCTGGATGAATTTATAAGTGTTTGGGTTAAGGCACAGTGAAAGGACTAGTACATGGTGCTGAATAGGACACTAGAGGAGTGCAACGGGAGTTGCAGGATGTTTCATAGACTCTATGGACACTGACTGGGGAATTGAAGGTGTGAAAGACAAATGTATAGATGGTTAGAGAACTGCATGCATAGTGGATGGGTGTTTGAAGCAGTGTATGTGGTAAGGCCTGACTCAGTGCATGAGTACTTGGGTGCTGACATTATGATTAGAGTACTGCAAGGAGCGTGCCTAGGTGAACTTATAAGTGGTTGGGTTTTGGCACAGTGAATGGCTTAGTACAAGGTGCGGAATAGGTCACTAGAGGAGTGCAAAGGGAGTGGCATGGTGTTTGCTGGAGTCTATGGACAATGACTAGGGAATTGAAGGTGTGAAAGACAAATGTGTAGGTGGTTAGAGGACTGCATGCATAGTGGATTGGGTTTTGAAGCAGTCTATGTGATAAGGCATTGAGTCATTGTATGAGTACCTGGGTAGTGACTGAACGATTAGAATACTCCAAGGAAACTGCATGGGTGAATTTATAAGTAGTTAGGTTTTTTGCACTGTGAATGGATTAATACATGGTGCTGAATAAGTGAATAGGTCACTAGAGGAGTGCAAAGGGAGTGGCAAGATGTTTCCTCAACTCTATGGACTCTGACTGGGGAATTGAAGGTGTGAAAGACAAATGTGTGGATGTTTAGAGGACTGCATGCTTAGTGGATGGGTGTTTGAAGCAGTCTATGTGCTAAGGCCTGAATCATTGCATGAGTACTTGACTACTGACTGAATGATTAGAATACTGCAAAGAAACTGCCTGGATGAATTTATAAGTGGTTAGGTTTTGACACAGTGAATGGATTAGTAGATGGTGCTGAATGGCTCACTAGTGTAGCACAAAGGCAGTGGTTGGGTTTTGACGCAGTGAATGGATTAGTACATGGTGCTGAATGGGTCACTAGAGGAGTGCAAAGGAAGTGGCAGGCTGTTTCCTCGACTCTATGGACAGTGACTGGGGAATTGAAGGTGTGAATGACAAATGTGTAGGTGGCTAGAGGACTGCATGCATAGTGGATAGGTGTTTGAAGCAGTCTATGTGGTAAGGCCTGAGTCAGTGCATGAGTAATTGGGTACTGGTTGAATGATTAGAATACTGCAAGGAAACTGCTGGGGTGAATTTATAAGTGGTTAGGTTTTGACACAGTGAATGGATTAGTAGATGGTGCTGAATGGCTCACTAGAGTAGCACAAAGGCAGTAGATTTTTAAGCAGTTATGTGTCAGAAAAGAGATGAAATACCCACATGCTTCTGTCACAATGATTGCAGATGTGGATACAGACTCACAGTGTGATTCTAGACAAGCAAAACGATTCCCTGGTCTTTAACAGGAGAAACACACTAGTCTGGAAGGAGTAAGTTGACTGCATACATTCTACACATTTCACTACAGAACTCTAATGTGAATGCCTGACTCCTTCTGTGAATGCATAAGCAATCACTATGTTCTAATACTACTAAAATTGCACAACAAGACAATGTTTTAAGCACTTATGTGTCTGCAAAGACATGAAGTACCACATGCTTCTGTCACAATGGTTGAGGAAGTGGACACAGACTCACATTTTGATTCTAGACAAGCAAAACTATTCCCTAGACTTTAGCAGGAGAAAACAACTAGTCTGGAAGGGGTAAGGTGACTGCATACATTCTACACATTTCAATACTGTCTATTCTAACATATTCCAAAGACAGAAATGGAAATTTTGTCCACAGATTGAGAAAGCTAGGAAACATGTCAATAAAGCTGTTTCTGCTTATCTCCGAGATATAGGATGGGGTCCATTTACAACAACAATCAGCCTTTTAATATGGATTGCATCTATAGGAGAGATGGTGTACATTTTACAGATGAGGGTAACAGAGTCTTCGTCAACAACTTTGGACTCTGCATTGGTACTTACCAATAAACACAAGGGCTCTTTTCAGAGCCACCCAAGATCTAAACACATAAGCTTGATGTATATTTAAAAAACATAACTTTTATTTTGCTTGGAGTCGCGCACCCAGCGCGTTTTGGAGTCATGCGCCCAACCCGTTCACACCAGGGGGCCATGCTGGGAGTCGCGTACCCAATGCGTACACAAGAGGGGTCACACTGTGAGTCACGCACCCAGCGCATTCACACCAGGGGGCCACGCTGGGTGCGCAACTCTTAATTTTACCAAATGTTTTTTTAGCTTCTATTACTAATTTATATTCTCCCCGGGGACCCCATCCCCCGTAAGCATGGGCGGATCTAGCGGATCTCGCGTACGCGAAATTGCGGATTTACGGATTCGCAATCCGCGAAGATACGCGAACTCTCGCGGATTTGCGGATTTTCCCGTTTTTTGTGTTGGCGAGCGTTCGCGCCGATTTTGGGACAATTTCGCAATTGCGAACTTACTTTTCGGCACGCAACGGCCGCGACTATGTTGTTTCTACGTCTGGTTTATCATCACAGGTTCACAGCACCCTCTGTTTCACCACTGCCACCCTCTGGGACACCCATGCCACCCTCTGGTACATCCTCACTGCCACCCATTAGGTTTGTTTATCACTGTAGTTTATGGGGGGTGAAAAAAGCAAGCACACCTCCCCTACTTCAACTGCCATGAATTAATTGGGGGTTGATTAATGTGTCAGTTATTTAGAAAGTTCCAGTCTGGCTGGCACCTGCTTCCTTCCTTATCTGTAATTTGCTTTCTGTTGCAGTGAAATTTTTTTTCACAGGACCTTTATGGTCTACTTGTAGCTATTCTATGAGCCTGCTGTTTGGGTCATAGCAGGGTCATAGAATAGTTGCAAACTCTGGAGGGGCCCCTCAGGAAGCACTACAGTGAATGTTACAAATGTTAAGTTTGAACTTTTGCACCTGCTCATTGCTTTCAGTTTAGCAAAAATCGTTTTTTCTGCAATTTCGCGCGTTTTTTGGGGCGCGAATCCGTGCAAGATCGATTTCGGGAGCCGCGAATGCTTGCGAATACACTTATTTTTTTTTTGCGATGTGTATGTTCGCGTGCTTTTGCGCGTGTTCGCGAGGCGCTTGTAGCTATACGTTTGCCAAGTTACCCTAGCAGTCGTACACGGGCACGGCCATCTTGTTTGCGTGACGTAATTCAGTTTCCGGCCGCTATGTGTAATCTCGCAAACTGTGCTGCTCGCTAGTACAATTTCGCGCGTGCTCGCGAGGAAAATCTCACGCGAACTTACCCACGCGGTCGTGAACGGGCGCGGCCATCTTGTTTCTCATTCATTGCTATGGTTCTGGGCATGCTTTCTGTATCCTCTCTGAATCTCTGCCATCCTTTGCTTGTTTGAAGTTTATTTAATCTATTTTACTTATTATCTATCCCTCTATTTTTCTAGCAGTATATTTTTGTGTTTTCTGCTACTTTTAGTTACTTTTAAACTACTTTTTTAAACTCTTTTCTTTTCTTCTTCACTATTCTATTTCTTCTTTATCATTTAAGTTTATTTCTGCCCAGACCATGGTAAAGGGAGCCGGGAAGCACCCTGAGAAGGGGAAGGGTCCCGCACCCCGTGCCCGGCTCCCGTGCGGGCGTTTGAGGGGGGAGCAAGTGGTGCCGCGGGAGATCTTCAGCGCGGAGGAAGTGGCGGCACTCATCTTCCACGTCCAGCGCCACCTCCCCAAGACGATCCTGGGAGGCGGCAAGATCGCAATTGGCTATGGCATCCGGGAGCGCCGGAAGCGGTGGGAGAAGGTGTGCCGGGCCATGTATAAGCTCTCTGGGGTCCGGCGCACATATAACCAGGCCACCCACCGCTGGACCGATGTCATGGACCGGGAACGGGACTTGCTGGACGCGCTCGGCGTAGAGGTCCCCGGGCTTGGTGAGTAGTAGTAGCTATTCATCACTACTCTGTTTTATCCGGCTCTGTTATTTGCAAATCTTTGTTCTTTACCAAGAGCAATAATGCTGCCGATTACATTGTAGGTAAATTATATTTGAAAATCTTCTATGCATTTCAGGTGCACTGCTCTCCTTCTCAGTAGCCTTGCTTGCTACTATGCTTATTTGTTTTGTACATTGTGTTCATTTCATTGGCCTGAGAAATGATGTATGAGTGTAGTGTAAAGATAAGAACTGCGTAATGCTAGACACTAAGGGTCATATTTTCAATTACCGGCGCATCCCTGCAAAGTAGCAGGGATGCGGCAGTAATTGTGTGCCATGCCACCACCACCCATTGGCCCAAAACGTCACAGAAGCTTTACGCATCTGTGCCGTAAAGGCGGCGCATTGCTGGAGTTGCGTGCCAACGATGGCGCAGCTCCAGCAATGCTCTGGGGTACCCTATCTCCCCAATGCTGCATCAAGCCGTACGTCGGCTTCAAGCGCGCAGGGTTTGACTCATGCATCATTGTCTTAAAAGTGACTGATTGACATCTTGTAGATTTCCCTCAGCCACTTTTAGGATTCGTCCCTGCGCAGGTACGCCCTCCCTTGCGCCGGAACGCCCCCTGATGGCGCAGGGCTTTACAACGTGATGCATCGCCCATAATTTCTTTTTTTTTTAATATATACGCCGCACCAACACCATGGCGAGTCTTTTGTTCTGCCGCTGCGTCACAAAAGTCACGCAACAATGGAGGAAAATGAGCCGCAAGGGACTTCTAAATCAGCCCCAACAGACTGAAGTCCACTCCTTCCTTTAGACACATGGCTATAAGAAGAAATAGTGGTGGTGGTGGGTGGATTGATAGTTTGAGTATTCACTGATCTGCAAGCAGGATGGACTTTGTCTGTCACTTCGCGTGCTGCGGACTGCTGCCTGCAGTGCCAGGCCTAGGCAAACCTCTTTAGTAGTCTGTTTATTGAGTTACATAGGAACTTTCTAAGTCAACGGTCCGCAAATCAGGCAATACGAATAACGTAGTATACCACATGAGATAGATCCCGTGGAATAGTTGTCTATCTATTTGCTATTTCTCCAAAAAATGTTGTTATTGTTCTTTTGAAATGGTTGATTTGGTTGACAAATCTCATCCATGTTTTCTGGTCTTTCTTTCTTTCATGTTGTACATCAGCTCCCCCCAAGGGCAAGAGGACACAGGAGGAGGAGGGTGCTGTTCAGGATGCAGGCCAGGATCGGGCAGGCGAGGGCTCCTTTGCTGGCCCCAGTAAGTTTTAATTGTAATAAAGAGTACCTATTTTTTCCTAGCGTTCCTCATTCGATTTTTTCTAAATCGTCTTTGATCTTCTTGTAGACTGGATATAAATTCTTATCCTGGCTCTAATATGACTCCCTGTGGTATTACTAGATTATTCTTATTAGTCTGTCTGTGTAGCTAACTAAGATTGGACATTTGGCAATTCCATTGGACTCCCATTCTATTCAGCAATAGCTCTATGCACTGTCTCCTTACTGACTAGATAGAGTGGCAGAGTCATTCAGCTCCCGAAGTCACCGATTATTGATCCCCAATGATCTCTAGATTATCGTACGCAGGACAAGAGAGTACGGAGTCACAGCACAGTCAAGAAGTGTCAGAGGCACTGCTCATGCTTGCAAAAATTCCAAAACCTTTAGCTCATCCACTCTAGTCTGGAGGACCAAAAACCACAGAGTCTATTTAAGTTTAAAAGCTTTATTAAAAGTAAACACATTTATTAAAATCTACTTTGTCATAAAACTATTTCACTGAAAACGGAAAAGTGGTTAGTGCTGACGATTAATTGGACACATTTCTTGTGGTCGAGCCGAGCTCTCACCTGGTTTGAACTTGATCCTGGTCGTGTTCTTAGGAGTCAAGCTTCTGTCTGTTAGGAGAAAAAGTGGTGCGTGTTAAAAATAAAAAGCAAGCATTCATCAGTTGTGCATAAAAGTGCAGCAAGACAACAGCCTTCCCTGGAAAAAGGGAAATTTTTACTTTAGAGTAGACAGTCACAAATTATTACATTGTATTCTGTTTTTTTAACATTTCTCCTAGACCAAATATTATATAGTAGTGAGTGGTGTATTCTAACATTCTTAAATGTACTTTGTAGGTGTAACATCTGGTGACGGGGCCAGCGCGGAGGTGGCGGTGTTGGGCGAGGACTCGGAGGACTCTGGGGAGGAGGCGGTGCAAGAGCCGGCGGACGGTCCTGTGGGGGTTCAAACGGTGGTGGCGGAAACAGGTAAGCTATATATTCCTTACTTATTGAGATTGAAGACTGCATAGTGTGCTTTCTGCACGGGTGTATTACAAATCAACCAGGTAGTAGCCTCCTCGAAATGTACTTCGACTTAGCTGTGAAGTTTTTGGTGAGAAGAATCCCAATAAGTTCTTAGACGAACGTGATGGATGGGATGAACGAAAAGCGAAAGAAGGGTGTAAGTAAGTGGGACGCGAAATTGTATGATGGCTGGCAAAGAAGAACGATATGTGTTTGCTTGGCCCCCGAGGTGGCTGGGAAGGAAAGAATATGGTATGGTGCATGGCTGGGTCAATGATGAAGCAAGGATGGGTGGAAGGACAGCAGCCTGGGTGGGTGAAACAGAAACTGTATGTGTGCGTATACTTTGAATGAATGGATGCCTGGAGCATGGTATTCTCTGACTCTTAGATAGCACATGTGTATCTAGAGAGAGTAGATGGTCGCTGGATGAACTAAGTGTTACCTTGAAGAGCATGTACCACCGCACCCGCACGTCCGTTCCAATGCAGGGAAGGCAAGGAAAAGAAATTGTAAATGTGTCCAATACTACCATGAATAGTAGCAGTACTTTGTATTGCGACTGCAATCACAGCATATATCTGCTTATTACGGTGGACACTCCGTACCTCTCTTAATAACTTTAGTTTACTTATAGTACGTCATTCATGTGTGGGTGTATCACTGTTCACTCAATATTAAGCAAAGCACCTAAAGTCATCCCATATGTCATCAAATACGTCCCATGTGAAGTGATAGATAATCAAATTAGTTAGCTTCTTCATTTTCCTTTTCTAGTACTCATTTGCACTGTAGGGTGAAAGGTAAATTAATTAAGCAGTAGCCCTTGTAACAGAGTATTCTCAGTGCCACCCGTAATAGAAAAGTAATAGCTTCACCACCTGCATGTACTGGACCGGTACAGTAACGCAAGTCTGTCTCACTCATCATGGTGTGCAACTGTTTTTCTCGGGTGCAAGTTCACTGTGCTGTCAATGTCATTCTGCCGGCTTGCATAAGATAACGTACCAATTTTCCTAAACAAGAGAGAAGAAGAAGAATAAGACTGGTGTACTGTCATAGTCGACTGTAATGGAAGTCCATAGTGGTCGTAGAATTTGTTCATTAAACTACCACTAATGTTAGAGCAAGGATGCAGAAGTGGGAGGTTACATAGATACTGTCCTCAATAGTTATGTACTGTGCTTTCAATTTGCTACTTGTACTGTGACCCAACTTTCGGCTCAATCACTTTGTGTTATTAATGCTAAGGAGCATTGGTTACAGACTATGTCTTTCTTTCTTCATATAGTTGCTCCTTCCAAATCAACATCACGGAGGGAGCAGGCTAGAATGGCCCGGCAACGGAGGCTGGATGCCACTGTCACCGAATATCGGCGGCTGGTGGCCCTGGAGGAGGAGGAGGACACGCAGTCGACGGGTGCAACAACAACATCCTCGACTGGGACCGCTGCATCCTCCTCCGTGACCCCACGGGACGCCAGCATGCGCAGTGCTCCAGCGGGACCGAGCCGGGCTAACAAAGCCAGCCGCCACCGCCAAGCAACAGAAACACCAGCTGCCCCCCACAGGAGCTGCAAGGCACGCCAACGCCGCCTAGGAGTCCGAATGTCCTACCTGGAGCAGGAGGTCCAGAACTATAAGAACTTGGTGAAGGGCCTCCGCTCCGAGCTTGCCACCCTCCGCAAGGAGTATGATGCCCATGCCGCAAAATGCACCAGCACCCTCCAGTAGTGGAGTGTCCCTTGCCCTTTTTTTATAGACTTTTGGGGGGTGGGATTTGGGAGTTGGGATCGTTTTGGGACGTTTCAAAGACAATCGTTGGGGTTAGGGTGGGTCTTGAGGGAGATTATTTTGTTAGGGATACATAAATATACATTTTTAAACTTTATCTGACCATACCTGTTTTTTACTGCTTTTCAGTCTGGTGGGTGGGGGACGGGGGTGTAACAGTAACTTTCTTTACCTGAACAGTCGTAGGACTTTAGTAGTACAACCGTCAATCTCTCGTCTACTCCTAAATTATACTCCATTATACTACCTCCCACCAAACGCTTATCTTACCTGTAATTTGTGTTACAAATTAGGGCTAGGCCCAGGGCTGGCTCCACGTGAAATGGGGATTAACGTTGGCAATCCTGGGCGGGTGAAATTTCCTCATTGCGGTGGTACTAGTGGTGTGACACAGTGGCAGTTGCATGCCTATGGAAAAAAAGAAAACGAAACCTGGTTTGTCCTTACTGTAGCATTACAACGGTTACGGTACGATCGAGAATATAGCAGGTGACAGTACACTAGAACAGTGCCATAATGTAGCCTAACAAATGGTAAAGTATTTGCTTGCAAGTATAACTAGTACTTGCGTTGAATTTATTTGACATTGGCTCCTACTACTAGAAGATATAGTACTGAAGCTGAGTAAGTCTAGAAGATATCCTCGTATTCCTTCACCAGCCTGTTGCTATGACCTTATCCTCCCCAGCAAGTGTGTGGAATTATTGATGTCATTTTAGTCAGACATCAAGCAAAACAACACAGCCCGGGGGAAGAGGGTTAGGGTTTGGAAAATGGATGGGAATGGGGGTTTCTTTTTGGGTAGGTTTTGTTGAGAAAAAAAAAAAAAAAAAAAGCACAGCATGGACAAACAATAATTGAAGATAAAGAGAATTTTTGGGTACAAACTAAGGCTAAGCACATGCAGTCACACTCATAGAATAAAACAATGGATACTGTATCTGTATTGCGTATGTTGTTGGAGTTGTCCTGTTGAATTTGGTAAGTAAGTTGCATGCAGCAAACAATTCCTCTTATTGGCGGCACTCCTCCATTCCAGCTGACGCTTCGTCCATCAATGTTGGTGACCACTGACAGAAGACACCCTGTCCACTGCCTGCCTGGCGGATGTTGACTGAAACCCGGCCTGTAATTATTGAACGGAAAACAGGAAGTGCTATTACAATACCACTGATAAATAAATAAAAGGTATGTACGCTGTGTGGTTCAAAAAGTGACACTTTGATTTCCCTAATAGACAGTACAATATTTTTGAAATTGCGTGCTCTGTCTGAGTCACCTTTTTAAGGATAAATAAGTATGGCCAAAATATTATAGCGGATCTTTCCCCTCAAGGTAGGTGTACTGTAAACTGTGTTTTAGAACAAAATTTGACCTTCCCAGCAATGCTCCCACCAAGACCCTTACTAAAGCCAGTCGCAAAAATGTAGAAGAACCCCAATCAGATCTCCAAAAACGATGCCTAGCAGAAAAATGGTGACAAAACGTACTTTGAAAGTAACAGTAGGCCCAAATACAGACCGTGGATTGTATTCAAACCACTTGCAAGCAAGCAAAAGTATCCATAGCCAGCATCGCTCCAACAGTGCTCTAAAACACCATAACTGCGTTGCAATAGAACCCCCCGAAACACAAGCAATCCTGCTGCTAGGGCTAACCCTAACGAACCCTAACTTACAAAAAGTGCCAAAACTGGTGTTTCCTTATGGATTTTGTCCAAAACACTTCTAGCCGGTATTAGACCTTCCCAGGAATGCCCCAGGCAAGACCCGCCAACCCACCCGGAAAAAACCACCCGACAACACCCCCAAACAGCGAAAAAGCTAAATCTCATACTTACAATATCTCTCGGCCTTCGGTCCAAACGCGGCGCTGTGCAGCTAGGTCATCATTCATCATCAATCATCATAACTCCTGTTTTCCAGCACGGATTTCCTGAAAAGCAAATGCAATCAAGATTAGATTGTCGCAGCAGTGCTTCGACAGAGACCCCGGCCGCAACCCACCCACGAACAGCAGGAAGCCCCCCAAAACGCTACATTGAGCAAGATGACAGAAGAAATAGCAAAAAAAAGGCTGTTCCTTAAGGATTTTGTCCAAAACACTTCTATCCGGTATTAGACCTTCCCAGGAATGCCCCAGGCAAGACCCGCCAACCCACCCGGAAAAAACCACCCGACAACACCCCCAAACAGCGAAAAAGCTAAATCTCATACTTACAATATCTCTCGGCCTTCGGTCCAAACGCGGCGCTGTGCAGCTAGGTCATCATTCATCATCAATCATCATAACTCCTGTTTTCCAGCACGGATTCCCTGAAAAGCAAATGCAATCAAGATTAGATTGTCGCAGCAGTGCTTCGACAGAGACCCCGGCCGCAACCCACCCACGAACAGCAGGAAGCCCCCCAAAACGCTACATTGAGCAAGATGACAGAAGAAATAGCAAAAAAAAGGCTGTTCCTTAAGGATTTTGTCCAAAACACTTCTATCCGGTATTAGACCTTCCCAGGAATGCCCCAGGCAAGACCCGCCAACCCACCCGGAAAAAAACACCCGACAACACCCCCAAACAGCGAAAAAGCTAAATCTCATACTTACAATATCTCTCGGCCTTCGGTCCAAACGCGGCGCTGTGCAGCTAGGTCATCATCATCAATCATCATAACTCCTGTTTTCCACCACGGATTTCCTGAAAAGCAAATGCAATCAAGATTAGACTGTCGCAGCAGTGCTCCCAGACACCAAAAATCACCCACAAACACCCGGAACCCCGCCAAAGAGCACCCCAAAGGCAAGCAAGTCAGCAAAAACGGCAAGAAATTTCCACCTCATATTTGGTCCAAAACACTTTTGTCCATTATTAGAGCTTCACAGCAATGGGCCCAAATCCGTCAACTCACCCGCAAAGAAGTACAACACCCCCACAAGTGCTGAGTCTTTCTTCATTGGGCATAATCCAGCACTCTGCTTTGAGGGAAATCGCAGTCTGGAGGAGGAGGATAGAGGAGCATGTTCTTCAGAACTTGTGAACCTGAGGAATGTAGACTGCGGCACCTTCAAATCAATAAGCAAACAAGTGAAGACAGTTCTGCTGATGGTCTTGTTTTTGGGATTAGGTGATTAAAGTTTGAATTAAATTAACTGTGCAAAACAAAGAAAGAGAGACAAACAGGAATAAAAGTGAATAAGGACGAAAAAGAAAGTTCTTTATTCATTGTCTCATTTTCAGGGCTCGGTGTCAGGGAATAAGAAGAAGATTTCGTCATCATACTCTGCGAATTCAGGCAGGATGAGGTCAGTGCCACCGAACAGAGAACAAATCCCCTCATCTACGTTGCCGTCCTCCTCGTCTTCATGCGGCGTGCTTTCTCGTACTTTGTAATCTGGTGGTATGAGGTGCTGATTCATCTTGATCATTGTCAGCCGCTCCACATTTTTGGGCGAGAGGCGGCTCCGTTTGGGAGTTACAATGCCACCAGCAGCACTGAAAACACGTTCTGAAGACACACTTGCGAGTGGGCAAGACAAATAGTTTATAGCCAGGTTGGAGAGCTGTGGCCACAATAGTTTTTTGCCATGCCAATACTGCAATGGCTCATCATTAAGAAAGACCTCTGTTGAGTCATTCAGATAGTCCTGCACCATCGACTCAAGGTCATCAACGGTTCCTCCACTTTGCTTACTTTTTGCTATGCCTGTGACATTTTTTCGAGAACCATACCCAAGCAAACTTAGCCAATCCTCCACAGCAGCCACTGTTAGTGTTGTGTGTGGTGCAGATGATCCACTTGCCGGTGTCTTTAACGGCTGAGAGGTCACTTGTGCCCCAGCCACAGGTGCAGAAGTGGATTCTTGTGACTGGGGATGGCCTGCTGATGCTGATGCTGATGTACTGCCTTCTCCTTCAATAACCTGCCGTTCTTTTTCAAACCTCTTGGCTGACCAGGCTAGCCAATGTTTGTAATTTTGAACATCTTCATCAGCAAAAGGAAAGAATGCTTCGCCTGCCAGCGCCTTTTTGTAGCGTGGATCCAGAATAGTAGCACAAATGTAATGCTGTTCTGACTTGATCTTTTGAAGACGTTCATCACCACGTAGGCGCTCTAATAATTTCTCAGACAAAATAAAATGGTCTTTTTTTTGTACATCTTTTTCAAACTCAGAAGACACCGCCATCAGTTGGTGCTCCAGCATGCACAACAATGGGATAGCTTTTCATAAATTACAGTCCTCCTGGCTGACTGCACGCGTGAAGAACTCAAAAGGACGAAGCATGTCTGTCAGGCTTTTAACTATGTCCCATTGCGCCGCACTCATCCGCAGGTCCTCCTTCTGAGATGTACCCTCTGTGAAGAAATAGTGATCGAGTACCGTATACTGCTCATACAGACGCTCAAGCATGTAGAAGGTTGAGTTCCAACGTGTTGCCACCTCCTGGATGAGTGCTTTCACTGGTATTCGACTTTGAAGTAGCAGCCTCCTCAGATGCTTCCGGGCCTTAAAAGAATGGCTGAAATGGTTGCACATTTTGCGGCAGGTGGCCATTACCGCGAACGCTGCACTGTCTCTATCACTCAAGAATTTTTGAACTACCAGGTTGATACAGTGCGCCAAACATGGCACTCTGAAATAGCCACCCTGCGACATGGCCTTAACTACATTGGCGCCATTATCCGTGGAAACATAACCAATCTTGCGTTTTTTGGGGGATAGCATTTTCAAGACCTTTTTGTCAAACTCTTCCAAAATGTTTTCTGCTGTGTGACTTTTCTCCAAGCCAAACATGGCTAGTGTTGCATGTTTCCGAGCAGCTTTGAAAATTTTGTCCGGGTCAACACCTGCGTTTAGCTTTGCTTTAACACCTGAAAAAGAGACCCAGTGTGCAGTGATGCACATGTAATCAGCGCCTGCGCCACTGGTCCACATGTCTGTTGTCAGATGTATTGTGTGAACAGCACTCTTCTGCAAAGCTGCCCCAATCGCCTCCAGCACATCTTCATGTAGTGCTGGAACCGCAACTCTGGCAAAATAGAACCGGCTAGGAACCTTCCATTTAGGGCAGAGCATTGCCACTAATTCTAGAAAACCTACCGCTTCTACAAAAGAAAAAGGGAGAAGGTCCACAGCTAGCATTTTAGCCAGCTTAGTGTTATACAGACGCGTCAGTGGGTGGTTGCGTTCATATGGCACGTCTGAAGTAAGCATTGTTCTAATGTTGCCCTGGACCAAGCATTTACGGGCTGATAATGACTTTGTTGACCCAATTTTGCTCGCTGGTGAACTTTTGTGCGTTGGTGTCTCACTCGCTCCAACACTCTTAGTGTGCCTCACATTGGGTGTGCTGCTGACAGGGGTACTGGGTGTAAGGGAAGTGTTTGACACGTCTTCTTCCTCCTCGTCATCATCAGATGAAACATCAACGTTTCCTTGAATTCGGCCTTTCTTGATCGCATCTAGGTGCGCAAACCATTTGACAGTGTGCTGTCTCCTAAGATGACCTCTCTGGCCTCCGGTACCATAGTTGGTACCTGGCTTACCACGACTAACTGCAACCTTACAAAGGGTACAAATGGCAAACTTTGGATTTTTTTGACAAACAGTAAAGAAGTCCCAAACTGGGGACTTGAAGTGTCTGTGGGACATGGAGGAGGCGGCGATAGTGGTGGTGGTGGTCATGAAGCTAATGCCAGATGAAGTGGAGGATCTGGATTGCCCAACTTTTGTACGTTGTGCACTTTCACCGCCACTAATTAAGGTCAAGGTGGATGGAGGTCTCTTCTTGCCAGAAAGAAATATGGAAGCGGGACGAGTTGGTGTACTACTTAACTCCAATGATTGTGGTGTTTCCACTGCCTCCTCATCGACAACATCATCATCATCATCACGCTCAGCAGCTCTTCGGGCTAGGGTCAAAATGTCTGTTTGCTGCATGCCCGCTGGGGCTGCAGTGACCTTTATGATGACTGGGTCGTCGTTGGCAGAGTCTTCATCAGCAGCAGTATCCGCCACTTCTTGTTGAGCCTCATCACACTCCATAACTCTGAGACTTTGGACGAGCTTCCTTTTACGCTTAACTACCTTTGTCGGATCATGGTGTGCCTCACTCTCAGACGGCTGTGGTGCTGGTTCCCAAGTTTGATCCGTATCATCAGAAGGAGGTGTGCTTGAAGAAGATGTAGACACCACCCTTGATCTCTTCCTTGCTAGGGGTGTGGAAGACAATGAAGGATCATCAGGAGGAGTGGCTTCCTCAAATGATACCTCGCCTTGATTGTCGATTTCCTGATGTGCCCCTACTTCGGGAGGAACAACTATTGTGGGCACTTGTGACCCTCCATGCACCTCTGCTTGCGCATCTCCTTGCGCTGCCTCTCCTTCCACATGTACTTGGGCTTGTACTTGCACATGTGATTGTTGTTGCGGCTGTGGTTGTTCAACACTCGTCAGATGAGCTACAACAACCTGTGTTGATTGAGGGACATTGCTGCTGCTTTCTTGCGATGAGCCAACATCACTGGTCGATGGTGATTGAAGAACTATACTGGCTGCCTCTGCAGCACTCAAGGCCTTGGACTTAAGTTGGCCTGGTGGTGGTGGTGGCACTGAGCCCAATGGAGCGGGGGTGCTGCTGCCAGCTTGGTCCCCAGCAGATCCCGCTGCTGCTGCAGGCATACTTTTTTTTTTACTCCCAAAAAAAGGGGCGGGCGGCACACCAGTGTCCTTGGTAACTTGCTTCTTCTGCTCCTTACTGGCACCTTTCTTGCTAGAGGAGCTACGGGTTACTTCTTTTGGGGCCATCTTCTTCAGAGCAGGTCAGCAGGCAGCAGTTGCACGAGTTGCAGAGGGTTCTGTGTCCAGACGTGACGTCGCGTGACGTTATGCTGCACACACACACCGCTGCAGGACTTCTTCCTGGCACTGGTGGTTCTCTTGAGTCTTCTTGTGCACCTAAAAGCAATGGAAGACAGAGGAACATCAGTTCAGTTATACACCCCAAAAAATCGACAAAACACAGAAAAATGAGCACAATCCCATGCCATCCATGATGTTTACATTGAAGACACCCCACAGAAAGACTAGGGACATGCAAGTATGCAACACTCACTACCCCTGGGCATAATGGATGAAAAGTAGGCAAAATAAGTGCATGCCTCAGACACTGCCTCTCTTCAAAATGGCCCCTTACACCCCAAGCACATGTTGCCTGTACCAGCCAGCACTCAAGATGGCCACCACCACCACCCACATGGCCAGTCCACATCAACAGTACACCCCCAAAAACAGAAAAACAGCCAGAAATCACCACAATCCAATGCCATCCATGATGTTTACATTAAAGAGAGTGAGACCACACCACAGGCACACTCAGTCCATGCACCACCACCCCTGGGCAAAAGGCCACACCAGCAGCCCCCAAAAAACGACAAAAAACAATAAAATAAGCACAATCCCAGCCCATCCATGGCCTCAATTATGTTTAAATTCAAGAAGACACCCCACAGAAAGACTAGGCCCATGCAACACTCACCACCCCTGGGCAAAGGGCCCCACCAGCAGGCCCAAAAAAACGACCAAAAACAATAAAATCAGCACAAGCCCAGCCCATCCATGGCCTCAATGGTGTTTAAATTCAAGAAGACACCCCTCAGAAAGACTAGGCCCATGCAACACTCACCACCCCTGGGCAAAGGGCCCCACCAGCAGGCCCAAAAAAACGACAAAAAACAATAAAAACAGCACAATCCCAGCCCATCCATGGCCTCAATGGTGTTTAAATTCAAGAAGACACCCCTCAGAAACACTAGGCCCATGCAACACTCACTACCCCTGGGCATAATGGATGAAAAGTAGGCAAAATAAGTGCATGCCTCAGACACTGCCTCTCTTCAAAATGGCCCCTTACACCCCAAGCACATGTTGCTGCCTGTACCAGCCAGCACTCAAGATGGCCACCACCACCACCCACATGGCCAGTCCACATCAACAGTACACCCCCAAAAACAGAAAAACAGCCAGAAATCACCACAATCCAATGCCATCCATGATGTTTACATTAAAGAGAGTGAGACCACACCACAGGCACACTCAGTCCATGCACCACCACCCCTGGGCAAAAGGCCACACCAGCAGCCCCCAAAAAACGACAAAAAAACAATAAAATAAGCACAATCCCAGCCCATCCATGGCCTCAATTATGTTTAAATTCAAGAAGACACCCCACAGAAAGACTAGGCCCATGCAACACTCACCACCCCTGGGCAAAGGGCCCCACCAGCAGGCCCAAAAAAACGACCAAAAACAATAAAATCAGCACAAGCCCAGCCCATCCATGGCCTCAATGGTGTTTAAATTCAAGAAGACACCCCTCAGAAAGACTAGGCCCATGCAACACTCACCACCCCTGGGCAAAGGGCCCCACCAGCAGGCCCAAAAAAACGACAAAAAACAATAAAAACAGCACAATCCCAGCCCATCCATGGCCTCAATGGTGTTTAAATTCAAGAAGACACCCCTCAGAAACACTAGGCCCATGCAACACTCACTACCCCTGGGCATAATGGATGAAAAGTAGGCAAAATAAGTGCATGCCTCAGACACTGCCTCTCTTCAAAATGGCCCCTTACACCCCAAGCACATGTTGCTGCCTGTACCAGCCAGCACTCAAGATGGCCACCACCACCACCCACATGGCCAGTCCACATCAACAGTACACCCCCAAAAAACAGAAAAACAGCCAGAAATCACCACAATCCAATGCCATCCATGATGTTTACATTAAAGAGAGTGAGACCACACTACAGGCACACTCAGTCCATGCACCACTACCCCTGGGCAAAGGGCCCCACCAGCAGCCCCAAAAAAACGACAAAAAACAATAAAATAAGCACAATCCCAGCCCATCCATGGCCTCAATTATGTTTAAATTCAAGAAGACACCCCACAGAAAGACTAGGCCCATGCAACACTCACCACCCCTGGGCAAAGGGCCCCACCAGCAGGCCCAAAAAAACGACCAAAAACAATAAAATCAGCACAAGCCCAGCCCATCCATGGCCTCAATGGTGTTTAAATTCAAGAAGACACCCCTCAGAAAGACTAGGCCCATGCAACACTCACCACCCCTCGGCAAAGGGCCCCACCAGCAGGCCCAAAAAAACGACAAAAAACAATAAAAACAGCACAATCCCAGCCCATCCATGGCCTCAATGGTGTTTAAATTCAAGAAGACACCCCTCAGAAACACTAGGCCCATGCAACACTCACTACCCCTGGGCATAATGGATGAAAAGTAGGCAAAATAAGTGCATGCCTCAGACACTGCCTCTCTTCAAAATGGCCCCTTACACCCCAAGCACATGTTGCTGCCTGTACCAGCCAGCACTCAAGATGGCCACCACCACCACCCACATGGCCAGTCCACATCAACAGTACACCCACAAAAAACAGAAAAACAGCCAGAAATCACCACAATCCAATGCCATCCATGATGTTTACATTAAAGAGAGTGAGACCACACCACAGGCACACTCAGTCCATGCACCACCACCCCTGGGCAAAAGGCCACACCAGCAGCCCCCAAAAACGACAAAAAACAATAAAATAAGCACAATCCCAGCCCATCCATGGCCTCAATTATGTTTAAATTCAAGAAGACACCCCACAGAAAGACTAGGCCCATGCAACACTCACCACCCCTGGGCAAAGGGCCCCACCAGCAGGCCCAAAAAAACGACAAAAAACAATAAAATCAGCACAATCCCAGCTCATCCATGGCCTCAATGGTGTTTAAATTCAAGAAGACACCCCTCAGAAACACTAGGCCCATGCAACACTCACTACCCCTGGGCATAATGGATGAAAAGTAGGCAAAATAAGTGCAGGCCTCAGACACTGCCTCTCCTCAAAATGGCCCCTTACACCCCAAGCACATGTTGCTGCCTGTACCAGCCAGCACTCAAGATGGCCACCACCACCACCCACATGGCCAGTCCACATCAACAGTACACCCCCAAAAAACAGAAAAACAGCCAGAAATCACCACAATCCAATGCCATCCATGATGTTTACATTAAAGAGAGTGAGACCACACCACAGGCACACTCAGTCCATACACCACCACCCCTGGGCAAAAGGCCACACCAGCAGCCCCCAAAAAACGACAAAAAACAATAAAATAAGCACAATCCCAGCCCATCCATGGCCTCAATTATGTTTAAATTCAAGAAGACACCCCACAGAAAGACTAGGCCCATGCAACACTCACCACCCCTGGGCAAAGGGCCCCACCAGCAGGCCCAAAAAAACGACCAAAAACAATAAAATCAGCACAAGCCCAGCCCATCCATGGCCTCAATGGTGTTTAAATTCAAGAAGACACCCCTCAGAAAGACTAGGCCCATGCAACACTCACCTCACCACCACCCCTATGCAAAGGGCCCCACCAGCAGGCCCAAAAAAACGACAGAAAACAATAAAATCAGCACAATCCCAGCCCATCCATGGCCTCAATGGTGTTTAAATTCAAGAAGACACCCCTCAGAAACACTAGGCCCATGCAACACTCACTACCCCTGGGCATAATGGATGAAAAGTAGGCAAAATAAGTGCAGGCCTCAGACACTGCCTCTCCTCAAAATGGCCCCTTACACCCCAAGCACATGTTGCTGCCTGTACCAGCCAGCACTCAAGATGGCCACCACCACCACCCACATGGCCAGTCCACATCAACAGTACACCCCCAAAAAACAGAAAAACAGCCAGAAATCACCACAATCCAATGCCATCCATGATGTTTACATTAAAGAGAGTGAGACCACACTACAGGCACACTCAGTCCATGCACCACTACCCCTGGGCAAAGGGCCCCACCAGCAGCCCCAAAAAAACGACAAAAAACAATAAAATAAGCACAATCCCAGCCCATCCATGGCCTCAATTATGTTTAAATTCAAGAAGACACCCCACAGAAAGACTAGGCCCATGCAACACTCACCACCCTTGGGCAAAGGGCCACACCAGCAGGCCCAAAAAAACGACAACAATCAGCACAATCCCAGCCCATCCATGGCCTCAATGGTGTTTAAATTCAACAAAACAGTTGTATCATGCACCCCTAACCAACCCTGGTCCTACTGGATACTGTGGCTACCCACAATATAATTTATTTAATGTTCTGAAAAAGTTCCAAAATTGTACTTGCAGCAACTGTAATGCCCCAAACAAACTTACTTGTGAAAGTTGATTTCTAATCCAAAAGTGATCCAAAGACAGTCAAAAAGGCCTCAAATCCAAATATCCAGCAGCACCCACAAAAAGTAATCCTTCCAGCTCCAGATCCAAATGAAAGTGACCAGGAGATGGACAAAGCACTGGGAGGAGCCTACTGGACAGGAACAGGAAGTTGGAGACTGTGGGGCACTTCCTTCCTCCCCCCCCCAAAAATGGACTCCTTGCAAAAAAAAAGGCCATGCAAATGTCAACCAGAGGAGTGATTCTGATAAAAATCATAATTTTCTGAAGGTTTATCCTGTTTGCTGGTGATTTTCTTGTGCAGAATTGCAAAAGCTCTATTTCGCGAGTGCGAGATTGTTCCTTTCCGCCGCAACTACGTGTTCGCAATTGCGAACTCTCGCGAGGTGTGCTGTGCAAGGTGGCAAGCCGCGATTACGTATTCGCGGGCGCCAAACTCCCGCGGGATCACGCAGCAAGATCCAAAATGGCGCGGCACTCGCAAAGAAAAACAACTCGGCAAACGCTAAATGACGGAAAGTGAACGCCGTGCACCACGCCGCGCGCCGCAACCAAGCAAAAAATCCACCGCGAGCGGATTCACGGATTTTTGACTAATTCGCGAGAGTTAGTGGATTGCGAATTTGCCGAAAATCCGAAAAATCCGCGAGCGGAGCGGATTTTACGCCCATGCTTAATCCCCCGGCACCTATACACAACGGTGGGATCCTTCGGGAGCCGGCATTGCTTTTCCACATGGGGAGCTGCTAACATGCAGCACCCATGTGGAAAAGCAATCTGGTTTGCATTTTGAAAAAGAGAGCAGGTTCCCCTGCTCTGTATTTCGAAATCCAAACCACAGTTTGCTATGGCAGGGTGGGAGCCACGAGTCTCCCGCCCTGCCATAGCAAACTGCAGTGGTTTAGAAGTGGGCACCCTGGGACACTGCAGGAGCTGGCCCTGGGGGTGGCGGTCCCCACGGCCCTCGAGGGCTCCAGAAGGGGGGCCGTGTGCCCCCCTCCCACAGGTGGTCCCCAGGGCTTGGGGTCCTTTGGGAGCCCCCATCCATTTACTTGTGAAGCCCCAGGGGTGGCAGTCCCCGGGGCTGAGGGTGCCTTTGAGCCCACCACTCATGTATTTTATAGCCCCGAGGGTTGGCAGTCCCCAGGGCTAGGGGGGCTGTGAGACCCCGTTCATATTTCCTAAAAGTCCCAGGGGGTGGTGGTCCCCGGGGCTAGGGGGGCCCCCTGGGCCCCCATTACAGTAAATATGTTTGTCCCCAGGATATGGCCCCCCGGGGGCTAATTATTAAAGAAGCACGGGAGCCAGCGCTTTGTTTGTTTTTTCACAGCAGGATCCTCGCATCCTGTGGGACCCGCTGAGCAGGCCTAGGGGGTCAGGGTGTTTCTACCCTGCCTCCTTTTTGCATTTGCACACTTTTTGAGGGATTTCATGTGCCTCAGTTCTACTGCGGCACTTGATGGCTGCCAACACTTCCTGGTTTGGAGTGTTGGCAGCCAATTAGCATTCAGTTCGTGATCAGGAGGGTGCGCGCAGGGTGCGTGGATCCGCTGCGACTATAGATATATATGCGATTTTACTTTTGATTTTCTCAGCAACTACTGAACAGATTTACACCATTTAACAAAAAGGCACGATTCTGAACCAAGGGCTACCTCTTTGCCAAATTTAGAGTAATTCTGTTCAGCAAATCGGGCTGTAGCTGCGGCTAAATTTTCCTATTGAAAATTGCAAGGGGAAAACACGTTTTGGGACCCCCTTTTTTCTCAGCCCCCGCTTGCCGAATCACCCCCAGACTTTCAGGATAGGAGCAGACCGGAGTGCCCCACGAGTTTTGAAGATTTGTCAAATGACGCCAAAGATATTGGCAAAAGAAAAAACTCACCTTTCAAATTGATTTGTAGATTAAGAAGTATGTCAGTCACACACCAGATATTCTTTTTCAGAATCTCTGTACTGCACTGCTCTTAACAAAACCAAAAAATGGCACACTTTCCCTCTCATTCTGCACACATATACTTGTAAGTATCAAATCACATTGCTTCCCACATTATTTCAAAAGCTAACACACATTTCTATTGGTTACACATTTCAACCCTCTCCAATTGACATAAGTTTGAACCTTACCCCCAATCTGCTTACTGCCTGTTACCATAGTAACAGTTCATGGAACACTCAACTGAACACACAGGTCACAAGTTCAGCACACAATGTTGCTAATCTATCAATCAATCAATCAATCAGGGGTATTTGTAAAGCACGCTACTCACCCGTTAGGGTCTCAAGGCGCTGGGGGGGAGAACCGCAACTGCTCGAAGAGCCAGGTCTTAAGCTATTTCCTGAAGGAGAGATGGTCCTGGGTCAGTCGTAGGTGGGTGGGGAGGGAGTTCCATGTCTTGGCGGCCAGGTAGGAGAAGGATCTTCCTCCGGCGGTGGTTCTGCGAATGCGTGGGACGGTGGCGAGGGCGAGGCTGGCGGAGCGGAGCTGGCGGGTCGGTGTGTAGAATGTGAGGCGGTTGTTGAGGTATTTGGGTCCCATGTCGTGGAGAGCCTTGTGTGCATGGGTGAGGAGTCTGAACGTGATCCTCTTGCTGACGGGGAGCCAGTGCACGTCTCTCAGCTGAGCCGAGATGTGGCTGTGGCGGGGGATGTCCAATATGAGTCGTGCAGAGGCGTTCTGTATGCGCTGGAGTCTTTTCTGTAGTTTGGCTGTGGTTCCAGCATAGAGGGTGTTTCCGTAGTCCAGTCGGCTGGTGACGAGGGCCTGGGTGACCGTCTTCCTGGTGTCGGCAGGGATCCACCGGAAGATCTTTCGGAGCATGCGCAGGGTTTTGAAACAGGATGAGAGACGGCGTTGACTTGCTTGGTCATCGTGAGGGAGAAGTCCAGGATGAAGCCCAGGTTGCGTGCATGGTCGGTTGGCTTGGGGCGGTGCCCAGGGCAGGGGGCCACCAGGAGTCGTCCCAGGCGGGGGGGATGTTCCCAGGATGAGGACTTCCATCTTGTCTGAGTTCCGTTTCAGCTGGCTGAGCTTCATCCATTCCGCGACGTCTTTCATTCCTTCCTGGAGGCTGGCTCTGGCGGTGGCGGGGTCGTTGGTGAGGGAGAGGATCAGCTGGGTTTCGTCTGCGTAGGAGATGATGTTAAGGTTGTGCTGGCGTGCGATGGCTGCGAGAGGGCTCATGTAGACGTTGAAGAGGGTGTGGCTGAGCGAGGATGCTTGCGGGACGCCACAGATGATCTCGGTGGCCGCGGACCGAAACGGGGGGAGGTGGACTCTCTGGGTTCTACCGGCGAGGAACGAGATGATCCACTCCAAGGCCTTTCCTTGGATTCCGATGTTTCTGAGGCACTGTACCAGGGTGTGGTGGCATACGGTATCGAAGGCTGCTGAGAGGTCCAGGAGGATGAGGGCAGCTGTTCCCTCGTTGTCGAGCAGGGACCTGATGTCGTTGGTAGCTGCGATGAGGGCGGTCTCGGTGCTGTGGTTTGCTCGGAAACCGGACTGCGAGGGGTCGAGGGATCCGTTTGTCTCGAGAAAGGCGGAGAGTTGCTGTTGACGGTCTTCTCGATGACTTTGGCTGGAAAAGGGAGGAGCGAGATAGGGGGGAAGTTCTTGAGGTCCGTGGGGTCTGCGGTGGGTTTCTTCAGGAGGGCGCTGAGCTCGGCGTGTTTCCAGCTCTCCGAGAAGGTGGCGGAAGCGAAGGAGCTGTTAATGATGTCCCGGAGTTGGGGTGCGATGATGGAGTCGGCTTTGTTGAAGATGTGGTGTGGGCAGGGGTCGGTTGGGGAGCCGGAGCGGATTGTGTTCATCGTGCGGGTGGTGTCTTCGCTGCTGACCGAGGTCCAGGTGCAGAGGGTGGTGGTGGGGGGCGCTGGTTCGGTGGTTGGGTGCGTGGTCTGTGCACCGAAGCTGTTGTGCATGTCGGCGATCTTGCGGTGAAAGAACGAGGCGAGTGAGTCGCAGAGGTCTTGCGTGGGTATGATGTTGTTGTTGCAGACGCTGGGGCTGGAGAGCTCTTTAACGATGCTGAAGAGTTCCTTGCTTTTGTGGGAGTTGTTGTCCAGTCGTTCTTTGAATGTGGTCCTTTTGGTGGTTCGGATCAGCTGGTGGTGTTTGCGGGTGGCGTTCTTGAGGACTGTCATGTTTTCTGTTGTCTGGTCGTGGCGCCAGGCTTTCTCGAGGGTGCAGCAGGTTTTCTTGGAGTTTTTGAGGTCATTGGTGAACCAAGAGGCTTTCTTGCTGCCGTGTCTGCTGGGGGGGGTTCTTCAGTGGTGCGAGGTCATCGGCACATTTGGTGATCCACTGTGTGAGGTTGCGGACTGCTTTGTTGGGGTCCGTCGTGTTGGTGGGAGGGTTCTGGCTGAGGGTGGTGGTGAGCTGGTCGGCGGTGATCTTGCTCCAGCTTCTGCGGGGAACCTGTTGCAGGTGGTGGTGGGTCATGGTTCTCCTGAAGTTGAAGTGGACGCAGCTGTGATTTGTCCAGTGTAGTCCGGTGGAGTGGCTGAAGGAGATGTGCTTGCCGGCGGAGAAGACGGGGTCAAGCGTGTGGCCAGCATAGTGGGTGGGGGTGTTCACCAGTTGCTTGAGTCCGAGGTTGGCGAGATTGTCCAGCAGGTCGGCGGTGTTGCTGTCATTGTTGTTCTCCAAGTGAAAGTTGAGGTCTCCTAGGAGGATGTATTCTGAAGAGGATAGGGCGTGCGGGCTGATGAAATCTGCGATAGCTTCGCTGAATAGTGTGCGTGGCCCCGGGGGTCTGTAGATGAGGGTACCTCTCAGGGTGGTCTTGGGATCAGTGTGTATCTGGAAGTGAAGGTGCTTGGCAGTGGTGAGTGTTGTCGTCGAAGTTGGTCGTGATGCGGATGGTGTTTCTGTGGATGATGGCGATGCCTTCTCCGGTTTGGTTGACGCGGTCCTTCTGGGTGATCTTGTAGCCATCCGGGATGGCTATGGCGATGTCGGGGGCTGAGGAGGTGTTCATCCAGGTTTCTGTGAGGAAGGCGACGTCTGGCGATGTTGTGTCGAGGAGGTTCCAGAGTTCGAGAGCGTGCCTGTGTATGGAGCGGGTGTTGAGCAGGATGCACTTGAGGTGATCGTTGCTGGTGCCTGGCATGGTGGGTGCGGTGCAAGTTCGGAGGCAGGTGAATCTGCAGGCTTGGCATGTGAAGGGTCCGTGGGTGCGTTTCAGGGTGGCTCGGTAGCAGGTGGGGTTCTGGCCATGGAGGGTGGCGGCGTCGTAAGTCCGTTGGGTGGGCTGGCATCATCGGGGGCTTGGGGTCCTGGTGCTGGGCGCGGTCCAGGCACGGACGGGCGTAGACGGGCTTGCCTTTGGCGCACCTTTAGCGCAATAGGCGCGCCTGCTGCGCGTACGCGCGGTCCCCGCCATATATGGTGAAGTGGGAGGGAGGAGCAGCTGGGAGGCGGGAGCGGGGCGGCGAATGGGGATCGGGACTAAGGAAAGGGGCGGGCCGCAGGGGAGCAGCGGCAGGGAGCAGGAGGGAGACAAGGATGGGAAAAACACGGGGGAAGCGGCGAGGGGGCAAGCCTGAGGGCGGAGGCCCAAAAAAGCTGCAACAGCCCACAGGGGAGATGGCAAGAGAGCAAGGCAGAAGGATAAGGCAAGAAGGCAAAGGCACGTAGGCGAGAAAGCGGCGACAGCAGCAGGATTGGCGTTGCTAGAGACAGCAGCGGTGACCAGGGCACACGGGGGGCGTGCGGTGAGTGGAGTGACCGGGTCAAGGGTCACAGATCACTGCCGCGCGGTCCCCGCCATATATGGCCAAGTGTGAGGGAGGAGCAGCTGGGAGGCGGGAGCGGGACGGCAAATGGGGATTAGGACTAAGGAAAGGGGCGGGTCGCAGGAGAGCAGCGGCGGGGAGCGGTGGGAGACAAGGGCAGTAAAAATCACGAGGGAAGCGGCGAGAGGGCAAGCCTGAGGGCGGAGGCCCAAAAAAGCAGCAACAGCCCACAGGGGAGATGGCAAGAGAGTAAGGCAGAAGGATAAGGCAAGAAGGCGAAGGCACGTAGGCGAGAAAGCGGCAACAGCAGCAGGAGTGGCGACGCTAGAGGCAGCAGCAGTGACCAGGGCACACAGGGGCCGTGCGGTGAGTGGAGTGACCGGGTCAAGGGTCACAGATCACTGCCGCGCGGTCCACGCCATATATGGCCCCATGGGAGGTAGGAGCAGCTGGGAGGTGGGAGCGGGGCGGTGAATGGGGATCGGGACTAAGGAAAGGGGCGGGGCTGCAGGGGAGCAGCAGCGGGGAGCGGGGGGAGGCAAGGGTGGGAAAAATCACGGGGGAAGCGGCGAGGGGGCAAGACTGAGGGCGGAGGCCCAAAAAAGCAGCAACAGCCCACAGGGGAGATAGCAAGAGAGCAAGGCAGAAGTATAAGGCAAGAAGGCGAAGGCACGTAGGCGAGAAAGTGGCAACAGCAGCAGGAGTGGCGGCGCTAGAGGCGCTAGAGGCAGCAGCGGTGACCATGGCACACGGGGGGCATGCAGTGAGTGGGTGACCGGGTCAAGGGTCATCTAAACAGCAAGTGTGCTTAACTGTTCAAAATTTCACCTTATCCTATGTAATGTTCCTTTCAAACAGTTTTTGTTAACCAATAAGAAACATGCTTCTAAAAAACAAAAACATGAACCCTACTTTTCAGTCTAGAATGTTCTCAAACAGCCAATCATTTCTTCTCTTTTCTCAAAACTGCATCTTATCCACCATCTTAGGAAAATCTTAGTTCCCAAACTGCCATTTCACATACAGACACCTTATGAGTGCATCCAGACCTCCCTTCAAGATGCTTAGAGTGTGGCTTGTGGGACACAGCTATATTTTCTGGAGCCAAAGGTATGCAGAAAACAGAGGCATTGACAAAGACCTAGCTTTGCCAAATGTAGACATTAAATGGATTGGAAAGAGAGGGTTAAAGTGGCACCAATTAATGCCAATGGTTAAATCCTTCCGACACCTTGACCTCATAATTGTGCACTGTGGTGGCAATGACCTAGGCACTTTGACTGGGGTAGGTCTGGAAATGCTTATAAAGGACACCTTTGGAGGATTGATGTCACTTTTCCCCCAAACTGCCTTTGTTTATTCTAACATATGCCAAAGGCAGAAATGAAACTGGTCCAATCAATTTTTTCCACAGATTGAGAAAGCTAGAAAACATGTCAATAAAGCTGTTTCTGCTTTTCTCTGAGATTATAGGATGGGGTCCATTTACAACAACAATTGGGTTTTAATATGGATTGCATCTATAGGAGAGATGGTGTACATTTCATAGATGAGGGTAACAAAGTTTTCCTCAACAACTTTAGACTCTGCATCGGTACTTACTTGTAGGTACCAAAATCTCCCAATAAACACAAGGGCTCTTTTTAGAGCCTCCCAAGATCTAAACACATAAGTTTGATGTATATTTAAAAAATATTACTTTTTTTTGCTTGGAGTCGCGCACTCAGCGCGTTTTGGAGTCACACACCCAACGCGTTCATACCAGGGGATGTGCTGGGAATCACGCACCCAACGCGTTCACACCAGGGGCAGCTTTGAGCGCTGCTCTGGGTGCACGACTCCTAATTTTACCAACATTCTTTTTTGCTTCTATCACTAATTTATATTCTTCCCGAGGACCCCATCCCCCGGGGCCTATTCAAAACATCGGGGACTGTGGGGGAAGCCCCAATGCCCCCATGGTCCTGCTGGCTCTCTGCGTTCTTCGGGAGCCAGCATTGCTTTTCCATATGGGGAGCTGCTAACATGCAGCTCCCCATGTGGAAAAGCAATCTAATTTGCATTTTGAAAGAGAGAGCAGGTTTCCCTGCTCTGTCTTTCAAAATCCAAACCACAGTTTGCTATGGCAGGGCGGGAGCCACGAGGCTCCCCTGCCCTGCCATAGCAAACTGCAGTGTCCCAGGGGTGGGCACCCTGGGGCACTGTAGGAGCCGGCACTGGGGGTGGTAGTCTCCAGGGCCCTCGAGGGGGCCGCAAGGCCCCCTCCCACAATGTACAAAGCCCTGGGGTGGCAGTCCCTGGGGCTAGGGTGGCCTTTGAGCCCCCCACCCATGTTTTTTATAGCCCCGGGGGCTGGTGGACCCCGGGGCTAGGGGGGCAGTGAGCCCCGCCCCTACCAAAAAGGACTAGAATTATAATATATATTATTAGAATATCTGCGCGACTCCAAGAAAAGATGGTGTACATTTACAGATGAGGGTAACACAGTCTTCCTCATCAATGTTAGACTATGCATAGGTACTTACTTATAGGTACAAAAATCTCTCAATAAACACAACAGCTCTTTTATAGCACCCAAGATCTAAACACATAAGCTTGATGTATATCTGAAAAATATGACCTTTTTTTGCTTTGAGTCATGCACCCAACCCGTTAGGAGTCGTGCACCCAACACGATAGCAGTCATGCACCCAACACGTATGAGTCACGCACCAAGCACGTGCACACCAGGGGGCCACACTGTGCACCGCGCTAGGTGCGTGAAACCAAATTTGACCGTAAAAAAAAAATTAGGACCTAACATTAATTTCTATTCTCACTCACCGGGGACTCCATCGCTGGGGCTTATATACAACTTTGGGGACGGTGGGGGGAGCCTCAATGCCCCCACGGTCCCAGCCAGCTCCCCGTGTCCATCGTGAGCCGGCATTGCTTTTCCACACGGGGAGCTGCTGACATGCAGCTCTCCGTGTGGAAAAGCAATATGGTTTGCATTTTGAAAGAGAGAGCAGGTTTCCCTGATACATAACTGCTTAAAAACCTATCCTGTTCTCAAGTTTTGGTAGTATTAGAAACCAGTCAATGCGTATGTATTTGCAAAATGAGTCAGGCTTACACACTAACGTGCTGTACTAAAATATGTGGAATGTGTGCAGTCACCTTACCTCTTCCAGACTAGTAAATGTGTTTTGGTAAAGTCCAAGGGATAGTGTTGAATATCTAGAATCACACTGTGAGTCTGTGTGCATTTGGGAACTATTGTGAGAGAAGCATTTGGGTACTTCATGTGTTTGTAGACACATAACTGCTAAAACCCTATACTGTTCTCAAGGTTGGTAGAATTAGAAAAAAAGTAATTTCTTATGTATTTGCAAAATGAGTCAGGCTTCCATACTAAAGTGCAGTACTAAAATATGTAGAATGTGTGCAGTCACCTTACCTCTTCCAGACTAGTAAATGTGTTTTGGTAAAGTCCAAGGGAGAGTCTTGCTTGTCTAGAATCACACTGTGAGTATGTGTGCATTTGGGAACCATTGTGACAGAAGTATTTGGGTACTTCATGTGTTTGCAGACACAACTACTTAAAAACCTATCCTGTTCTCAAGTTTTGGTAGAATTAGAAACCAGTCATTGCTTATGTATTTGCAACATGAGTCAGGCTTCCACACTAAAGTGCAGTACTAAAATATGTGGAATGTGTGCAGTCATCTTACGTTTTCCAGACTCGTAACTGTGTTTTGGTAAAGTCCAAGAGATAGTCTTGCTTCTCTAGAATCACACTGTGAGTCTGTGTGCATTTAGGCAACCATTGTGAGAGAAGCATTTGGTAATTTCACCCAGTGTCTCTCCTAGTACTACTCTAATCATGCAGTCAGTATCCAAGTACTCATGCAGCGATTCTGGGCATTAGCACATGGACTGCTACAAAATCTTATGCATTTAGCCAGTCATTATCAGAACACAAAAATAATCTCCCTCTAGACCTCGAATTACTATACACACGAGTTCATCCAAATATAAAGTGTGGGTAATCAAAATACCTCGTGCATCAATAAGCAAATACTCCAACAATTACAAAACTATATTCTTTTATTTCATTTCTTTTATCAAAAATGTTTTCATCATCATATCTTTTTTTAGCTTTTTCTGTTATTACAACAACATAAAATATATAATTTCATCAATAATCATAGAAGAAAGACAATAATTATAACATACAATATAAACCCATGAAGAGAAATACAAACCAGATTCACACACCACCATTCAAACCATAATCACACACCCAGACGAACTACTACATTCATAACATATCTGGGGGACTCGACTACAGAGTGACATAGTAGTTAAAGTGACCAAGTGCAACGACTGCATATAGCAGGGTATTATCAGTGCAAAGGTCGACGTGTTTTGGTGGCTGCAAGACGATGGGGTTCCACCTTCCTCAGGACCTGCCAGATACAAGAGTCACTCCACCAGGGAATAAGCTACCACCTGAAGAGTATAAAAACAAATAGGAATATAACCCACAGCAGAAAGACCAATAACATTACCATTGATTGGACCAGGTTTCCACAATAATAAATAATAAATAGGGTGTTACTAAATTGATGTGACGTCGTGGACTAGAGACACACCCCCTACGAGATACATCACTATCATATCATAACAAGCACATTAAAAAAACCATAAAACACAACCTAGCGAGCCCCTACCTACTCAGGGCTAACGCTAGGTTGTACAAGCACACCAAGTGTATACACATACCATCACCAATGAATCGTGGAAAACATGCAACACTCATCAAGTGCGTAGTGAAAATCACCAATTGACCACTGTTTGTCAGTGTACGTCAAAACAGATGTAATCCTTCTGAGATACTTACTCTGATTCCACTATCGTGTGAAACATTTAAGATAATTTTTGTATAGGCTGGCTAAGGATCTGCCACTCCTCAACCACTACAAGATGAATCAAATGTTATCAACAGTCTTCAAATAATTATGGAATAGCAAATCTCTTAAAGATACTCCTGAAATAAGGCTCCCCTTATCCAAATTTCCATAGTTTTATTTAAGTGGACATTCTCTTCCCCAAGGTAACTACCATGTATGATCACTCTTTAAAAAGAGAGTGTGGTAACGCAGTCCTACGATTCTTCTGCTGCGAACAAGAAGGACATATCATAAACCCCAATCTTATAAGATACCCGTGGAGGGCTCCACATAATGTTCAGATATGAGAGTGCCATTCAACACAAAAAAAGGTACCTTAGAGCAAGGTCAGTCACGTTGCGAGTTAATTTTTATAAAATCCTGGTGCACAGAATGGCCAATATTCTCAAGTCTTCACAAGATGACGACACTGAAAAAGTAGTAGGCATTGTATGACTGCCCAGTTTAATTACTAAGCTGGCCTTCACCCATCTATCTTTCATACAACTAAAAAACTACTATACTGCAAAACTACCTTCTAGGGCATGGATTGTATCTTCCAAGATTATCAGTTTTTGCAGCGTGTCTTTTTCGTAATAAAAATCCACCTTTAACTGTGAAGAAAATATAAAGAGACACGTCATCACTAGATATTCAGAACAATTTTGCATTTTCTTCCAGATAATTACTAATTAATGTTTTATCTCAAAGCTATCAGTGTCGTTCTTAACAACCATGCAGCCTCCTGCTCTTGGACATCTAAGAAGTGCGTTTTAATTTCTGTTGGTTGAAAAATAGAATAGCACCAGCTACACATCAACGATCGTTCTCACTTACAATTACATTTCACTTAAGAGCTGATCACTTTTAGTTCAACTACAAACAAACTACCTTACCAGAGCGTATCTACATAATCACCTCTTTTTTCAAAAAACAATATAATACTCAAGGGAAAATGAGCCACATATCCCTTCTCTCCTTACATTACAATAGCTATGAAAAGATGTTGCCTACACGACTAAACAATACTCATTGAAGCCACTGCCACACAGCATACCAGCTCCTCACCTTGTCATCGTATTAAATAACCAGCATCACCAGTGGCACGCATAGTTCCTGGATCCGACCTGTCATGTAAACGTTAAAAACAGGTCCGCTTTATATACTCAATTCCTTTCTACGAATGCACGCGTATCTCCAACAGCCCACACCTGGTGTCCACGCTACAGAAGCAGAAAACAGACTCATTGAGAGGTATTCCACCGCCATCTTTGAAGGATATTAAACTCACACCTGGTGTCTGTGCTACACCCTGTTTCTGTTCTCGCACTCCTTTAGTGACCCCTTCAGCACTATGTACTAATCAATTCACTGAAGTAAAACTGAACCAATTATAAATTCACTCAGTGTCTCTCCTTGCACTACTCTAATCATTCATTCAGTATCCAAGTACTCATGCAGTGAGCCAGGACTTACCATATGGACTGCTTCAAACTCCTATGCACTATGCATGTAGTCTTCTCACCATCTACACACTTGTGTTTCAGGCCTACAATTCCCCAGTCATTATCCATACATTACTGCAAACACCCTGTTACTCCCCTTGCGTTCCTCTAGTGACCCTTTCAGGAACATGTACTAATCAATTCACTGAAGTAAAACTCAAACAATTATAAATTCACCCAGTGTCTCTCCTTGTACTACTTTAATTATTCAGTCAGTATCCATGTACTCATGCAGCAAGCCAGGCCTTAGGACATGGACTGCTTCAAACTCCTATGCACTATGCATGTAGTGCTTTAACCGCCTACACACTTGTGTTTCAGGCTTACAATTCCCCAGTCAGAATCCATACACTCCTGCAAACACTCTGTTACTCCTCTTGCTCTCATTTAGTGGCCCTTTCAGCACCATGTACTAATCTATTTACTGCAGTCAAACACAACCAATTATAAATTCTCCCAATATCTCTCCTTGTAGTACTCTAATCATTCAGTCAGTATCCAAGTAGTCATGCAGCGAGCCAGGCCATAGGACATGGACTGCTTGAAACTTCAATAAACTATGCATGTAATCCTCTAACCACCTAAATGTGTTTCAGGCCTAGAATGCCCCAGTCAGTATCCATACACTCCAGCAAATACCCTGTCACTGCTTTTGCATTCCTATAGTGACAATTCAGTACCATGTACTAATCCATTCACTGCAGTAAAACACAAACTATTATAAAAAACAAATATAAATTAATGAAAGTGGACTGCTTTTTCCACAAAATTTTGGAGCCGCGACCACTAGTGTAAACGCAATGGGTGTGCGGAGCTCAGCATGGCCCCCTAGTATGAATGCAATGAGTGCGCAGTGCTCAGCGTGGCTCTCTAGTGTGAACGCAATGGGTGCATGGCTCTCAGCGCGGCCCCTAGTGTGAACGCGATGGGTGAATGGTTTGAAAAGGCGCAATGGGAGCGTGATTCCAAGCAAAAATAAATGAGATTTCTTTTTTTTCTGGAAAGCTTGGTTATATGTTGGATTATTGGATGGCTCTAAAAGAGCCCTTGTTTTGATTGGGAGATTGTTGTAGCTATGTGTAAGTGCGGATGCAGAGCTTCAGGTTGTTGAGAAACACTCTGTTCCCTTCATCAGTGAAGTGTACCCCATCACTTCTGTAGATGTTATCCATATGGAAATGTAGATTGTTGTTATAGATGGAGCCTTCCTATGGTCTCTGAGGTAAGCGGAAACAGCTTTATTGACATTGTTTCTAGCTTTCTCAATCTGTGGATAGAATTGATTGGACCATTTCAATTTCTGTCTTATGTTAGAGTATACAAAGACAGTTTGGGGGAAAAGCAACATCAATTGCGCAAAGGTGTCCTTCATGAACATTTCCAGACCTACCCCAGACAATGTGCCTAGGTCATTGCCACCACAATGCACAGTCATGAGGTCAGGGGGTTGGAGATTATAAAGGTTTTAACCAAAGGCATCGATTGGTGCCACTTTAATCCTCTCTGTCCAATCCATTTAATGTCTACATTTTGCAAAGCTAGGTCTTTGTTAATTCCTCTGCATTCAGCAGACCTTTAGCACCAGAAAACATAATAGCACACTTTAAGCTTCTTGAAGGGATGTCTGTAAGTAATGGAGAGATATGTGTAGCTGAGGTAGTCAGTTGGTAGAACGAGAGGTATGTAAAATAGTGGACAAGATGCATTGGAGAATTGATTGGCTGTTTTAGAACATTCTACATTCAAAAATAGGGTGCATTTTACTTTAAATAAAAGCATTTTTCCTATTGGTTAGTAAAAAATGTTTGTAAGGTACAATAGAAAGGATAAGATCAAATTTTACCAGGTCAACCACATCTGCTGTTTGCATTTGCAACATTGTGTGGTGAAATTGAAAATATGATTAACTTGTGACCTGTGAGTTCAGTTGAAAATTCCATGAACTGTTACTATAGAAACTGGCATGGAGCAGAATGGGGGAAGGCTTGCAATTTAATTGTGGTCTCAAAATGTGAAATTGTAATTTATTTATAAGTAATATTTTTTCTATGATATTTCCCAAGTCAGTACTATCTTTAGAAGTGGTGTTTAATTACAAAATAGTATTGAATTTATTTGGTAAATCCTTTTGAACTCACATATGAATCTGCGACTCCATCGCGGCGGTGCACAATAGGGTCGCAACTTCTAAGAAAATGTAGAATAGTTTGGGCATCTTTAGAAGTCAGTTGCTAAGGATTATTATGTGTAACCAATAAAAATGTGTTTTACAATTTGAAAAAACCTGGGAGGCAATGTGATTTGTTAATTATATGTATGTGTGTTGAGAAAGAAAGGGAAACATTGGCATTACTGGTTTTACCTTGCTGCGCCTGGTACATTATATTGATTAAATGAAAAAGAAAATCCTGTCAGAGCTTGTGGGATTTTAAATTCAACACATTGATTTGTAAGGTGAGTTATACATTTGTGAGGTCTATTTTTCAATTTTTAACATTTTTCAAAAAACGGTGTTGTTTAAAATATATTAATAAATGTATAGATGTCTATTGCAGTTTGTTTTATTGTACTTAAATGTTGTTTAAAAAAGATTCTGTACAGTAATATGTGTATTTTTAAGATGGATTACTGCTGTTCATTTAAGATTTTATTAATTAGGCTTGTTGAATGATGCCGCATAATTGTAAATAGTTGGTTGAAAATGCAGCACAAATGTGTAGTTTGAAGATGTTCACATAAGGTGTAATTAATTAGGCTTTTTTTTTGCTGTCTCTACAAAGGTATGGTTGAATGATACTGCATAGTTTTAGGTAGTTTGGTAAAGATTCAGCACAACTGTGCAGTTTGAAAGATGTTCATATAAGGTGTTATTAATTATGTTTCTTGTTTTAGTTTGTACAAAGGTAAAGTTAAATTATGCCAAATATTTTTAGATAGAATGGTGAAATAAGGTGCTGTTAATTAGGCTTCTTTTTTCTAGTCTGGAAAAAGGCATACTTAAATGATGCCACATACATTTTGAGGAAGAAGATGTAGATGCAGCATAAAATAGTGGTTTAAACATTGGAGAAATAAGGTGCTGTTAATTAGGCTTCTTCTTTCTAGTCTGAACAAAGGAATAGTTGAGTCATGCCACATACTTTTAGATAAAAAGGTGAAGATGCAGAATAAAAGTATAGTTTTAAAAAATGCTCATAAAAGGTGCTGTTAATTAGCTTTTATTTTTAAGTCTGTTGAAAGGTATAGTTTAATGATGTTGCATATTTCTAGATACAATGATGAAGATGTAGCGTAAAAGTAAACCACCACATATTACCCTTGCAGGCATGTTGCACTTATCTACTTAAGTGGGTAATACGTAATGACTCATCTATGGCTTCAGATTGTATTTATACAAATATCTGTATGCTTAGTGAACTATTGAGAGGCTGCCTGGCCAATTACAGGTCTGCAAAATGTAAATGTAAATGTAAATGTATTTCGATTTATATAGCGCACTAATCACCCAGGGGTCTCAAGGCGCTTGCTTAGGGAACCCGTCCTGGTATTCCCCTGTGAGATACCCCGGCAGGGTATTCACAAGGTGAAAACCAGGCATCCCGCCGCAAGGGGCTGTAGTGGAGATTAAGCAAGCTATTGCCCAGAGTCGCAGAGTGTGACCCCGTGAGTCGAGTAGGCACCGGAGCGAGAATTGTCGAGTCCGTGGAATTTTTGAGCCCAAGACCCGCCGAGGCGGGGAATCAAACCCTGGTCCACGGCTGATCTCAGCTTCCGGGTCTGTCGCCTCTAACCACTGAGCCACGCTTCTCCAAAGTAGTGAAGGGTGAATTTAAAACTACATGACTAATGATTGACTGATTCAATATTTTCCAATCACCCAGTTAGTATGCTAGCACTCATGAAATCACTCCACCACTATCCAAGCACTTATGAAATCACCCAAGTACTACCCATGCACTTTCCCAATCACCCAAGCACTACCCATGTACTCATGCAATAACCCAAACATTACCCATGCACTTATGCAATCACACATGCAGTACCCATGCAATTCCGCAATCACCTAGTTAGTATCCAAGCACTCATAAAATCACTCCACCACTACCAAAACACTTATGAAATCACCCAGGCACCACCCTTGAACTCTCCCAATCACCCAAGCACTACCCATGTACTCATGGAATAACTCAAGCATTACCCATGCACAGATGCAATCACACATGCAGTACTCATGGAATTCTCCAATTACTAAGTTAATATGCAAGCACTCATGAAATCACTCAGCAACTAAACAAGCAGTTATGAACTCACCCAGGAACTACCCATGCATTATCCCAATCACTCAAGCACTACCTTTGCAGTCATAAAACCACCCATGCCCTTCTGTTGCATTCATGTCCTTACCTAGACAGTATTCAATGATTCATTGATCCCTTCAGGTGCTATTCATATACTTAACCATTCAGTTAATGTGTATGTATGCAATCAGGGAAATAGCTAGCCACTATCTATCTTGTCCCGAAAATATTACAGTGACTACCCTTGCTATCAATCACCCAAGTCTACCTACGAAGTTTTGGAATCACTCAGGCAGATGTAGTACATGCTTCAGTTTCTAGGTTTTCCTATGTTTGAGAAATTGTGTTTATATATTTCTTTTCCATATCTTGATGATTTCGGAAGGTAGACCCATATGTATGTGTACCCATGCACTTACAAAATCTCCCTGTCACTAGCCATGTACTTATCAAATCACTCTGCCAATACTCAAGCAGTTATACATTCACCTTGCACTCTCCTTGCAGTACTCTAATCGTCCAGTCAGTTCCCATGTACTCATGCAATGACCCAGGCATTAACTTAGCACTGCTACAATCACGTGTGCACTACGCATGCAGTTCTCTAATTACCTAGACACTACTCATTCACACCTTCAATTACCCAGGTAGTACCCATGCAGTCAAGCAATCACCCTGTCACTGCCCGTGCACTCCTCCAATCACCCAGCCAGTACCATGTACTTATCCAATAACTCCGCCAATACCCAAGCACTTATACATTCACCATGCACTCTCCTTGCAGTACTCTAATCATCCAGTGAGTACCCATGTACTCATGCAATAACCCAGACAGTAACCATGCACTCCTACAATCACTTGCACATTCCCATACAATCCTCTAATCACCTAAACTCATTTGCACCTTCAATTACCCATGTAGTACCCATGCAGTCCAGCAATCACCCTGTCACTCCCCATGCACTCCCCCAATCACCGAGCCAGTACCATGTAATTATCCAATCTCTCCGCCAATATCCAAGCAGTTATAAATTCACCATGCACTCTCCTTGCTGTACTCTAATCCTCCATTCAGTACCCACGTACTCATGCAATGACCCAGGCACTAACACATGCACTGATACAATCCCCTGTGCACTACCCAAGCAGTGTTTTATTCACCTAGACACTACTCATTCACTCCTTCAATTACCTATGTAGTACCCTAGCAGTCCAGCATTCACCCTGTCACTGCCCATGCACTCCTCCAATCACCCAGTCAGTACCATGTACTTATCCAATCTCTCCGCCAATACCCAAGCACTTAAAATTCACCATGCACTCTCCTTGCAGTTCTCTAATCATCCAGTCAGTACCCATGTACTCATGCAATGACCCAGGCACTAACCATGTTGTGCTACAATGACCTGTGCACTGCCCATGCAGTCCTCAAATCACCTAGACACTACTCATTCACACCTTCAATTACCCAGGTAGTACCCATGCAGTCCAGCAATGACCGTCTCACTACCCATGCACCCCATCAATCACCCAGCCAGTACCATGTACTTATCCAATCACTCCGCCAATACCCAAGCAGTTATACATTCTCCATGCGCTCTTCTTGCAGTACTATAATCATCCAGTCATGTGCAATTGTGAATATATCCCGAAAACTTTATATGCACTTGTTTGTAGCTTTTAAATCAAAGGTGTTTCTTTAGTAACAGATTAGTATATTTAGAAATATTCTTTTTAATAATATTAAATTCATTTTAAATATTGTTTTTTTTTCAGATATTGTTCATTATTATTAAGAAACACTTACCATGACAAAAAACAGAAAAGAGAAAAGAAGAAAAGAAACAATACTATTTAAAGAAAAGACAACAGCAGGAATTAGATGAACTACAACATGTGGGGAAAAAGAAAAATTCTTGTGGTAGGAGAACTAAGGAATTTATTAAAAGAATTTCAAGGAGAGGAAAGGATTTTTGAAATGATGAAAATAGAAAGAATTTTGTAGAATGAAAAAGAACGAAATACAAAAAGCAAATTAATAGAAATTCAGGAAATGAGAAAAAATCTATGTTGAAACAAGAAAGAAACACTTTTATGAAATTAGGAAACATATGTATAAAAGTTGAGTACTACAAAATGTGTTGAAGCATGGCAAGAAATATAAAAAAGATCTGCATTTTATAAAAAGAAAAAAGATTGTAAGTATAGTCGAAAAGGCTTTGGAATTGAAAAGAAGATTGTTTATTTTAGTTTTAAAGAGAATGCGAACATTAGACAAACCGATGTATTCTAAACAAAACTAAAGGGAAAAGTCTAATCAACAGAATTAACTTTTGAAAAACATGTTTGGGTGAATGGAAGCATACTTCTAGTTCGAACTTTTTTTTTATTGAAGAGAGCTATTTTCAAAACAATACATTAGTTTACACAGTTGATGCCAATGGTCGTGCTTATGAAGTGAAGAAGGATTGTGCAATTGAAAAAGAAAAGATGGTTCCTAGAAATATAGAAGAAGTGATAGCTGATTAAGTTCTAGGGCGATGTACTAAAGCCCCAGTGTATACTTGGGAATGTAGTAGTATTTGTAGTATACAAAAGGAGTGTATTGATATTTTACGAAATTTGTTACGAGAGTATACTAAAAAAAAGTATTGAACAAAAGATTAAGATGTTGCAAGGACTAGATCCTTGCAAAGTAAGAATAAATACTGGCTTGCAATCTCATTCTGTGGCTTGTCTTTCTAGAAAAGTGTGTCAACGTGTTTTTCATCTTTTGAGAATGTCAGCCGTACATCACTCTGCAATGCGGAAGTTAGTAAGAAGATTGATCTATGTAAAAAGTCCTGCAATAATTTTTAGTGAATTAACACTGCTCTTTTGCATGGGCCAGTATCAGATGTAAAAAAAGTGTGTGAACGATATAGAGTTTTGTTTCCTTGGTCCTGATCAAGATTGTAGAGAAAGTGATAGTTTGATAAGTGTAGTTGTTGAAGAAGAGGTGCAAGATAGTAGTACTGAGTAGTTTGAAGAAGAAATTATGAAGTTTAAGGTAATTTGTTGTGAAAGACCAAACTATGTTTGTATTTGTTGTTGAGGTACTCACTACCAATATCAAACTAGCAATGTTGATCTTCAATTAAAAAGTGAAAAAGAAAACAATGATAAGTGGAAGCAATTTGAAGCTTATCTGTTGGTGTAAGATGGCTTTGAGTCGGGTAGTGATCCACGTATTTGTAAATATTGTGATACCAAATTAGAGGAAAACAAAATGTCAGTTAGAGCTCTACATAATAACCTAGAGTTGGTAGCTATTCCTCCAGTACTGGCAGATTTAAATACATATGAGTCCATTCTGATTCACTCTGTGCACCGGTTTCAGGCTCTTGTTCGTATGGAGCTTAAAACAGGTAAGTTGCCTCCCACAAATTTACAAAGAATGATTAAAAGGAAGAGTTGTGTATTTACCTTTATATTTAAAAAAAATATTGAAACTATTCGTATGGAGAAAGAGGAAACTGAACCTGTAGTTATTCTAGTTAATGATGTTCCTAAGAAAAGTCGGAAAATATGGCAAGAATTAGTAGATGTCGGCAAAGTGCAAAAGGCTACATTATATCTCACAAAAAACAATGTTTACTACATAAATGTGAATGTGGAAGAAGAAGAAATAATTTTAGGAGATGATAGCGATATTTCAAGTGGCCAAATTGAAAAAGTGGGCACCTCTAAAAGTGGAGAAATGTATGAACATGATAGTGTGCATCCTTTACATTCAAAGGAAGTGATTGGAAATACTATTGAATTATTTCAAATGAAGAAAGTGAAGGGAACTCCCATGAGTATTTGGGGAAAAAAGTTTGGAAGCTTGTTGTTTTTCACAGCTCCTCCCCGCTAGAAAAGGTAGATGGTATGACCCACGACCAATACAAATTCCAGCATCAGAATATCATAAAACAACATTCCACTTAGAAGATCCAAGATTTCGACAATGTATTCCATATATATTTCATCTTTTGTTTGAAAGTGACTTGCCTGGACTTTCATATGCAGTAAACCACATATTAAAAACAGGAGTCATCTTCAACATGTTTCTGCAAAGGAATTTATGCACAAAGTACAACAGGGAGATGATCTTTTAGAATCTCAATTGATTAATGTGATAGCATGTCAACGTGATACTAATGAGTATTGATATTGTCGTCATGGAGAACTTAAATGTATATTACAAAACTTAAGAACCCCTACATGGTTTGTTACGCTAAGCTGTGCTGAATACGCATGGGATGATTTACTTGAAGAACATTCAAATATTAAAAACATTGAATTCAAGACAGCTGGAGAACTGTGTTCCTTGGATCCTGTAAATGTGTGCCGATACTTTAATCATAGGTTTCAAGCTATGATGTCTTTTATCTGCAATAAAAACAACCCACCTCTTGGAGAAGTTACTGATTTCTTTTGGAGAAGGGAGTACCAAGCTATAGGTGCTGCTCATATGCATATGCTTTTATGGACCAAGGATGCACCTAAATGTGGAACTGATTCAGATGCGACTGTTTTATCTTTCATTGAAGAATATAGAACATGTGGTATTCCAAAAACAGGAGAAGAAAATATCTTAAGACATCAAGATTTGCAGTTTCAAACTCAACGATGTGGCAAATACTGTAGACGAAAATACAAGTCAAAAGAAAAGTTTCATACAAAATGTCGTTTTGGATTTCCACGTCCAGTAATTTTCAAAGGAAGAGTCAACAGTTACATGTCAACAGTGAGGCATACTATAACTCGAAAATCTGCCAAAATTACTTACAATTTAAAAAGAAGGGAATATTCAAAGTATATTAATGATTACAATCCAGTGATTTTGTTGATGTGCAATGCAAATATGGATATCCAATATGTTGCAGATAATTCCATTGCTGTTGGTTGCTATGTTATGTCATGAATAACAAAAGCTGAAAAGACGGAGTTGAAAGAAATCTGGGAAGAAATTTCACAAGATAAGACTCTTAGTAACAAATTGTACAGCTTTAGTTTGAAGATGCTGTCCCATTGAGAGATTGGATCCTACGAATGTTCAGATCGGTTGACATCTGCAAGTTTATCTTCAAAGTCTAGAGAAATCATTTGGGTTAGTCTTGGTCTTGCTGCAACACAAAATCGAGTATTAAATTCTGTACAAGAAATTTAATATTTAGAATTAAATGAACTGGAAAGCACAGATATTGTTAAAACAAACATGTTGGATACGTACTATCCTAAAAGAAGTCCCTATCTTAAAAACATATGTCTCTATGAAGTACCGCAACACTAAAGTTTTAAGAGAAATATTACAGAGAACATAAATGAAGAACAATATGAAGTCATTGGCTGTGATGGACGTTTGGTGAAACATACCAAAGGAAATCTTATTAATCACAGGAAACTCGGAGGGATATTCACAAGAACTTATCTCCGATTTATCTCCACCTTAACACATCAAAAGTGGAGATAGATTTGACACCCCATTCACAAGCAGTCCGTAAGCTCGCGTCTCTCTGTCTTCAAGCCATCGGGTCCGTAGTCCTACCTCGGCGAGGCAACACTGAAAATATACAGCAGCTCTGTCTCCGCAAGATACCCCTTTCACGGTCCCTCTTCCCACATCACCGACTCGCGGCTCGCTCCTCACATCACACGAAACCAGGACCTCGGTATGTTGTGGTGTAACAAAAACAACCCTCAGTGGACAAAAACCCCTATCCGGCAAGCTATAGTATCTCATTTGTACTCCGTACTACAGGGGAGCTACCAATGATTAGATATCCTATAACAATGAAACTCAGGTCCTCTCAGAATTCGTGGGAACAAGATATGTTTTCGCTTAGACACTCATACCTGTTCACAATGTGAGTAACCAGAGAATTTGTATAGTTTAAAATGCTTATTTCAACTAACAAGCTCTATAATGTATTACACGTGCTAAGGTGAGCAAAGAAATACATGTAAACAATACAATCAGCATAGTTAAAATTGCATAAAGTACAAATGGAGAAAGCATATTATAATTTGTATTTGTATTTGTATGTCGATTTGTAGAGCGCGATTGCTGCCCGGGGGCGTCCAAGCGCTAAGAAACCAACAGAACAAGAGGAGGTAGCCCGGTGTTATTGGGCAGCAATGAAGAGGAATGTTTTTAGCTGTTTCCTGAATGAGGTGAGATTGGAGTTTTTCCTTAAGTGGAGGGGTAGGGTGTTCCATAGCCTGGAAGCGTTGTAGGTGAAGGTCCTACCGCCAGTTCTGGACTTTTTTATTTTGGGAATTGTGGCCGTGAAGGTCTGGTTGGAGCGCAAACTCCTAGTGGGAAGGTAGTGTGACACTAGGTTGCGAGTGATGAGAGGGCCCGTTTTCCAGAACGCCTGGTGCGCAATGCATAAGGCTTTGAATTGTATTCTTTGGGGAGTGGGTAGCCAATGCAGTTTTTTCAGTCCATTTTTGACTGATTGGTGTCGAGGGATCTGTAGCAAAGTGCGCGCGGCACAGTTCTGCACCGTCTGTAATCTCCGTATCGTGTACTCAGGGGCGGCGAGGTAAAGGGCGTTGTTATAATCCAGTCGTGACTGGATAAGGCCCTGAATGGCTACTTGTTTTGCCTCCATCGGTAGAAGATGGAGTACCTTCCTTAGCACTCTGAGGAGGCCGAAGCAGGTGGCTGCCAGTTTGGTAGATTGGGTGCCGAAGGACAGAGATCTGTCTAGCCACACCCCAAGGCTCTTGATGCTGTCCTTTGGGGCCGGAGGGGTGCCCAGGCAGGGTGGCCATAGAGTGCTGAGGGAGTTAGGGTTGGCAGGGCCCAGGAGCATAAGCTCTGTCTTGTCTCCATTCATTTTTAATGAGGAGGAGGACATCCAGTCCTTGACTTCCTCTAGGCATTTCCTCAGCCCTCCTTTTGAGGTCTGGTTAACTTCCTGTGCCAGTGAGACCACTAGCTGAGTGTCGTCAGCATATGAAATGATCTTAATTCCATACTGACGAACAACTTCAGCCAGTGGCCTCATATATATGTTGAAGAGCGCCGGGCTCAATGAGGAGCCCTACGGGACTCCACATTTTAATGGTCTGCTGGAAGAAGAGGAAGTTCCATCAAATACCCGAAAGGATCTGTCCTGTAAAAAGGATTCAAACCAAGACAAGGCTTTGTCCTTTATGCCGATGTTTGCCATGCGGTCCAGCAGGGTGTCATGGCTGACCGTGTCGAAAGCTGCGCTTAAATCAAGGAGGATCACTGCCACTGATCCTCCCTGGTCCAAGATGTTTCTGGATTCCTCGGTGACCATGAGGAGCGCAGTTTCGGTGCCATGTCTTGGTCTGAAGCCCGTTTGAGTAGGATCAAGAAGCTGGTGGTTTTCGAGATATTTGGTCAACTGGCTGTTGATGTGTCTCTCTAAGATTTTACCAAGCCAGGGAAGGAGAGAGATTGGCCGGTAGTTACTGAGGTTCGAGGGATCCAGAGTGGGCTTTTTTAATAGTGCTCGTACCATGGCTTGTTTCCATTGTGGCGGAACTACGCCAGTAATAATGGAGGAGTTAAGGAGGTCCATGATGACGGGCAGGGTGATAGCCGAGGCTGACATAATGATGTCTGGTGGGGCTGGGTCCCCTGGTGACCCGGATTTGACTTTTTTTGCCAAGGACTCAAGAGTCGAGAGGTTAAGAAGAGCAAAGTGGTCCAAAGTGGGGGAGGAGTTCAGGTCAGAATGGCTTGCGGTAAAGGTGATGCTGGGAGGAGTAGGGAAAGATTCATAAATGGTAGTAATTTTATGCAGGAAAAAATCTGCCATGTTGTTGCAGTGTTCTGCGGTCTTAGTCTCATTTAAACTGGGTGGTAGTTTGGTGAGGCTTTTCACAATGCGGAAAATTTCCCTGGGTTTAGATTTCGGCAGGATAATTTCGTTGGCGAAATAGACTGTTTTACTGGCCTTGATTTGTTCTTTATATATTTTGAGTAGTTTTTGGTATTGGATTTTGTTTTCTGGCAGAGAGTCCAGGCGCCATTTCCTTTCTGCTTGTCTACACTGACGTTTTGTAGTTCTGAGGGATTCAGAGTACCATGGAGCTGATTTGTGACAGCGTTTTGTGGTGGTTTTCCGTTTAGGTAGGGAAAGGTCGAGTGACTTGGTAATCCATTCCTCATAAGAAAGGTTTGCTAAGCATGGGTCCACATTAGGCGAGGGTGTGTTACTGGACAGTTTTTTGGTCCATGTCTCGATAGGGAGGCGGGACCACGGTCTAGCTACTCTTATAGTGGGTTTGGTGGCTGGGGGTTTGGTGGTGTGCCATAGAAGAGGGACCATTAGATGGTCAGTCCAGGGGAGAGGGAGGGGTGGACTAATGTCAGTGGATTAAGCCAAATAGCGCTTACCCCCCTAACCATGCTACGAGCTATGTTTATTATATCAGTGGGCGACCTCTGGCTCATTCGTTCTCCATATTACAGTGGAGCTACCAATGGTTAGATATCCTAAAACAATGTGACTCAGGTCCTCCCAGAGTTTGTGGGAACAAGACACTCTTTCTCTTAGACACTGATCCCTGTTCACAATGTGAGTAACCAGAGACTTTGTATAGTTTAAAATGTTTATCTCAACTAATGAGCTCTGTAATGTAGTACACGTGCTGAGGTGAGGAAAGAAATGCATGTAAACAATACAATCAGCATAGTTTCAATTGCATAACGTACAAATAGGGAAAGTATATTATAATGTCAGTGGATTAAGCAATATTGCGCTTACCACCCTCCCCATGCTATGAGCTATGTTTTTTATATCAGTGGAAGATGTCTGGGCTTAGACAGCGGAACCTCCTACCTCAAGTCTTATATAATAGGATTTACATCTCTGGACAAGCACAGCTCTTCCTCGGGAAAGATTGTTCTCCAAGTGTGTGTAATCTGCATCCTGTACAATATTAAAAGCATTTGAAATTTCAGAAGCGGAGGTCTGTTCCAAGTTCTGTCTATATGTGCATGGGACGGGCCAAAGCTGAATAGCCAGCATTGTTGTTTGCTGCTCTTGAACACGGTGTATAAATGAGAACTCAGTGCACAGCAGAAATAGTGAAAGGCAGACAGTTCCCATGCGAAACAGCAAAACCAGAAATGTTTACTAGAACCAATGCATTTAGAGTCGTGTGGAAAACGCGGCTAAAATGGCTGTGATGCAAGGTACGAACTCATGCTAACTTAGCAACGTTCGTTGGCACCTCCTAAGCCCCACAACACTCTCCCCTTCCGGCGGTTCTACGCACAGTGAGCAAAGTAGAACACAGAGTCTAAAAAGTCTGAGCTAAGAAGAGCAGATATCCAATACAGGAACATGAAGTAGGCAAAGAATGTCAAAAGGTTGAAAAGAGAAAAAAAAATAATAATACCATGGTGAGAGAGAGAAAAAAAAACATGTGGCACCGCCAAATTAATCCATCAGTGTGTAAGAGCAGTACGTTGCAACAGCTTCCGACAGGAAATCATTATTTCGTCTAAAAAAGTAGACGCCATCCAATTCAGCAGTTCGAAGAAAGCAAACGTGCTCATTGAATTTCTGGTGCTTCCAGCACCAAAACAGGGCAACTTGCGTAGTACTCGATGTATCTCCGTTGCAGGAAATCATGTACAGCCGTACATACATCCCACTGAGCTAGCACACCAATTGCAGCAGCATATTCCATCAATCCAATAGCGGAACATTCACGCTCATGATTCACCAACATTTTCATCAGTAAAGGAAAATCCGGGTCAGGCAACGCTGGGTTTGTGAGGCATAGATCCAACCCCCATTGGAAGGGACAGGACATGCATGTGAACACAGGTTGCACACAACTATACCAGGGATAGCGGAAAGACAAATTGTAAGCCCCGCTGGGAGTGACCAGCGGCAAGGTACCATAACAGTCAAGCATGCGGTTGCAAAGAAGCTGTAGTAGGGCTGGGTTGTGAACGAACACAGATGGAGCAGCAATTTCTGAGCACACAGATCAAGAGGAAAAGTCCGGCAGCCAAAGATAGTCAAAGTGGCAACCCACCGAAACACTAGAGGAATAGAATGAATAAAAGCAGGGATCACACCAAAAATAGTTTGAAAAGACATTACAAGGCCGGATCCCACAAGCTTAAAAAAATGTGCCAGCCCTGTTGTATGCAAAGCATTGAAAATAGAATGAATTAGCTCACCAAAATATTGTGGAAGATCAGAATTTAAATGATTATGAACTTCTGTTCTTGTGTTGGCCACATGCAGCACATAAGTCTCATGGGCAGAAATGAGAGAAACTTCTTTCTAGGACAATGAGGCTCTTTCTTACTCGGCTAAGATTGTTGAACTCTACCGTCAAGGTCATAATGGAAGGCCAAATCCAGGTATCGAAACTCCCCTGTAAGGGAGGAAACAGCAAGTTTTTACAGCAAACTACACGTTATGACACAGTCACAATGTAACAAATACCTTTTAAGATGCCGCAGCATTTTTCATTATTCAAGAGAAAACAACTGCCATTACACTACATTATTTTGTCTGTTATTAATATTTTACAGGATCATGTAACTGTGTTATATCATGGTCAGAACCAATTGCGGCTCGCGGCTATGCCTTTAGAAACCAGTCCATCGTCTCGCAGTTCTGTGCCAGCGAGACGTCGGGCCCCCAGCTCTACCTCTGTGAGCCAGCCTGTTAGCTCATAGATGTGTCTATGCTAGCAGGCCTGTCGGGCTGTTGCTCTTCCTCTGCGAGTCAGCCCGTTGGCTCGCAGCTCGGGCCAACAGCTCTACCTCTGCAAGCCAGCTCGTGCTGTGTCTCTACTAGCAGGCCCGTTGGCCCGTTGCGCTCCCTCTGCATGTCAGACCACAGCAGTCCCTCTGCGAGCCAGTAAGCTGCTGTGCCTTTGAGAGCTGACGGCCCGTAGCTCTCCTTCTGCAAGACGATATATATATATTCACTGCAAAAACCATAGGTTTTTCAGAAGTTATAGTTAGAAAGTAGCATTTAAAAAACCTTTGAAATTCACACAAAAAACCATAGGTTTTACAGATGTTATAGTTAGAAATTAGCATTTTAAAAACCATTGAAATTCACTGAAAAAACATAGGTTTCAGGGGCATTATAGTTAGCTGAACAGCTGGATATGTATATATATATATATATATCCTGGAAACTCGAACCACTTCCTGATTCCGCCGACGGCGGATTAGGCGAGGAAAGAGACACAGACCTCCGAGGTTTAGTGGGAAAAAGTATGGTTTATTTTGGGTGACCCAACACAACGCGTTTCAAGCACGTAAGCCCTTGTTCACATGTCAAAGTGGAAAAAACACCATCTACTATTTAAAGTGAATGACCCCACTCCCACTTTCTGACATCATAGGTCACATGTAGATAGGCATGGACAACAGACTAAGGTAACCACAACAAAATCGTTTTGTAGTTTAAAACCCCATAGACAGAATAATATTTCATGACACATTTGATATATATGTACACATGTTTTAAAACAATATTTAAAAACATGTAAAGTGCTTAAGTGTCATAGACTTTATAAAATAATAAATACAATTCATTTTAAGATTCTCTTTGGATAAATCCAAGACTGCCTATATTGTTGCAGCGCCCATACAAAGTTATTACCGGATAAATCCGATTATTTTCAATTCAATCAATGTGGCCTATTAGTCTTGTGTGTCTAATAGCACGTATTTTTTATATGTTATCATGATTTCATGAATATTCATATTTTCTTTGTAGTTTTTTTCTTTTTACCAGTGCAGATACAAGTGGGATGGAATCTGTGCAGCAGTGCATGAATAAATATAAAGTGCTAGTGTAATTTACATTGACTTCTCAATTCCTTTACTGCAAATGTAGGTCATCACCATTCATTTCTAGAATACAAATAATCTAATTTCTATGAAATGGTGCCATAATTAAGACAGAGCCACATTTATATACTAAATACTTTAGAGAAATCAGTGATGAAAAAAAGCGAAAAAGATAAAATGTGTATGATACAATGATTCAGAGAATTAATATCTTGGTGTGTTTGAGACAGTTTTTATGCTACTTGCAGAAGTAACCTTTTAATTGCAGAAGAAAACCACAATATAGCAGCAAGAGTTTATTTTTACAGAAAGCTGCGCATGTCTTCTGTGGTGTTCAAACCGTTAGGCCATTTACAATCAAGCTCAAGAATGTATTTTGTTTCGAGCTGACGGAGTTGGCGCTCTCTGTTGCCACCCCTTCTTTTCTTGACCACAGCATCTATTACATAATAAGATAGGCAATTAATGTTGTTAGCATGTACCTTCTTGAAATGCCTCGCAACAGGATATGTTGCGTCGCTGTGGAGAAAGGCTCTTATATGCTGCAAGATCCTGACGTGCACCTGCAGCTTCGTGCTACCCACGTAGCTAAGCCCACAGGTGCACGTCAGGACATATACAGAATATTCGGTCTTGCAATTATAGTTACCGAAAATCAATGTAGGGGTTGTACTAAAAGGTGTAGAGTACTTAGACATGTTACAGCCAAAATTGCAGGCACGACATGACGTGCATTTTTTGAAACCCTTCTTAGGTGCCAACCACGTAGTGACTTGCTTAACCTCTGGCGACACTCGGTCCAATGCCGTGCCCATAGTGCTGCTTCTTCTAAACGTGACAACAGGCTTGTCTGCTATTCGGTTGCGCAGAACATTGTCAGTAAGCACTACTGGCCAGTGTTTATTTAGTATTGTTCTTATCTGCCGTTCCTCTCTATTATAGGTGGTAATTAGTTTTGGAGTATTGATATTCCTAGAGATTACAGCAGTGTCAGGGACCGTTGAAGTGCCAACCTCAGGAATAAATAAGCTCATTCTGGATTTGGATTTGGCTTTATTTATGGCATCACATATGATTTTTCGTGAATACCCCCTTGCCTTCAGTCTGTCAACCAGCTCCGGTATATATATATGTATACATATATATATGTTAAGCATTGCATCTGAAAAAATCCCAAAGAAATGCAAATGTGCACTGTGGGAAACCCGTCCTGCTGTCGCAACAACCCTTTGTTAGCACTTTGTGATGTTAAAAGGTGAAGGCAGCAATGTAACTGAATGAGGGTTTGTGTAGAAATGCGGAACACAATGGGAAAAAAAGAGAATGAAAAGTCATCACACTTGGCTCCAAGATAACTATTTAACACAAAAATTGGATTTGGTAGCTATACATCAGAAACCTCTGGAGAAGAAGTACCCCAGGTCTGGATGCGAAGATCCGATATTTTATATGAATAGATCAATATTGTGTTTTTTGTGTCTCCTATTGAGAAAGGCAATTCCAAGAATTTGACGAGTTGGGCTCACTCACGTAATGTGACATGCTTCATCATAGGCCACCTTGTCCCCCTACCCTGGTAGGATAACACCACCGGGCGGACTTGACCCTGGGTTCGGCAGCCCCTAGGGAGTTCTTAGATATTTTTCTTTTTCCTCGATAACAGTGATCCAGTTACTGACTAAAAATACCTTAAAGTATACCACCAAGGGTCAGATTACAATGCAAAGGTTGGAGCCTTTACGGCTACATCATAATGGGCAGGTCAGTTTCCGTTCTGAGTGCCTCATTACGATGGAGGAAGTCGGGAAGGAAACCGACCATCATTCCGGCTGGCTTCCGATGGGGTCAGATTGCCCATCTGCCATTCAGAAGCCGGGTAGTAATCTCAAATGGAAACCATGTTGGAAACCACCTTTGGGGCCCCTTATCAGGGCTCCCATGTATGCACGGCCTCCGGTTGGATAGGTGCCCCCTGTTGATCCTGCAACTTCTGGCAGGCACCTCGCGGTGCCTGTCATGAGGTGCACGGATGAACTACACCTCCCATTTCACTATGGGTGCATGCATTACAGCCGGTTTATGGCCAAAATGCATGCTCCCATAGTAAAATATAGGAATGCGACCGAACAGTGTCTGGTCAAATCTCAAATGGGTGGTCAGGGGCACCGACCGGGTGTCAGTCGGTCCCATGACCGAGTCATGTTGGGCAGAATCCTTTGTATCCTTTTATTCATGTGGTACCATGGGGATAGATAAAATAAATTACTGTAAGGAAATGAGGGGGTATAGCCACGGATATAATGACTTGTGGAAAAGTCATAAAAACTTTAAGAAAATATCAATTCAAAGTTTCCACACCTATTGTAGTTTGCACCAGTTTACTACCTGCTCCCACTTGATGGTGATTAGCAAGTGTAAAACCCTGTTTTTGAGATTGATCACAATTAGCAAATCAATAGTACATTAAAAGAAATTGGTAATGGGTAATAGGTGATCCCAAATTCTGGTCTCAAAAATAGCAAGTCAGTAAGATTCAATTCACATCACTATGGGTGTGATTCCGACGACGGAAGGCCAGCCAACCCCAGCCATGCACAGATCAGTATTATGTTTTTTGTGTCTCCTATTGAGAAAGACAATTCCAAGAATTTGATGAGGTGGGCTCACTCACGTTATGTGACATGCCTCATCATAGGCCACCTCATTCCCCCACTCTGGTAGGAAAACACCACCGGGCGGACTCGACCCTGGGTTTGGCAGCCCCGAGGGAGTTCTTAGATATTCTTCTTTTTCCTCAATAACAGTGATCCAGTTACTGACTAAAAATACCTCAAAATATACCACTAAGGGTCTGATTACGATGCTGAGGTTGGAGCCTTTGCTGCTGCATCATAATGGGCCGGTCAGTTTCCTTTCTGAGTCCCTCATTACGATGGAGGCATTCGGGAAGGAAAACGACCGTCATTCCAGCTGGCTTCCGATGGGGTCAGATTACCCATCTGCCATTCAGAAGCCGGGTAGTACTCTCAATGGAAACCATGTCGGAAAGCATCTCTGGGGGCCCCTTAGCAGGGTTCCCTTGTATGCACGACCTCCGGTTGGATAGGTACCCCCCCTGTTGATCCATGCAACTTGTGGCAGGCAGCTTGCGGTGCCTTTAATGAGGTGCACGAATGAACTGCACCTCCCATTTCACTATGGGAGAATACATTACAGCCGGTTTATGCCAAAATGCATGCTCCCATAGTAAAATATAGGAATGCGACCGAACAGTGTCCAGTCGCATCTCAAAAGGGTGGTCAGGGGCACCGACGGGGTGTCAGTCGGTCCCATGACCAAGTCATGTTGTAGTGTAGTTCCTATATTCTCAACAGGTTCTGCGCATTGGAATAATATATCCTATAGATTTGACGTAGGACTGAGGTCGACTAGGTCTCTATCGAATATATAAAACTTAATAGTGAGTGCCAGCTAGCTCAGAGGTCACAAGAAACTTTCTTGAATTCATAAGAAGGGATTCGTTTCTGACAACCGCATAAACATGACAACTTTGGTTCCCAAGAATAAGAAATGTATCTATAGATTCGCGGAAACAATAGATAGATATTTTATTCAGTCAATCGTGTTTGCTTCATTTCACCAGACATGTAGAGAAATAGAGAGATGCACGTTTTCAATAAAAGGATTTCTTGAATAGTCTTCTTTCTCATACAGAAGAAATGAACTGCTACAATCGTAAAGTAGGCTGAAAAGTATAATGCGTACAGCGAGAACAATAATATAAAATAATACTCTAAGAGCATTGTATGGTTTCTAAGCCATATAAAAATTACATACATAAATAACAATGACTAAAAGTACTCAACTGGTGCTTCTAAAATACGCCTACCCCAATGTACCTAATCTAAGTTTTGTACTAGGGAAGAAGTAAGTGTGGTGTAGTATAGGTTTAGTATTCTTTGCAAAGAATCTATCCAAGATTTCTCTTAGGGTCTAATCAGCTCCGTACCTTGGTTTTAGAATGAAGGAGGGCTGGTATATCTGTCTCAGGACTTGATTTCCCAACACCCTACAAGGGGAGCTTGGAAAAACTGGAGCTGGATTCTCAGCGAGAGAAAGGACAGCTTCTCGATCAGTGCGTCAGCTGGAGGGTCAGCTTCCTTCGGCACTTGATGTAGCGGGCTGCGTAGGGCAAGTAGATAGTCGAACTGCTCCAAACCACTGTGTCCTTGCTAGAGCAAGTGAAGGCATATTTACACATTGAAGGAGCCTAGTTAAACGTAAAGTCGGGCATAGTAACGTCATCAAAGAACCCCAAGGGAATGGTAGTTCTTTGAAAACTCCATGAGTTCTTGGACAAATCAATATTCAAGCTAGGGGATATCCCTGACTGCTTTAAGCCGATTTTCCAAGAAATCGTTGTGGATTTTTGGAACGGATGGAAGTAGTCATGCCTGTATTTTGACTGCATGGGCTATGTCTAAATATGGGTATGATTTCTATGCCTATATTAGGGCAATATGAATTGTACCTATATAAGGGCATAAATCGGGAAATTTCACTCGGATCCTAAAACGCCATACAACACCCACTCCACTTTATTATGTTCGACATTACTAAATTGTAAGCATTTAAAACATATCTAAAGCATAATGTGTAAAAAAACAAATTACATAAAATGCATTGTAACGGTTGTACATGAAAAAATTAGCATTTGTGCTGTACACATTTAAAAGCAATGTTTCATTCAAAGCATATAGATGACATTTGAAAATGCTATCCGAATGAATCATGAAAATACATTTATGATATGGCTCTTAATACAGAAGAAAAAGTCGAGACCATTCCATGGCAGAATATATAAACTTTGTGGACAAGGTCAAATATTGTCTCTTGGAAGTGTTTCAAAGAATTCTAGTTCTCTATGAATAGTTCTACTTGAAGCAGATTACTTTGTGCCAAAAAATAGAAGAAATACAAATTTGGAAAAAAGTCTGATCATAGAAAAAAATAGAGTTTCAAAGTTAGAAGGTTGTTTTAAAAAATGAAGGTCGAATACAGAATTCCATAGAATGTTGTGTGCTAATTTCAAAAGTCAGTGTCATTTGGAGAAAACATCAAATCTTCTAAGCTGTTAAAGAATTCCTCTACTACTATAGGTGAAAGTTGGACTACCTTGTTAAGCAGATCAATCGTACACAGATGAGAAGCATCGCTGTCAGCGTCAGTCGCATTATCAATGTTCGTTGCAGATGGTACCTGTGTGCCTGTTGTTCCACGTATTTCACCGTCAGCAGTTTGCGTTTGTGAGACCTCAATGAATGCCGTCATCAGGATTGGTAGCCATTGGGACCAACACAGTGCATGAGTCGTTACTGGTCCAAGCAAAGTATCAACTTCCGTTGGCATGGCTGATGTGAGTGTCAGACAGATAGCTGGCACGTATTCTTCTCCACATAGCAGGCATCGTAGAACAGGTAAGATGCAATATTGCCAGATTGGTCTGAATAATAGAAATCATGTGGTATTCAGATCTCTTAAACGAGCCAAGCCCAAAATTTGGATCATGCGCTCATGATACCTCATCGCCAGAAAAGTGTTCTCCACAGTGATTTGGGCTTCGTTGGTGAGTAGGCTTGCCATATCAAAGCAGAAGGAACAAAAATAGTATCCCTGCTATAAGTCCCAAAATGAGAGGCAGTCCACCAAACACAGAATGCACGAAGTTTGGAAATATGCCGAGGACTGCTTCAAAAGGTGCTAACAGTCCTGAAAGAACTGTCTTAAATACATGTACAATACAACTCGTATCAGAATTGTTTAAGATACGACCTAACATTTCTGCAAAATGTATAGGGCAGTTTGTGGATAAAAGGGCGTGTACCTCTGCAGAGGACCCTGCAATTTGCAGATCATGCGTCTCTTTGGACGAGGTCAGTGGCACAGTTTTTTGTAAAAGAATGGCTTTCATTCTGCTTAAAGTATCAATTCGTATAGAAGAGATGTTCAGTGAAGACCATAACGGTGACTCCCTGTCTGTCTTCGTTTTTAGAAACAATACTTGCATACAACAAGTGACCCTGGCTGACACAGTTACGAGATAGGCTATTCCTGGCAACATGCCACAACAGCTGTGATCATTCAACATAATGTAGTTCCCATTAAAAAGCTGCCTAAAAATTGGATCTATCACTGCAGCTGGAGAACCTTGCAGGTGGCAGGATAAGTTGGTCGAAAAACCATCGCAGGCTCCGAGTAAGTTAATACCCTGACATAAATGTGTACCACTTAATGCGCTTTTACAGTTTATGCCACTAAGAAATACTTCTTTTCCCCCACTCCAACATCTGTGTGTGTATGGTAAATCCCAGGTTGACTTGATGTATTCTTTACCCAACCGTTCATATACGCCTGCTGGTATATGTTTCAAACAGCGCTGAAAAGGGAAAATCGTCACAGGAAGAGTGATTGTCCCATGTATTATCCATTCTGTTGCTGGATTTTCAGAAACAGTTAATGGCAATCTTTCCAGTTTTTCAATGCTCAGCACCGTATAGTCTGCTCCTCTTTGTGCCAAAGTGATTTGTGTAAGGTTAAATACAGAAAACAATGACGTGTGTTGATTAGACACCATGGCACATATCCAGAACGAAGATTTTGTAACATCCAGCCTAAAAGTATTATAGAACGCAATTGTGACTGTCCATGTTGTAACATGAGCAAGTCCTGTTCCATTATGTCTATGGAAGAGGATAATATGCTGTCCAAGAATAAATTCTGGATGACAGAGTCGTTAAACCATTGTCAACCACAGAGAGAGATTTCTCTAAATTAATACAATCAATTTTTTGTAAACGTTCTGCAGTCTCTGTTTGGGTCACTTTCCAAGCTTCATTATAAATGGCATATGTACCAGCGTATATAAAACGTTTATGACGCGGTTTAGGAGGCCCTTGTAAGAAATTCCTCAGATCAACGCCATCTTTAAGTAAAGTTAAGTGTTGTTTTACATCTGTTATTGTGGAATTTTGTAGCCACTCAAGGCACAGTTTTCCTACGCTGTATGATGTTACTATCCCTGGATGTTGTCTCTGGACATATCTTGGATCTGGCATAGTGAATGTATACCCTTGTGTTTTACTCAGGAATCATCTTAACCAGATTAACCATTTTTTCCAATTAATATTAGTTCTGTTTTGTTGTAAAATATTATGTACGTCAACCTCCCCCTCTGAAGTGTTGTTACTATCAGGATTCAGTTTGGGTATAGACGGTTTGTTTAAATCTTTTATCTTAGCTATGCCAAGACAACATTTAAAAACATTATTTTGTTCTGGGATGATGTAGGCTCTAAATAAAGTTTCTAATCCCTGCACCTGCCAGTCTTTTTGTGCCCCAGACAAGATATGCAGGACCAAAGATGTCATAATCAGTTCTGTCCCATGCTATACCACCAGGTATAGAAATGGCTGTGATGTTCACTGATGTCAAGTCTCTTCAATCACGATGAGATGATTAGCCAAAGTAGGAGGAAAAGTACGCCTAACACAATCCAAAGTTCAACCCATGGTGATAACAGATACGTTTTTTCAAGTTGATGAAAAAGTTCTGTTGCTTGTTCTTTAAAAGTTATTTTTGCTGGTGTCGTTTCAGGTTCACTGGGATCCTCGGAAAACGTATCAACATTAATGAAATAGCCAGAGGCAGTTCTGTCAATGGTAGTTATTGCATCAGGATTAGAGGAAATCGCTGGAACTACTTGTTCACTTGTCATATTAGCATAGTCAGATATTATATCATTGTAGACATGCAAATCTTTTATAGCAGTTCGGGCTTCAGCCGAGCGCTGAGGCCACATCCAAATGAATCTTGAGCAAGAATCCACTGCGACCATGATATATTTATAGTTACCATCCCTCTGTAAGGGACCGCAGTGGTCTAGGTAAACGCACGCTAATGGTTTATCTGAAATTAACAGGGGCGTCCGCGCAGGACGTTTCACTGTAGAGACTTTCATCTTTTGGCAGATTTCACATTCCAAAACATAGTTTCTGGTTTGTTTCCTCATGCGCGGCCACCAGTATCTCTGTTTTAATAACAACACTGTGGCTGAAACACCTGCGTGTGCAGAGGCGAGCCCTTCATGTGCTGCTAAAATTAGTCCTAATCTATGTTTCATGTTTGGAATTACTCTATCCCCACTCCAGGGATTCGAGCAAAAGGAACATTATTTGCATCAGTTATATACGAGTATTTGAGTGGGAAGGCTTTTGGCAATATTTTTACAGCTGTCTTTATTGAAAGCGGTGACAGCCTGCATAATTTTGCTGTCTATTTTAGTTTTTGAATGAGTGATTGCAGCTACGGAAGCCGTTTGCACAGCTGCCTTCGCGGCTTCATCAGCCAATTAATTCCCTACAACGTGAACACCATTACTCTGATGACTCAGTGTATGGATCACGTGAGTCTTTTTTAGTTCTTTTTGCAACTGAACTACTTGTTCCCAAAGCATTTTATGCTTGATTGTGCCACCTTTCGCATGTTTGAAACCGTTTTGAATCCAGTTCTGCAAGTATTCATTGTAAGATTGAACACAATAATACGAATCGCATACTATGAGTGTGGGGAATTCGTGATCAGTATTTTCAAGCACCATCTTGAATACTTGTAGTTCAGCTCGCTGAGCTGTGCAATCTCCTATAGATTGAGTTTTAGGGACCATAAGTCGGTATTTACCATTGCGCCAGCGACCTTTAACAATCCCACATGCAGCACTATAAGCTTGTTTACCCCCAATTGCGGCCTTTGCTGATCCGTCTGTATAAATTATACATTTGTACTGTTCTAGAGGCAGAATCTCAGTGGGCAGAGGACATTCTTGTTCGTATTGTAGAAATTCTTGTGTTTTTAAATATTGGGTCAAAAACGTCTGTTGCAGCAAGAGAGATAACCCATTGTATCCATCTTGGATGTAAAGCTTTAGCATTCGGAATGCTCGCTTTTGTCACTGCCTCTAGGGCTGGTACAGGGGTAACAACCAATATGCGTTTTCCCTGTGCAAGGGCTCTCTCTTTTGCTACTGCAGTTTGAACTGCTGTCAGAATCTTTCTTCTGTGGAAGTGAATTACATCTCACCTTGTACAAGTGTGATTCGTAAGCTATCAGTACTTTTTCTCCTTCATTAAAGGTTAAGCACATGAATCCGCATCTTCCTGGAATGATTCGGATCACTAGATAGCGTACGTTTTGGGAAAAATATATCCTATAGATTTGACGTAGGACTAAGGTTGACAAGGTCTCTATCGAATATATTAAACTTAATAGTGAGTGCCAGCTAGCTCAGAGGTCACTAGAAACTTTCTCGAATTCACAAGAAGGGATTAGTTTTTGACAACCACATAAACATGACAACTTTGTTTCCTAAGAATAAGAAAGGTATCTCTAGAGTCGCGGAAACAATAGATAGATATTTTACTCAGTGAATCGTGCATGCTTTGTTTCACCAGAGGTGTAGAGAAATAGAGAGACAGGCATTTTCAATAATAGGATTTATTCAACAGTCTTCTTTCTCAAATAGAAGAAATGAACTGCTACAATCATAAAGCAGGCTGCAAAGTATAATGCGTACAGCGAGAAAAATATTATAAAAAAATACTCTAAGAGCATTGTATGGTTTCTAAGCCATATAAAAATACATACATAAATAGCAATGACTAAAAGTACTCAAATGGTGCTTCTAAAATATGCCTACCCCAATGTACCTAACCTAAGTTTTGTACAAGGGAGGAAGTAAGTGTAGTGTAGTATAGGTTTAGTATTCTTTGCCAAGAATCTATCCAAGATTTCTCTTAGAGTCTAATCAGCTCCGTACCTTGGTTTTAGAATAAAGGAGGTCTGGTATCTCTGTCTCGGGACTTGATTTCCCAACACCCTACAAGGGGAGCTAGGAAACACTGGAGCTGGATTCTAAGCGAGAGAAAGGACAGTGTCTCGATCAGTGCGTCAGCTGGAGGGTCGGCTTCCTTCGGCACTTGCTGTAGCGAGCTCCATTGGGCAAGTAGATAGTCGAACTGCTCCAAACCACTGTGTCCTTGCTAGAGCAAGTGAAGGCATATTTATACCTTGAAGGTGCCTAGTTTGACGTAAAGTCAAGGTCGTAATGTCATCAAAGAACCCCAAGGGAATGGTAGTTCTTTGAAAACTCCATGAGTTCTTGGACAAATCAATATTCAAGCAAGGGGATGCCCCTGACTGCTTTAAGATGATTTTCCAAGAAATCGTTGTGGCCTTTTTGGAACGGGTGGAAGTAGTCATGCCTGTATTTGAACTGCATGGGCTATGTCTAAATAGGGGTATGATTTATATGCCTATGTTAGGGCAATATGAATTGTACCTATATAAAGGCATAAATCGGGAAATTTCACTCGGATCCTAAAACGCCATACAAAAATGTTGGGCAGAATCCTCTGCATCCTTTTATTCATGTGGTACCTTGGGTATAGATAAAATAAATTACGGTAAGGAAATGAGGGGGTATAGCCACGGATATTATGACTTGTGGAAAAGTCATAAAAACTTGTAGAAAATATCAATTGAAAGTTTCCACACCTATTGTAGTTTGCACCAGGTTACTACCTGCTCCCACTTGATGGTGATTAACACCTGTAAAACCCTGTTTTTGAGATTGTTCCCAATTAGCAAATCAATAGTACATTAAAAAAAAAATCGTAATGGGTAATAGGTGATCCCAAATTCTCATCTCAAAAATAGCAAGTCAGTAAGATTACGATGACGGAAGACCCGCCAACCCCAGACGTACGGTGGCAGGCCCTCCACCATCAGACAGATGAATTTCCCACTGCCAAATTACAATGGCGGGGGAATCATGTTCGGTTCATGTCGGTCACAAAGACCACCCGCCATGCTTCCACCATAGGCAATCGTACCGATTGCCTGGTGGAGCAGTCAGCACCTTCAAAAGGGTGGCTGTGCCTAGCAGGCACCGTCCACCAGATTACAACGCTGGCCGCAGCCAGCCTTTCTGAGGAGGGTAAACCATCATTGAAAGGCTGCCAGAGAATGCATTCGGTGGCCTACTGAGGGCCCCCCTTGTGTTGGGGAAAGTGGTGGTGCACTGAGGGGGTACCCATGGTACCCCCCTACATTTCCATGCACTAAGTGGCAGGTACCACGTGGTGCCTGCCATGTAGGCAGGGAAATGCACTACATACATTTTTACCATTGCGGTAGCCCGCAGCACCTGCTACAATGGTAAAGATGCAACTGCCATGCTGGAGGTTGCATCATAATATGTGGTGCAGGATCACCATCTTACAGGCAGGTAGTCCCAGGCATCACTACCATGGCGGACGGACTCGTGTCCTGACGCCATCATAATCATTCCCTAAGTTTGGAGATATTTGGACAAAATATTGAATATGAAAGATTGTGAAACAAAAATATTGTGGCAAGAATATTGTGATGTCTAAAATATCATTACCAGAAATGTCAAAGGCAAGAATATTGTTTTTAAGTGTTGTTTATAATATTGTTGTGAAAAATATAATTTTCTAAAATATCAGAGCTTACCCAACCTCCCGGGGCCAATTTGCAGTTTCATTGCAGTGCCGATCGCCTGCATGGTTCGCTGATGGTATTGCAATGAAAATGAAACTGAAACTGAGTTTCAGTTTCATTGTTTTGGTGCTCGTGAGGCTGGCAGAGCAAGGGTTCAAAATCTGCAGCTAGGCACTTTGCCAAAAAAAGGTCAGTTTTTACTGTGAAAATGTAGTGTGTCCATGTTGCGTTTTGGGCCATTTCCAGTCCTGGGCAATAGGCCTACCCAAAAAAGTGAGGCACCATTGTTCTCAGAGGACTTTAGGGAATGCAGGGTTGGTGGAATTGTGTGGATCCATGCAGATTCCAGAACTTTCGACCATAGAAACATGAGGAAAATTTGTTTTTTTTACAAATTTTGAGGTTTGCAAGGGATTCTGGGTAACAGAACCTGGTGAAAGCCAGACAAGTCACCCCATCCTGTATTTCCCTGGGTGTCTATTTTTCAAAAATGTATAGGTGAGCTTGGTTTCCCTAGGTGCCAGCAGAGCTAGGGCTCAAAATCTACAGCTATGCACTTTGCAAAAAAAGGGTCAGTTTTCACGGTGAAAATGTGGTGTGTCCACATTGCGTTTTGGGCCATTTACTTTCGCGGGCACTAGACCTACCCACACAAGTGAGGTACTATTTTTATCGGAAGACTTTGGGAATTGCGTGGTGGGTGGAATTTCATGGATCCACGCAGATTCCAGAACTTTCCACCACAGAAATGTGAGGAAAATTTGTTTTTTTGACAGCGTTTGAGGTTTGCAAGGAATTCTGGGTAACAGAACCTGGAGACAGCCAGACATTTCACCCCATCCTGGATACCCCTAGGTGTCTAGTTTTAAAAAATGTACAGGTTTTCTAGGTTTTTCTAGTTGCTGGCAGATCTAGGGTTCAAAATCTACAGCTGGGCACTTTGCAAAAAAAGGGTCAGATTTCACTGTGTAAATGTGGTGTGTCTATGTTGGGTTTTGGGCTGTTTCCTGTTGCGGGCGCTAAACCTACCCACAAAAGTGAGGTACCCATTTTATCAGGAGAATTAGTGGGACACAGAATTGTAGAGCAACTGTTATTACCTATTGACTTTCAATGCATTTCTGCCATCCAAATGTAAGACAATGTGTAAAAAAAAAGTCACTTTGAAAAATGTCCTATAATTCCCATGCTGGTATAGGTGCCCACAATGTCGGAGATGTGCAAATAGATACTGTTTCTAAACTCTATATTTTGTTCCCATTTCAGAAATACATAGGTGTCTTTCATATCGATTTTTCCCTGTTTATATTGTCCCAAATTAATTGCTATATACTTGGTATATAATAAAAAACCATTGCTAGACCCTGCTCAGTTATTGGCTGTGGGTTCCTTAGGTTCTTGGTTAACCTACAAGTCCTATATATCCTCACAAGAAGAAGGGTCCAGATGGATGTAACGGTATATTGCTTTCAAAACTCAGTCATACTTAGCAGAAGTTACAGGTGAAAACATTGGCACAAATGGCTGTTTTTTTAACTCATTTTCAATTTTTCCAATTTACAACTGTTAGTTTCTATAGGAAAACCTGGAAGGATCTACACACATTAACCTTTGCTGAATTGAGAAGTTTGTCCACTTTTCAGAATTGTATAGCTTTACAGGATCCATCATTGCTTTCATACCCATTTTCAACATTAACTAGAAGGAGATTGAAAGCACAAAAAATGGCAAAAATAGGCTATGTCCCAGTAAAATGCCAAAACTGTGTAAAAAATGTTGGTATTCCTAGAAAAGTCTGTCAGTCTCTGAAAGCTGGGAAGATGGTGATTTTGGTACATGTGACAATAGCCCTAGTGGACACGCTAAGAAACATGAATTCAGATACACCTGTCAAACTAATTTACAATATTCAAAGGAAAAAATATAAACACATTTATTTACACCAGATACGGATATCTCTTTTCTGATCAGAAGACATCATGAATACAAATTCTCACCAATACACACATTTGACTTCAAGAAGGTGCCCTGGGAGGGAGGGTAGGTTAAGTGTAAATTTGTGCTATGGTGGAGGTAAGTTGTGAAAGGTGGAGGGCAGTGAGCATTATATACATCAAAATCAATTCATGAATGCCTATCCGGCCTATAACATGGCCAAGCTGCTTAGAACACCATATTGCATGGGCATATAGGAATCTTAATACTGTTGTCCGCGATGGTGAAGATGGTAAGTAGGGGATGTACCCAACCTGACAGGGGACCCAAAGTAAGACCCACAAACCAGAATCCTACACACTACTCTCCAGCACATCTGTTCCCGATTAACCATTCCCGATTAACCATGACCATGTAGGATCCACCAGGCCGTGGGATCCCCAAGAAACCCCAAACAAATCAGGAATGAGAAATGTCGTACACATAACCAATGCCCCAAAATGCACATGCAACACATAAAGCGTAGATGAGGACTCTCTTCGTAATAAATGTACACAGTGGATACAACACGTTAGGGGCTGCCGATCTGCAATCAGAGATGATATCCTTGGGGTCAAGCGACATACATCACCTGAACCACCATTGGACTATATCGCTCTGACATTCTCTCATCGTTATCTGGCTGAAAAACTTGTCAACTATGGCATTCGTACTCAAAATTTTACTTGCTCCTGCATTCGCATTAAGCTTAATCACAGAATCAGCCACACATCCGAGTTTGTCACCACTCAGGGAGATAGATTGAAGGTACCTCCATCTCCCTGATGTTCCAGTTACACACTTTAGGTTACCACCTGTCAGCGAGACTGCTATCCCCCCTACATCAGTCCTACCAAACCCTGACCTGGGCAATTTAGCCTCAATAAACATTGTCCCGGAGGGAAGGACGGAGGACTTGGTATTGCAAGCTCCAAGGCGTAGTGAGCAAATTGAGAAATAACACACCTCTTCTAGCATAAGCTTTTTGTCTTGGAATATAGCTGGATTAAAATCCAGGGGTACATCCCCGGAGTAGCACACATTTATAAAACAATACAACATATGTCTCTTCCAAGAAACATGGCTAGTTGAGTTCCTTTTTCAACTAGGGTACTTAAATTATTACACCAAGGTGAGATGCAGAGACAAAGGAAGACCCTCAAGGGGGCTCACAATGTGGGTCACAATGTGGGTCAGGCAGGCCCTTAACTACAAGATTAATGAGCTCCCAACCCAGTGTACAACATCTTAGCCATTAGGCTGACAGGAGGACCCCATGGGAATATTGACATCTATAGCAGAATGATCAGTGGGGGGAAGAGATCAGAGGTCATAACAAACCTTGATGACCTTTCAGATCATCTCTCTAAGGATTCCCAGGTGATAGTGGCGGGGGACTTTAACTCAAACTTTGAGCCTCTTGGTATTGAGGACCATGAACTGGCAAGGGAGGAAGATACACATTAGGGAATTCAAAGCCTTGAGCAAACACCTTTAAAGAGATAAACAGACATGACAATTCAAATCAAAGACACCTGCTTGGGAAAAGGTCTATGGGCGACAAATGGAAGAACTCCTTTCAACAGGCATGGAGCTAACACCTTTAATAAGGGCCGTCACATGAGTTGTATCGGATATATCGTAATTAGTATAAAGATCTGGCACACACTCTTGGACATGGAGGTGTGAGGCCGTCTGGAGAGTAATTACAACCCGCTGTGCTCAACCTTCAAACTGTTGGATCTACAGGAACATATCCTACCAGATATCCCGCTCACTACCTGTGACCTGTTGCTCACCAAGGACATGAAGTGTCTTAAGTGGGCAATTGTTCCGGAAAAGCCACATAGTTAAGATTCCATTGCCAGGGAAACTGAGCACACAATAGTTGAATTGGAGACCATCTCTTCCACCTCCCCCTCCCTTGGGGCCGTTACCGCATCCCACAATGAACTTTTCTTCAAATTGCAACCCTTTTTATTAAAGTGGGTAGGGCTAAAAGCACATCACAAACAAATCCGTGCCAATGTTTTAATAATTATTGCAAAATGGCCCGGAGCAACCTTGTGGATGTGATTAAATTAAAAGAGCCTTGTGGTGTGGGGACAGCAAGGTTAAAGTATAAGGGAGCCCAAGTCAAAGCAACAAAGGAGTGGTATGAAATTAGGTGGCAGGACTTCAGAATGTCATGTGCTAATATTAATGCCCAAAGGTTTTGGACATTGGTGAAATGGGGCAGGGATGGTTCTCGACCTCAGAAGCAGAACCACGTAGCACAAGACCAATGGGTTAGCCATTTTGAATCACAATATGATACTGACCCGGTAAAGGCTAGTGCTCCAACACTCCCTCACATTTATTATCCTAGTAAGCCTTTCACTGTAGCTGACATTAACGCTGCCCTTTGTACAATCCTGGAGGACAAAGCCCTGGGGATAGACGGCCTTCCGGGCGATATCTTTCTTCATGACAAGATAAAATGGAAAAGGTATATTTTGCTACTAGCAAATTCCATTGCCCTTGGACCATCTATGCCCAACTCCTGGAAGGGGGCTGAGATTATTCTAGTGTACAAAAAAGGTGCCAAAACCCTTCTGAGAAATTGCAGGCCCATAAGCTTAATAGACTCCATACAAAAAGTGATTGCCCGATTGGTGTTAGGAAAGGTTCAAGAATGGATCTAGGACCAGGATATTCTCACCCCTCTACAGGCAGGCTTTTGGGATCATGTTAGCAGGATTGGCCAGGTATTTAGGTTCAGATTGATACACAGGCAGACTATGGTCTTAGGCAAGGGCAGCATGTATGCTTCCTTTGTTGACCTCATCAGCCTTTGATCTGGTCTCCTGGAGCATGCTTTGGGCCGTGCTGCAGGAGTTGCAGATGCCGCCTGAACATAGCTTGCCTCCATGAGGACAACTTTGCCCAAATACGTTGGGGAATGCAGGGAAATGTCACCATACCCTTCCCTGTTGCGTAAGGAGTACGTCAAGACTGTGTCCTGGCCCCCACACTATTCTCACTTTTTATAAATGGTATTGCCAAGTATCTATCATCCATCCCTTCCAATGCTCTGGCTCTTGCAGGTATTAAAATCCCCATTTTGATGTTCACCGATGATACGTTAATTATTTCCATAACCCTGAGTGGTCTACAGCGAGCATTACATCTTTTCAAAAAGTTATGTACCTTACTGGGCTTAAAAATTAAGGTAACTAAAACCAAGTTCATGGCTTTTCATCCACACAGAGCATTTAAAGGAGGTATACATATAGACAATCGACCATTGGAACAAGTCAGTGCCTTCACATACCTGGGGTGACCCTGCAAAAAGACATGCGATGGGGTTGCCAGGTAGATACCGCTATCCTGAAGCACCGACAGCTGTCAGGAATACTACACAATGAGTTCCATGCTTCCCTGAACCAAGCCAGTTAGCCCTGTCTTACAAATCTACAATATAAAAGTGGTGAGTTCAGTGTTATATGGGGCAGAACTTTTGGGTTTTGAGAATTTGTCATAGCTTACGATTGCTGAAAACACGATTTCTGCGTAACATCACCACTTTCCCAAAAAGTACCCCGGTATTACCATTGCTGCATGACCTGGGCCATAAAGCACTCTCCGACTTTGCCAGGCCGCACCCAATCTATATTGGCACAGAATCTGGAGTACACCAGAATTGTTACCTTATGCTGTAAACCTTAGGGATATAATTAAGGCAGATTCCTTCCATAGGATCAGCTGGCTACATGAAGTAAGAGCATCTTTGACAAATATGGGTATGCTAAACGTATGGAAAAACCCAATGAGACCCCTTTTCCTTCAAAAGAGAGTATAAAGGAAAGATACTGGGATTTGGTGTACACAATAGTTACAGCAGATGTGACAGCTCAACTCTAACTGGGGCCTATTTAGCAGTCAAACCATGGCCTAACCTGGAGAAGTACTGGGATATCATATCTAAACCCCATGACCGGAAGTTGTACTTTCAATTTAGAGTGGGGATATTGCCCTTAAGAAGTTTTATGGCAAATTAGGCTAACCTGGGCGACAGCAAATGCCCTTTCTGTGAGATGTCTGAAGAGTCCTATGCCCACGTCCTATTTGTGTGCCCAGCCTACACCGCACCGTGCAAAGTGTGGTTATCTCCAATATGTAGGTCTCAGGGCATTAGAACATGTAGCATTGCACTGAGAATATTACATAATTACACATTCCTCTGTATTGTAATAGCTGTAGCCAAGTACCTGAGCTATATGTGGGTTATTATGTCACGTTCCCTCCACATTTTCAGATTTATCAATGGCAGGCACATATGTTTGAAGATTTGTCTTGCTAAAGTAATGTGTGCACTTATTCATTTTGATCATATACCAACCTATAATGCCCCGAGTTGAATGATCCAATATTTTATCAAATGCATTGTCTTTGTTGTTTAATCAGTTTTAATCTAAACCTACGTTTGTTGTACATATATTAATCATTTTACTCCCTTTTAAAAATCAATGTATCCAAGTTTTTTATGACTGAAAATGAGTTTGTATCAAATGTGACATACTTTTATGACATGATTTGTTGAATAAAGCTAATTGGATTGTATTTCAGCACCACAAACCGTTTGTTGACACTATTTGCCGAGAAAAAAACAGCCACTTTTATCTGCAGTCCTTGTTTCCTATTCTTCCCCCAAAAAAACAAAATTTAGCTGGATTTTGGCTACTTTCTGGGTCCCCTCCAGGGGAATCAACAAACCTGGGTACCCTTAAAAACCCCATGGCGTTGGAAGAAAAGGGCACAAATTTGGCGTGAATACCTTATGCCGTCAAAAAGTCACAGGGGCCTAAGTGCGAACTACCCCAAATAACCAAAAAAAGGCTTAGCACAGAGGGAGAAACGGCCTAGCAGCAAAGGGGTTAATTGATGTTGTATGTTGATGTTTTGTTACTTGTTTTGCATACTTTATTTAAGGTATAACTTAAATATTATTTTTCCAAAATATTGTTTAATTTTTAGAAGTTTTATCGTGTTATAAGAGTGAAATGTTGTGTGTATAGGGAAAAAGGTGGGTACATTTCCAAAATATGTTTGTACTTTGTTTTAATACTTGATGCATTAACAAAAATATGAAATTTTATTATTTTGTTTTATAATTTTATATTCAATATTTTATATATTATGAGAAACATATAGAAACAATGTTTATCTTAATAAAAATGTGTTTCTTGTTTTCTAATGTTAATGTTAATGTTAATGTTAAGAAGGATTTGTAAAGCGCACATACACCGGGTGGTTTCGTGGTGCTGTGGTAGGCTCTCTCCATTACCTATGGAGACGTCAATTGTAGGCTTGTGCAAATAGCCACGTTTTGAGGGACCTCCTGGACTTCAGAAGGTCACTGCATGACCGGATCTCAAGGGGGAAGGAGTTCCACAGTCTAGGGGCGAGGGTTGTAAATCTGCAGTCTCCCTGACGTTTCCGCTTTAACGCAGGGGTGGAAAGGAGCTCGAGGTGGGCTGAGCACAGGTAGAAAGAGGGGGTGTGCCAGAATATCAGGTTGTTCATAAATTTGGGATTTTGACCATGCAAGGATTTGAAGATCAGGCAGCCTGTTTTAAACGTGCAGGGATGGGGAGTCAGTGCAGTTTCCTTAATAGAGATGTCGCTGAATGCTATCTGGGTGTTTGAAGAATCAGTCTGGCTGCGTGATTCTGGCCTATCTGCAACCGTTTGAGCAGATAGAGTGGCATGTCGCGGTAAACAGAATTGGCATAGTCCAGGAGTGACAAGACTGTAGCTATTACAACCTGAGTCAAGGCTCCCTGCGTGAGTAGGCGATGAATCTTCCTGATCTTCCGCAGTTGGAAGAAGCATTTAGAGATTATCGAACCAACCTGTTTTTTTAGTGATAGGTCGCTGTTTAAGGTGACACCGAGTGTTTTAGCCAAAAAGGAGGGAGTGGGCGGGGATCCTAGCTCTGATGGCCAGTAGTGCGGGCCCCAGAAATTTTGGCTGTCACCTGTGAGGACTAGCTCTATCTTGCCAGGATTTAACTTGAGGTGGTGGTGGTCCATCCAATGTTGAATGTGCAGCATGGTGGCATGAAATTCTGTGACTGAGCTGGGTGAGTTATCAACCGTGAAGACCAATTGCAGGTCATCCGTGTAATTGAAGACCGCCACCTTCCTATCTGTGAGGGACCGGATCAGGGGGAGGATGTAAAGACTGAACAGGTGAGGAGAGAGGAGTCTTCTAGAACACCACACATAGTTCTACGTTTAAGGGCCATGAAATGGCCTTGGCGAATGGCCTGGGACTGGTCTTCCAGGAAGTATCTAAGCCAACTAGGGGCTGTGACTTGGATGCCCGCTTGCCTGACACGGTCTACCAAAATAGCGTGATCGACCGTGTCAAAGGCGGCGGAGAGATCCAGTAGGTCCAGTGCCTGAGGTGAGCTTCTGAAAGGGTTATCACGGAGAGTGTCTAGGACAGCTAATAATACAGTTTTTTTTTTTTGTTTTTTTTTTTGTCCTCATTACGCAACAGTTAAAGTCAGGAGTTTTCAGGGACCTTCCTCAACTTCGTGGCACCCCTGAGGAAAGAGACCCCTTACGTCTGTGTACTTATAAGGAGGAGGCTTGATTAATCGTAGTCTTGGTCTGTTTTGAGCTTCCACGCAAGCATTTTCCCGCAGCCTTCTCCATACTCATAATGGGCAAGTTTACTACATTCCCATCTTTCCCTGATTTTGCCTTCTAATAATGACGATAAATTTTCCTTCAATATGAGCCTTTCCCTAATTAGGTCTTGACTTTTCGGGAGGGAAGTGTCTATCAAGATCTGTCGGTCCAGTGTTTTTATATTCTCTTCTATTTTCTGGATCTCTTTTTTTTTCGTTTCTTGATTTATGAATAGCCAAGCCACAGATCTTGCCCCTTGTTACTGCCTTATACGCGTCCCATATCACTTGGGGTGAGGCACTTCCATTATTGTCTTGGAAATATGATTCTGTCTCCTGTGTAAGTTGGTCAATTATTATGGGATCTAGGAGGACAGAACGGTCTAGAGTCCATCTTGGTATTGTTATATCGTCTCTTATTTTTAGTGTCATTTGGACAGCCGAGTGGTCTGAAAGATGAGCAGGAAGGTGGGTCAGTTTATGAGTATTTTCTACTAATCCCTGATCTATTAAGAAATAGTCAATTCTTGAATGTATTCCAAGCTTTTTATTGTTAAAGGTAAACCTATCCTGCTTGGAGCCCTTCTCATCCCATACATCAAGTAGGTTTAGGTCTCTTTTATATATTCCCAGCCATTCTCTCATTTTGGGTAGGCTGTTCTGTTTTCCTTTTGGGATCCGATCTGTGTTTGGATTTAGAATTATATTAAAATCTCCGCCCAGGATCACTGGAAAATTTACCGAAATCAAATGGGAGTATAATGATTGTAATGGGGTAGGATCATCTATGTTAGGGCCATAATACCCGGCTAAAATAAAGGTGTTGTCAAGAAAGGTAATCTTGGCTAGCGCCCATCTCCCCTTAGGGTCTGTCTCGGATGATAAGATTCTTGCCTTCAGAGATTTCTTTATGAGGATAACCACCCCTTTTGTGACGCATTGTTGGTCAGTACAAACATAATCCTCGACCCAATGAAGAGTTTTAATGATCTCCTCCCATTCTGTTTTCATTAGGTGTGTTTCTTGTAGGATTAAAATTTCGCTATCGGCAGATTTTAAATATTCAAAGATTTTCCTTCTTCTGCTCTTGATTCTTAACCCATTAACATTCCAGGTAGTTATTTTTATATTCTTCAGGTTTTTTCCCATCTTCCTCTATAAGGTGGATGGCACTCGTCATTAATCAATTGGTTCCTGATTCTCTCCTCTGGTTTGAGATGAGGACATTTTTTTATGTTTTTCCCTATTTTGCTCCCAACCGCCATGTGCTCCCCCTCTTCCCTCTTGAAGTGGCTGAAAGCCACTTATGTTTGTGGTTATATAAAAAAAATGCAAAAAAGAAAAGAGAAAAGGAGGGACGAGGAGACATGAACCCTCCCCGGGAAAGCCTCCCTTTCCTTTGGGCCTTAATTATAGCCCTCTTTGAGCCCCGTGCCTGTATTCTAAAGAAATAGGTAGATAAGGATGCTAGTATTATAATTAAGTCTTAAAACTAGTTTTCATTGCTTCATTATAAGTTTATCTTGCCCAGAACAAGTATATTCAGTCTAGGAATGGGCTTGAGATTGGGATTGAATTTGGATTTGATCCCGCATCTGTACTAACAGGTTATTAACTTCTAGAGGATCTTTGATATTGTACATCTTGTTCCTCCACATAATCCTGAGTGAAGCCGGGAACTTCATTTGGACTGTAGCCCCGAATGATTTTAGTTCAGGCATTTTTTGACCCAACTCCCATTGCCTGTCTTGTGTCACTTTCGCAATGTCAGATCGGATCCTAAAAGACCAGTCATCCCTATTGTATGTTCCAGTTTTTAGAGCTTCACTCAGGATCCTCTCTTTGATGTTGTAAGATTTAAAGTTCACGAGGATCTTCCTTGGATTCTTTCTCTCCTTAGGTTTCCCAAAAGGATCACGGTGAACGCGCTGAACGTCATTTTCCAGGTCTAAGGTTTTACACCACGGAAAATATTCCTCTATTAGCGATATTATAAACTTCTTAATGTCTGACCCTTCTCGCCCTTCCGGCACGTTAAGAATTCTCAAGTTAGATCTCCTAGACTGGTTTTCCAAGGCTTCGAGTTTTTCCTCCATACTTTTGTCCTTTTCTTTTAAATCTCTTATATTTCTTTCTGATGCTTCCACCCTCTTAGTCAAACCCACAGCTACAGCTTCCACTGTAGAGACTCTCTCATTCAACGCCAATAACTTAGAGTCCAAAGATTCAAATCTATCATGAAGTTTGATTTGGTTATCCTCTGATATCTTAAATCTGGATGTCATCTCTACAAACATTTTCTCCATAAGGACCTCCATATTGCTACTAGGCTCACAGTGCATTTTATCAGATTTATCAGTTTTATCAGATTTAGAGTTAATGTTAGTTGTATCTGAGATGTTGACGTCAGGGGATACAATATTTGTAGCATTCTCTAATTCTGAAGCAGGAGGCAAAGTAGAACAACTAGGGGTAGGTACATTTCCAGAGAAGGCTTGAGGTGTAGTTATTGACTGACTCAGAATCTGGCTGGAGGACTGGTCCTGGGATTGGACTATCGTCTGTGGATTCTCAAGATCCTGACTCTCTAACTCCCTCATAGAGATTTCTACCAAAAAGTTGCTCGGATCGTTTATATCCCCCATTAATGGCTGAGGTAGCATTGGTTCGGCAGGCTTTTCCATCACAGATATAGAATGGAGTTTGTCCTGTACTTTAAAGTAGGACCTCAAGGAGGGTGTGATTTTTGTTATAGATTTTCTTCTCTTTTCAACTAGTTCCAGCCTCCCTTCTGACGCTCCTTTCTTATTCACTGGTATCCCTTTATCTTGTTTAGGGGCTTTACGCGAAACTCTCTTTGTGATTCGCGGAATAACAGTTTGTTTAAGAGCCGGAGGAGCTGATTATTTAAGGAATAGCCTGTTCCTTAAGCAGTAAGAGGACTTTTCCTGCTGAAACAAATCAGGATCGGACTCGGGATTAGCAGCCGGATCTGAATTGTCTACTATGGTATCAATTTTATCTGTGCCTATAGCACTGCAACTAGCTAGAACCCTTGTTTGCTTTGACAGTTCAAGGATTACTGGGGGTGAGGTGGCGCTAATTGTGCTTTCCTTCTGCCCCTCCACTTTTACTCCACCCAAACTTCGTAATTTGGTATATTGTAATTGTGTCTGTAAGTATTGTGACAATATATTGCTCTCACAAGCTCCTGTCAGGTAGTTCGCCTGGAGCAGGTAATCAGGGCCGTTTAGATTATATAGATTATATAAGTTTCCCAAAACTGGGGTGTCAGTTACAGACTGCGTGCTACTGGACCGAGGCTGAGGCCGTTGTATCTTTACCAATGAGCCTGTGGAGCAGAATTGCTTAATTCTTCTATTATTTATCTGAACCTTTGAGCTAAAGAACTCCCCTCGGAAGTGCGTCCGGCTTCTAAACGCTTCTTCTCCCCCCGCCTTACCTCTAACACTAAATGAGAACCGACTCACTGCTTTCCTGCAGTTCCGCCGTGCTCGCAAGGCAGCCTCCCACTTTCCGGTATCTGGGATTGTGACGAGCTCTGAATCGAGCTCCGAGTCACCGATGAGCAGGCTGCGTTTCACGGTGTTCTCTGACTCACCAGCGGGGGCTGGGGGAGGATTTTGGACGCTGACCGGAATCAACATGAAGAGTTTTGAGCAGGGAGCAGGGAGCAGGGAGAGTCAACACGGCAGGTAGGAAACCGGCTTTTTTTTTTTTTTTTTTTACACTCCGGAGAAGCCGAGAAAAGCTGAAAAGCCGAAAAAAGCAGAATAGCCGAAGAAAGGCATTGCGTCTTCTGTGTCTCCAATAACTGAGCTTAAGAAGCTAAAGGGCTAAAGAGTAGGTTTGCACTAATATTTAGTACGCCATAGTTAAACGCTCCTGCGATCACATCCTCACCGCATAGAACCGCACATGGAGCTCAGGCACGGAGCTCCCGACCGGTCTCAGCAGCCGGCCGCCATCTTTCCCCACCAGGCCAAACGCCCAATATACAGTTTTTGTGAAATGTGCAGGCTGGAAACCCGCCTAGTGAGGGTCAAGGTATTTAGATTCTTCCAAGAAGTTAGACAGGCATATTGATACATGGGCATCTAGCACTTTCGCCAGAAAAGGGAACAAGGAGCTGGGACAGTAGTTTGGCAGAATCGCAGGGTCAGCTCCAGGTTTTTTCAGGAGAGGAACCTCGATGGCTTCCTTAAATGCTGTTGGAACGTGGCCGGAAGAAAGGGAATCATTCAGGAGGGCGAGGGATGGGCCCGGAAAAGTTGAGAGGCAGTCTTTTAGTATGTGAGGTGGGCAGCAGTCTGTCGGGGCTCCTGATTTGACTTTATCAAGGAGGTCCTGAAAGATCTTGGTGCTGATGGTTGGGAAGCCGCTAAGCATGCAGTTGTTGCTGTGCATAACGGAGGACGTCATGTTGGGGGAGTGTTTAGGGATGCTAGCTTTGATGGTAGTGATTTTTTCAATCAAAGAGTTGTTCAGTTAATTGCACAGTGCTTGGGTAGGAGTAGCCTTTGGGAGGATTCTGTCTGGATTGGACAGCTCATTCATGATTGCGAAGATTTCTTTGGAGCTTTTATTAGAGTTAAGGATACGTGAGGAGAAGTGGGCAGCTTTGGCTGAGAGGATGGCCTTGATATATTCTTCCAGTGCTGTAGTATAAAGAAGTTTCTTGTCAGGGGAATATTTCTGTCGCCACTGCCTCTCTAGTTGGCCCAAGGCCAGTTTTTGTGATTTAAGTTCGAGAGAGAACCATCTCTGGGCGTCAGCGCGGCGAGCCAGTTTAACTTTTTTGAGGGGTGCATGCTTGTTGCTAGCCGTGAGTAGCCAGTTAGAGAGATTTGCTTCAGTTATGTTGATGTCGAGATCAGGTGATGGGGCTGTGCTGACCGGAGTATCAAGAAATTCCTTTTTGTCAATGGCGTTCCATTTCCTCGCCAATCCGCCCACGACCTTGTTTTTTTCACTGGTAGGGTGTGCTAACGTAAATTTATTAAATGGTGGTCAGACCATATGCAGGGGAGGATTGTGGGTGTAGAAGTTATCAGGCCATTCGCCCAGACTTTGTCTAGAATGTGCCCTTTCAGATGGGTGGGAGAGGAAACCTGTTGGGTGAAATCCAGGTTGGTAAGGAGATCGGTCAGATCGGCAGACTGTGGACTTTCGCGAAGGTCAATATACCAGTAGTTAAAATCACCCATGAGAAGGATTTTGGCATGATCGATGATGGGGTTAGCGATCTGTTTGCTAAGCAATAGGGGAAATGGGGGCATCTGGTGCAGGAGTCTATAAACTAGCGCACAGATGAAGGTATCAGCAACGGATTCCAGTTTAATTACTATATTCTCTGCCTCAGGGTGGCAAAGACAAGTCAAGGCACTGAATTTGAGCTTAGTGTGGATGATGGCTGCAACCCCCCTCCCCAGTTTACCAGGCAAGCGGTTAGCGTGGATGATGTAATTTTTCAGAGGGTAGCACCACCAGCATATCAGGGGAGGTATTGAGTGTCAGCCAGGTTTCTGTCAACGGAAATATGTCTGGTTTATCAGTGACCAGGAGGAGGAAGATGTCAGGCTGGTGCTTGACGAGGGAGTGTGCATTAAGGTAATAAATCGATAGGGGCAAGGCTCTGTGAGATTTGCGTGGGGGTATATTTTTGAATATCCGGGAACGAGCTCCGTTCTATGAAGAATTCCTTCTCAGTGGTTAAGGTGATTAGTTCACGGGAGAGAACCAAGTTAGTGGAGTGCATCATTTTGAGGGCTTCTGAGGGTATGTAATGGAATGGGCATAGTGGCTGGCCCCTGGGCCAGGATGGGCACGGACGGGCGGAGAAGGGCTTGCCTTTGGCGCGCCGACTGTGCAAAACTTATGTAAGTTTTACTATTTTCCTAGAATTTTTGAAACATTAAAAATGTGATATAGAATTAACTATTAAATACAAACAATTATTTTTGGAATACATGTTGACTTTATTTAAAATTTGTAATGTAATCTTTTTCAATATTTCATGTATAATGTGAATTCTTATATATTTTAGTTGAAATTTGTTTATGGTTTAATGTTCAATTATTTTTTATTGTAGTAATGGTTATTATTTATATTGTTTATTATGTCTTTTTATTTTGTAATAAATATTTATTATGCAATAAATAATTATTCAGAATTTTATATATTGTGTATATTGCTTAAATTTCAGATTATATCGTTTAGTAAATCACAGTTTTCCAGGCCTTATTTACCATAAAGTTTTTATAGTTGTCTATAAATAATCAAAATTTATAAGTGTAATTGTTAATAACTTTTAGTGTGCCATTGAAAAAAAGAATTCATTATAATATACTGTGTTTAATTTTAATGTATAGATATAGTGTTACGTTATTTTATATTTTCAATTATTTCATTAATTTATGGTTTTGTATAATTTCATTTTTATAGTTATATTGGTTATTTTTATATATTTAGTTATTGTGCTTTTTATGTGTTATTCTAATTTAATATGTATGGTGCAAAATGATGCTATATTAATTACATTAGATAATAAATATCTTTATTTGTCTTTAACATATTTTATTACTAATGTGTATTTAATGTTATTATTTTTAATTGTCCCAAATTTGTTTTTATAATCATTGTTTGTATTTAATATTATTTATATAATTTTATATGTGAATGGAGTGTTACATATATATCGTGCTATACAACACTCTGCGTCATGCTTCGCTGATCCTCCTGCCAAAGCGACGCCGGTGCCATCAGCGGTGACTACACCGACGTTAATTATTTCCAAAAATGTGTTATACTTCCGGAACTCCAAAATGATAACAGCGACACTCTAAAAGATAACACTATTATTCTTTATTGTGCCCACAACAACGCATTTCGGTGATACCTTTTTCAAGTTAAACTTGAAAAAGGCATCGCCGAATCGCATTGATGTGGGCACAATAAAGTATAATTGTGCTATCCTTTGGAGTGTTGCTGTTATCATTTTGGAGTTCCGGAAGTATAACTAATTTTTGGAAATATATTGTTCTATATTTAGCGTTAAACACACATTTATTCAGATTGGACTGGGAATAGTTAATTTGACCAGTTTGGTGTTGAAACCTTCCCTAAACAGTTTAGACTCAAGAGGGAATATTAAATGTGAATACTTTAGTGCCCAATACCTTCTCCTAAATAGTTTAAATTGAAGTGGGAACAGTAAATGTGACCCCTTTTGTGTCCAAAACATCCCCAAAATGGTTTAGATTGGAGTTGAAAAAGTAAATTGACCAATTTAGATCCCAACACCTTCCCCTAAATGGCTGACATTGGAGTGAAAATAGTCAATTACACTTCTTCAAAATATTGGAGATTGAGGTGGGATTCATAAATTAGAGCCCTTTACTGTCAAAGGCACTCCCCAAAATGATTTAGATTGGAGTGGGAGTAGTAAATGTGACCACGTTAGTGTCTACCACCATCCCCTAATTGGCTTAGATTGGAGTGGGAATAGTAAATGTCATTCTTTTGGTGTCCAACATCTTCTGCAAAATTGTTTAGATTGTAGTGACAAGAGTAAATGTCTTCCCTTTAATGCCCAACCCGCTCCCAACAATAAGTTAGATTGAAGTAGTAATAGTATAGTTGACCCCTTTGGTGTTCAAAGCTTTCCTCCAAATCATTTACATTGGAATTGGAATATCGTGACCACTTTAGTGTCCAACCCCTTGCCCATAATGGCTTGGCTTGGAGTGGAAATAGTAATTGTCACCCATTCAGTTTCCACATCATCCAAAAGAGTTTAGATTTATGTAGAAACAGTATACTTTTTTATCTTAAAAATCCAAAACATTTCCCAAAATGGTTTAGATTGGTGGGATAGTGAAGATCAAGATGGCGGATTGAAGCCGCATCACGGAGGAAGCAGCAGATGGAGGCTCCCGAATCCCAGCCATGAACTACGAGAGAGCGTCTTCTGTTTTTCAGTAGTTTATGCTGACAGCTCACAATTCTAAAGGAAGAGAGAAGGACTCTTTACATGCCGTGATTACAGGCATTTCTGTTTATGTTGTGCTCGTGAAAAAACTTCAGGGAGCGCCGAATTCTCCGGCTTTTTGGAGGACGTTACCAACGGTGATTGGAAGCAAGGAGAACACTGGGCGTCTGGCCGCGTCTCGGCCACTGGTTTCAGGGGGCGGGTCTCACGTTACTCGCAGCTGCTCCAGACCCGAGCACCAAACCGCGGAAGAAAATACCACGGCCAGAGCTTTCAGAAAACGGGCTGACGCCGCAGACGATAGCTCCAAAACTACACACCAGAGCGGCTCGCGCAGGGAGAGCTGCTAAGGCGGATTCACCGGCGTTAATCTCAAAGGTAATACCTGACGACTTGGCCGAATCTACAGTGGGACTAAGCTGGTAGCAGGAATGGGGGCCTCCGCCGTAGCAGGAAAACAGCTTATACGACCCCCGCTGTTTGTTGCCAACTCTGCAGCAGATTCATACAATGGCGTAAACGCAAGCGTAAACATTCGGATAGCTGGCTGCAACATTGTATCTGATGAAAGGAGCTTGGGTAATATTGTGTCTACCCCAGCTGGCCATATATTTATTCAAGCTATCGGATCAGCTAGTGCAACAGGCCCTGGTGGTATAATTGAAAGCAGCGAAATGGCGCATACTCCTACTATCGCAGAAGAGCTTGGGAATGCTGAATCGGCCGAAGAGGCTGAGAAACATGATGACGACTCAGAAATTGGCTTAATTGCCGAGGACAGAGTTGAGGGCTACACAGACCTGTTCTTGAATTTGGGTAATCATGATTTAACTGGTGTAGCTGACAAAGCTGAAATAATATTAGATACATTAAATGTGTCTCCTGCTCTGGTGAGATCTGCTTGCCCCGGGAAGGAGGACCCGATTATTGAGACAATTGACATTTCAGATACTGGCGGGTTACTTTCCGAAGGGGCAGAAGGGGCAATTGAGGCTATGAGGCAGAAGGGAGTTCGAACGCAGAGTATGAAGAAATTCCTGAAGAAGAGGAGAAGGTGTGTAGTGCTAAGATTGGAACAGGCACTGCTAAAATTTTGGGTCTCAAAAAAAGTAAAATTAAAGCTAAATCTAAAATCAAAAATGGCAACTCTGCTAATAAGGCCTCCTCCCCGGCTAACACTTTTAAAAAGTTAAACAGGGATGAAAGCCCCTCACGAAAATGGATTCAAGCGAAGGGGGGAGTCAAGAAAATGGCCCTGAGGTTATCAGGGGTCAGTTTGGTGGATGGTTCAAACTTAAGAAATGGGGCGAATTCTTCCTCGAGCCCAGAAAGTTTGACTTCCCCAATTCTTGCCTTAGATAAGGGGGATTATATGTCGGAACTAATCCATAGTAAGGCGGCCACTAATCAAAACCCAACTGCTGATTCTGTAACATCTATGGTCACTATTGTCACTACTCCAACTTTAGCTCCGATGTGTGTTAGCGAGCCATTTGCCTCTGTGGAAGCACGGGAAGTAGACTATCCTGCCTCTTCTGTAGCTCTAATCCTGAAAACTCTCATGGAACAGAGGCAAGAGGGACAACATAATTTTACGCAGTTGAGGGAGGATAACACTAAACTGCAGAACTCACTGCTAGAACTCTCTAGTAAACTTGGTGGTGTCACTCAAGAAATCGAGGAATTAAAACAGAGAGTAGTTGAGGTAGAAGAAGGAGCTACCCAAACCGAATCTTCAACTCATCTGCATACAGACCGCATAAACAACTTGGAAACTAAATTGGAGGATATGGAGAATCGCTCAAGAAGGCTAAACCTTCAATTATTTGGAATACCCGAGGGGGCTGAAGGCGCAGACCCCAGGGCTTATGTGGTCAAGTTGTTCCAGAAAGCCTTCCTAGATCTCTCAGACTGGGACTGGGACTCACAACTACAACGGGTACATAGACTACCCTTAGTTCAGAGGAATAAAGAAAGCAAGTTTCCACGCCCTCTTCTTTCTTAATTTTGGCAACTTTCTTTTGAGACAAGCTGTTTCACTAAAAGCTAGGCCAAACACTCCTGTAATGATAGATAATGTAAAAAAATTTGTACGCTCAGATCTGAGTAAAAGTACAATAGATAAGCGATGGAAACTCCTTCAATTAATTGACTCTTTCAAGGCTATGGGCTGTCCAGTATACTTACAAGAACCAGCTCGTCTCAAAGTGATTAAAAATGGTCAAGTGTACTTTTTTACGGATGTAAAGGAAGCAGAACATGCCTTAGCTAAATTCAATACTTGAACTAGAAATAAGAGATACAGGTTTTTTTCTCACATATATTTTGAAATGTTCATATAGGAAGTAAAGATATATTCATCATTGGTGGCAGATATAAGTTATGCTCTATCTTCTAGAAGCAGTTAGGAGTCTTTTCCTTTTCCTTTTTTTTCTCTTTTTTTTGTTGGCTGGGGTTGCTGGTCGAAGCCTCCTGGCTGCTACTTCGCAGCGCTACCATGCCAACGGCAGCAGGATATAGAGGGATGTCCGCCCTGTTTGGACTAGAGGGTGGGGGGGGAGTTTGTGGGGTGAAGGGTGGAGGGGTTAGTAGGGTTAAAACATTTATTGCAAGAGGCAGAAAAAGTCAACGAAAACAAAAGCAAAGTATTCTCTATGAGGTGCTCAATAATGCGGAGGAAAATGAATCATTTAATTTTTCAACATGTTTTCGATTATGTGTTTTGCATGGAATGTAGCTGGTCTCAACAGTAAGCAAAAGAGGAGACTGGTTCAGGAAGAACTCAACATGTATAAACTGCATTTGGCTATGATTTCCGAAACTCATATCGGGTTTCAAGACAGAAAATTATTGGGTCAGATGGGATATGAACTTATTGTATGTTCTATTCTGGGTGCTTCAATTAGAGGGGTTGCACTATTGAGGCAGAAACATTTTATGATTGAAATTATTAGAATGGCTGCTGATCCTAGGGGAAGATGGGTGTTAGCTCAAGCGCAATTTGAACACTGTAAATATGTTTTCTGTGTGGCATATGAACCAAATATTGATGAACCAAGAATGTACGATCTGCTAAATATTGAATTATTAGACTGGGAGGGAGAACTACTGATCATGGCTGATTTCAACTGTGTTATGAACTATGCAGTGGATTCTACGAGGCAAGGTGCTTCACAACGGATGTGTAAGGTTAGGGCCGCTATATTGGAACTAAGCCGGCTGTATAACTTAAAGGCTGTTTGGCGATCCAAACATCCTAAAGTAGCAGGGTTTACTTATTACTCAGCTCCTCACAAACTATGCTCTCGGATCGATATGGTATGGGCAACGGACAGAATTATGGAAGGCTGTAGTATAGAACTATGCCCAAGAGTAATATCTGACCACAACCCTATACTTGTGGAATTTAATATTTATAATAAGAAACAAGGGGCTCGGCAATTCACGTTCCCTAGATATCTTTTTTCAGATTCAACATTTATATTGCAACTTAAAGGGCACATCACTGAATTTATAGAGATTAATTTAAACTCGGCAGCAGTAATATCAGTATGGGATGCATGTAAAGCAAGCATTAGGGGCTTTGCCCAACAATATATATTTAAAAAGAATGCGGAGATCCTGAATGAGACAAAACTTATGACCTCTAATATTTTGTCTTTGGAACAGAAATTAGCAATAGCCCTCATGCAAGGAAAATCTAATATTGAGATGCTAAGAATGGAATTAGTGAAATTGCAGTCAGACACTAAGAAAATCCTGAGGGAGAAAAATAGTGTGAGACCTCATAAGTATCATCTGTCACAGTATGAGAGTGGTGACAGAATCGGGAAAGTGTTAGCTTACAAGTAGCTGATAAGAAAGCTAGAACTAACATTAAAGTAATTAAAGGCACTGATATGGCCACTTACAATCAGCCAGAACAAATATTGGATCAATTTGCCAATTATTATCGTAAGCTATACACCCCAGAAAACTTTCCTACTAATGATAATATATTATCATATCTTAGAACCCATTTGAATGTGCAACAAGAAAAAGAAGCTGTTATACAGCTAAGTTCAGAGATTACTCCTGATGAGATAAAGTCTGCATTTTTATCTCTTCCTTCGGGTAAGGCAGCCGGTTAAGATCTGCTCCCTACTGAACTCTATAAGATCTGTATTCAGGAACTCCTCCCCCTTTTTAAGTTAGTGGCACATTCAATTGGTGAACCTGGGAAAGCCCCCTCTTCCTGGAGAATTGCTAAAATAGTATTCTTTCTTAAAAAACAAAAGCCTGCAGACGAATGTGGGTCATATAGGCCAATCTCATTGATTAACGCCGACGCAAAGGCTTTTGCTAAAATACTAGCAAATCGATTAGCACCCCTTATGCCTGAACTGGTTAACACACAACAGCATGGATTTGTTATGGGGAGAGACACTACCGCCCATATTAATATGGCCATTACGGCTTTTGATGTAGCATCAACTGAATCCACCCCACTCGGAATGGTCATGCTAGATGCTGAAAAAGCATTTGACCGAGTGGGGTGGGATTATTTATGGGCCGTACTTAAGGCTTTTGGTATTAAGGGTAGATAACTTGGCTGGATCCGGTCATTATATGATCAATCAATGGCTAAGATTAGTTATGCAGGAAAGAACTCCTCTAATTTTCCGATAGAAAGAGGAACTAGGCAAGGGTGCCCTTTGTCACCCTTGCTGTTTGCCCTGTCATTGGAGCCATTTCTTAATTCACTTCTTTCACAAGGTGATATTACTCCATTTCAGCATATGGGGACCAGTTTAAAAATAATAGCATACGCGGACGATATCGCGATATTCACTACCGATGTAGCTAAGGCTATTCCGGCGGTAACAAACAAAGCAAAAGGATTTGGGGACATATTTGGGTATAAACTAAACATAAATAAAACTCAGGTCATTGTTAATTATAACCCAACAGCTCCGGTACAAGGCTTGTGTCCAAATGCGGTCTATCTGGGGGTTAAAATATCAGCTAAGGTTGATGAAATAATAGCACTTAATTATGACTCACTACTGAAGGAAGTCACTAAATCCTTAAAATAATGGCATAAGATACCCCTAAGTTTAGTAGGACGCATACATTTAATTAAGATGAAAATTGCACCCAAATTTCTATATTTATTTCGATCTATTCCTTTGCGCCTTAATAACTTTTTCTTTAAAAAACTAGACGAGATCTGTAGTAGCTATATATGGGGTTACAAAAAAGCTCGTAGAGCAATAAATCTATTGAAACTCCCAATTGAAAAAGGGGGTTTAACATTCCCCGATTCAGACTATACTTTTTTGCTTCCTTCTTTGGCCGGATTCGTAGTCTGCTGAGAAATGAAAACTCTTTATTTTTTCACCAGTTTATGTTAAGGTATGACTGCAAACAATTCTTGGCCCGAGTAAATGACCCAAACTATTTTAAACGAGTTAAGTTCAAGACTGCTAGACATATAATACAAATTTTTAATGCAGAATTACGGCTATGGGGGAACCCAGGACTTCCTGGAATTTTTTCAGATGGTGCAGGGATTATTTGGTCTAGCTGCGGTATTAATACTCTGGGAGATCTTTATGGCCTTGACGGATTATTAGGATTTACATCACTCAAATCTATATATAAATTGAAAGACTGTATGTATTTTAAGTATATGCAAATTCAAGATTTTTTAGTCCGAAAAATGAAAATTAAAGAAATTCGACATTCGGATACTCTAAAATGTTTGTACTCTGATCAGACTAAATCACTTATTAGTGAAAGCTATTGCTATCTAATTCAGGGGAAGGCGGATGACTGCGGCAAACTAGCATCTAAATGGTCGGACAGGTTAGGATTAAACATAACCTCTAAGCAGATATCTGCTTCTATCTCCCAAATTAACCGGGTGGTGCAGTCCTCCAGTATTAGATAACAGTTTTACAGAACCGTCTGCCAATTATATCATACTCCGCAATTTCCAGCTGGGTATTAGCTAATCGATTAAGCGAGCGTACAAGATGTTCTAAATGTGACCTAGAGGCTGCTGATATAGGACATATGCTCTTTTCATGCCCTGCATTATCTGAGTTCTGGAAGGGTATAGAATGTGTATTAAACAGGAAACAAATCATATTTCCGTCTCTTTCAGCTCATTTGATTCTATTGAACTTGCAGGAAATGAATAGTCCAAATAAAGATGTGAACTCTATTTTATTTGCATGTGCAAGACTAACTATAGCTAGGTCGTGGATATCCTCAGATTCTCCGCATTTTATGGAATGGTGGGATTTGGTAAATGAAATATATACAATGGAGATATCACTAGCAAGGCTAAGGGGCCCTAACTCTTTGAGGAAAAGACAGAAAACTTGGGGAATGTTATTCTGATAGATTAACATAAGGTAATTTCAATAAGCTGATGAGACCACTTTAATATCCATTTAGCGGTATGTTTATTTTTATTTTTCTGCTTTATATTTTTCTCTGCATTCATCATGTTTACCTCATTTTCTGATCTTTTATTGTTATGTCATGAATTATAATGTATCTGTCTGATTTTCCTCTTGCAATAACAATAAAAGTGCTTTAAAAAAAAAAGAAAAAAGATTGGTGGGATAGTAAATGTGACCACTTTGGTGTAAAACACCTTCCCCAAATGACTTAGAATACAGTGGGAATAGATAATTTCACCCCTTTAGTGTCAAACAGCTTCCCTAAATTTTTTTAGATTTTAGAGAGAACAGCAAATGTGATGCCGCTACTGTGAAATGCCTTCCCAAAAATGTTTTTAATTGGAGTGGGAATAGTGATTGTGACAATAATAATGTCCAAACCCACCCCTTAAATGGCTTAAATTGGAGTGTGAATAGTAAATATCACCCCTTTAGTGTCCAACACCATTCCCAAAATAGTATAGATTGGAGTGGTAATAGTAAATCTGACCCCTTTTTGTCCAAAGCATTTCTCAAGCTGGTTTAGATTTTCATGGAAATCGTAAATGTGCCAATTTTAGTGTCCAATACCTTCCCATCAATGGCGTAGATTGAATGGGTAATAGTAAATGTCATCCTTTTATTTGCCAACAGCTTCCCAAAATTGTTTAAATTGGAGTAGAAATAGTAAATGGGACAGCTGTGTTGTCCAATACCTTCCACTAAATGGCTTAGATTGGAGAGGGAGTAGTATGTGTGAGCCCTTTAGTGTCCCACACATCCCAAAAATTATTTAGGATGGAGTGGGAACAGTAATTGTGACCCCTTTAGTGTGCAATACAACCCCAAAATGATTTCCATAGAAGTGGGACTAGAAAAATTAAACTTAACCACTTTAGTGCTTATCATGTTTAGTCCAATATGTTACATCATGGTGTGAGTATCAGAAGTAAAATGTAAAGTTTTGAATTTTTCACCAGCATTATGAAATGAAATGAAAATGAGACTTATAGAGCAAAAAACATTCACCCAAAGGTATCAAGGCGCTAGCTCAGCACAAAACAGATAAGACCAGTAGAGACATCCTCTAAGATTAAAAAGCCACGTCTTTAATTCCTTCCTAAATGGCAACAATTATTAGTATTGGCTTTTAAAAAAAGGACAGGAAATGAAACATTTAATGATTCTGTGCTCTTCTTTATTCAGTTTTTTTATATTTCATTTACTCTGTGTTGAAATTTTTTTAAACACATATTTTTATAACACTAAATAATTTTTATTGTCATTATTAACAACACTTCTTATAGTCTTTGTGAAATACAACCATTTTTTTAGTTTCTTTCATTTATTAGTATTTTTTATTTTCACAACCAATTTTATTGAGCAAATGAGCATTGAGAATGTGGCATCTCCACAACCGAAGAACACCACAACAATATCAAAACAGCAATTACATAGGCAGTAAATGATGGAGCAGACTCAAAAAATAGGCTCAGTATAGAAGCTCCCCAGCAACCCACCCTAACCCACAACTCCACCCCCCCAACCCCAGACACCCCCCAACCCCCCCTACCACACGTACATAGAAAGCAATAAAGAAAAGTAAGTAGGTGTAGCGCCACCAGGGCGATGCTGCTTCGGGCCAATAGTGTCACTGTGGTCAAATGTCCTCCTCTCGCTCCGCTGGGGGGTCCAGGGGTAGACCACGGTAGTCAGCCCAACGCCTCCAAATTTTGTAGTGCTTGCGAGGGCAGCCCCGCGCTTCAAAGATCGGCCTCTCCAGGCCCATGAAGTAATCCAGCCCAGCCTTCCATGCAGACAGGGGGGGGGCCCTCACTGCTTTCCATGCCCGGGCCAGGTCCCGCTTGGCCACGACCAGCCCTAATAGCAGCAAGTGGCGCTTATAAATGTTACCCCCAACCCCTTCCATGATGTGCAGTAGGCCCAACCGGTGGGTACGAGGAAGGTCCCAGCCCAGCACCTCAGCCAGGCAACTCCACACACCCCTCCAGAACCCAGTCAGCCGGCCACACGTCCACACAGTATGCATTAGGGACCCAGGCACCGACCCACAGCGCAAGCATTCCGGGGATGCAATCAAACCAGCTTTCCACAATCGTTCACGCGTATAGTAAGCTCGATGCAGGTATTTGAATTGAATGAGCCGGAGCCGGACAGCAATGGCGGTTCCACGTGGGGACTCCAGCGCCACCCTCCAATCGTCGTCATCGAGGGGGCCCACGTCCACCTCCCATGCCTCCCGAAGAGAGTGCAGGGTGGAGGAGCAGTGGATAATAAGCGTCTGGTATATCCTGGAGACCTTCCTGTCTCCCAAGTCTCCCATAAACACCTTGGCCTCGACCGGGCTAAACTCTGGCAAGGAGTCGAGGCCGGCGATGCTCGGGGTGAGGGCATGTCGCAGCTGAAGGTAGCGGAAGAATTGGGACTGAGGCATTTGGAATTCCGTGCGGAGCTCCTCAAAGGATTTGAGGGTGGTGCCAGACATGACCTGGCCTAGTTGTGTAACCCCTATGGCTTCCCAACCCTCAAAGCCGGTCAAAGCCGCCAGCTCCGGGAGCAGACCATTATGCCAAAGCGGCGTCTCAGCCGTCAACCTGCCCCACCATCCCATGCGGCGCAAGGATTGTCGCCACACGGAAAAGACCACCCTTGTGACCGAAGGTAACCCACAACGCAGGCGAGCCGAATATAAGATGGTGTGGAGCGTGCGATCACCCATGAGCGATCGTTCCAGGGCGTAGGCCGGATCCCCTCTATCGCCATACCACCACTCATTAAGAACAAGTAGCTGGGAAGCCTGGTAGTAGGAGAGGAGGTCCGAGGTGGCCAGGCCGCCACTGTATGTGGACAGAAAACGCGTCCTCAATGCTACTCTGGCCGCACCACCATCCCATAGGAAGCGACCCAACACCGAGTTAACCTGACGGAACCACTCCAGGCCGATGGGGTATGGGAAATTCTGGAGCTGGTATAGGAGACGCGGAAGCGCCACCATCTTGAAGATGGCCGATCTTCCAAAGATAGTGAGCGGCATTCTGGACCAAGTTTTGACATCAGCCTGTACTCGGTCCCACACCGGCAGGACTCCACGCGCCCAGGCCACGACCCGCGACTCCGATAGGAAAACGCCCAAGTATTTCAGGCCATCCGTTGCCACTCGCAACTCCGCAGCCCAGGGATCAGCAACCACTCCGCCACCCAGCACCCACAGGGTCGATTTATTAAGGTTAAGACGAAGACCCGAGGCCTCACCGAACGCACGCATAATCTCCAGGACCCGGGGACCCGAGAGCTGTAGGTCGGTGAGAAAGAAGAGGACGTCATCCGCATACAGCGCAATCCTATCCGTCAGGTCCCCATTCCAGACAAAGCCACACAACTGGGCATCCACTCGTACCCGCGACGCCAGGGGCTCCATGGCAAGGGCAAACAGATACGGGGACAGAGGGCAACCCTGCCGAGTACCTCGACCTATACGGAAGCGCCCAGAGGTAGCTCCGGCCACTCGGACCGAGGCCGTCACGTTTGTGTAGAGAAGACGGACATATGACAGGAAAACCGGCCCCAGGTTGAGGCGGGCTAAGAGGGCGAATAGGTATACCCAACTCACAGAATCAAAGGCTCTGTCCATATCCGCCAAGAAGAGTGCCGCCTGCTCGTCTCTAGCACCCATAGCATCCACTGTCGCTTGCGCCCGTCGGATGTTATGCCGGGTGGCCCTCCCAGGCATGAATCCAGCCTGGTCGGGGTGGACCAGGTCAGTAATGTGGGGCAATAGGCGGTTTGCTAAGGCCTTAGCCAGAATCTTAGCCTCGATGTTTAACAGGGAAATAGGCCGGTAAGTGTCGTGCCTGTCCGGCTCCCTGCCCGGCTTTAAGAAGACCACGATCTCGGCGTGGCGCCAGTCCGGCGGCAGCACCCCCTGAGCCCGCGCCGCCTCCAGGGCACGCCGATAGTGGGGCCCCAGCTGGACGTGAAACTTTTTATAGAATTCGCACGGGTACCCGCTCGGGCCGGGCACCTTTCCGGTATTCAGTTGACCAAGGGCCTCCCCGAGTTCTTCAGCCGTGAGCGGGGCTTCCAGGGCAGTCCTGGTCTCATCAGGAACAGCCCGTGGTAGCAGGTCATCAAGATATACGGAGATCCCACCCTCTTCCAAGTGGTCACAAGGGGCGTACTGCGTCTCGTAATAGCGGGCAAAGCTAGCCGCCAGTAGGGCTGGGTCAGTCATAATTGAGCCGTCCTCCGCCGTAAGGCCCGGCAGCACAAGAGGCTGGAAGGTCGCCTGACACAATCTATGTAGCATAGTGCAGGACTTGTCGCCCCACTGGTACACCCTGCTGCGCGTGGCGAGCCACGCCTGCCGGGCTTCATCATGTAGGACGCAGGCGTACGACTGCTGGGCCTGCAGGAGCCGCCGCACCATGCCTTCGTCGCCCCCGAGACTACTACGCTGCTCCAGCTCCTCTACACGGGCGGCAGCGGTCACAATGGCCTCCCGATGCTTCCACCGAGCAGCCACGCACCAAGCAATATCAATACCCCGCAACGTGGGTTTCAGCGCCTCCCACACCACCATTGCATTCACATAACCCACTAGATTCTCACGCCAATAATGATCAATCGCCTCGCGCAGGTGATGCACGTACTCGGGCCGTTGCAGCTGCCAGGACGACAACCGCCATCGAAACGGCTGTCGTTTGGAAGGGAGGGTCATGGTAGCTAGGACCGGGGAGTGATCAGATAGGCCCCTGGGGAGTATCACAGCATCCCTGACTCGATTCAGACAGGCACCCGGCACAAACAGATAGTCTAGCCTTGAAAAGGACCCATGCACCGCCGACACAAATGTGAATTCACGCGCAGCAGGGTGAAAATGTCGCCACACATCAACCGATCCCAGGCCACTCACAGTTGCACGCAATCTGGTGGGAGCAGCAGCGGGGGGGGGATCCAACACAACAGGCATCCACCTCCGACGATCCAGGCCCACATCCATAACCTCATTCCAGTCACCTCCCACCATGGTCAACACCTCCGGAATCTCGTCCCACAGCGCGAACAGCCGCTCAGACAGGGCCCATTGGAGAGGGGGGGGGGGCGTACACGCTACCAAACACCACCTGTTCGGTACCCAGCAAGCCCTTGATGAAAACATATCGGCCCTGAGGGTCAATCCATTGCTTTTCATGCACGTAAGCCACCCTGCGGTGCACCAAGATAGCCACCCCCCGCGAGCCCCTCGTGAAACCCGCATGGTACACTTGTTGAAAACCAAACCTCTGGAGGCTAAGGGCCTTGGAACCCAGCATGTGGGTCTCCTGAAGCAGCAGCACATCCACCATCTCCCTCTTCCCCCATCGTAGCACAGCCCCTTGCTTGATTTTATCTCAAATTCCTCTCACATTCCATGTCACAACACGCAGGGCCTTTTGAGGAGACATAGTCGTATAATCAGCCATAATCAACACAGTGACCAGCACCCGGCCCTCCACACCACCCCGGCGCACCCCACAAAGCAACAGAATCAACAGTCATAGGCACGTGTGGTCCCACCCTTCCAACCCCGACACTCAGCAACCCCCCCCAGACCCAGACCCAAACCCCCCCAACCATTAGCAACAAATGAACATCCCCCCTCGCCCCGCTCCCCCCACCCCAATACCTCAGGGAACATTGAAGTATCTGTCGCGGCATGGGGAGACCCGGGTCCAGAACGGAGAACCCAGGGCCCGCCATACCAATGGATCCCAACACCCCAATCAACACACACACACCACCCCCCCACAACACTCACAACCGTGAGGGTCAGAGGCCCACAAAAGGTGCCTCCCGAGCCCCATCACGCTCCCGCTAAAAGTGATAGGAGTCCGCAAACGGGAACAGACTGGCATAGGGAAGTCAAAATAGAACAGTCTCACCAGCCTATGAAGGGCAACTCAGCACTCAGCAGCAAGGCCCAGTCCCATCAGAGTTCAACCGCCGGCATCAGAGTGTTCCGAGTCCCTCGCACCACTTGTCTGCGATGCACTGGCAGAGGCCGACCGCTTCCGAGATCGGGACCCCCGGTGTCGACCCTTCCGGTTCTGGCGGTTCGTCCGCTCCGGCGATGACCTCTGGGACCCGCCCGGATTCAGACCCGGCTGGGCATGCGGCCGGAGCTGCACCGTCTCGTCGGTCCAACGGAAAACCTCCTCAGGCGAATCAAAGAAATGTGTCCTGGACTGGTGCACCACTCGTAGACGGGCTGGGTATAGGAGAGAGTATTGGAGCTTCAAGCCCCTCAACTTGGCTTTGGCGGCCACAAAGGATTGTCTCTGCTGCTGCACCATCCTCGTGTAGTCAGGAAAGATCATGATGGTACGATTTTCAAAGGTGAGCGAGCCTTTGGTCCTCGCCTCCCGCAGGATGACATCGCGGTCATGATAGTTCAATAGCCGGGCTATGACTGGCCTGGGACGCTCACCCTCCGGCGGCCGCTGGTTTAGGGCCCTGTGCGCCCTCTCGATAACAAAGCACGTGGACAGCACCCCTTCGGGGAGCCAGCTCTCCAGCCACCGGGTCAGGAACCCCTCCATGTCGTCCTTCTCGCACCGTTCCGGAAAGCCAATAAAGCGGAGGTTGTTCCTCCGTGCGCGCCCCTCGGCATCCTCCACGCGGGCCGCCAACGTCTTCTGGACTCCCTCCACCTCCGCCAACCGCTTCTTTAGGGCGCCAATATCTGTTTCGGTCACCGTGATCCGGGACTCGGCCTCGGTGATCCGACCCACCGCATTCCGGAGGTCCTGGCGCAACAGCGCGACATCCGCTCCCACCGCTCCGATTTTAGCATCAAGCGTGTCCCGGGATTGGGTGATGGCCGCCAGGATCGCCGCATTGTCCGGCCCAGGGCCACCGCTGCCACCAGCCGCTCCGGAGCCACCACTAGGCCCCGTGAATTTATCAATAGGGCCATGCTTAGGCGGGCCGCCACCTCCGGTTCTGGTCATGGCCCAACGCGGGCTCGCCGGGACCGCACACCGGGCAGGGCCGGCACTCCTCCCAACAAGGCTCAGGACCCCCTAGGTACTGCCACTAGTGCTGGAGGCCCTAGGCCCCTGGATAAAGTGGCAATGTAGGAGTCCCAGGAGGCCGGTTCAGGCCCGAGGCCGCGAAACTCGAGGTCCCGGCTTCACCCAGGCGGGACAGGCCGTCCCCGCGTTTATCGCCACAAGTGTCCGCCCAAGGCGCAGGAACGGGTGGCGCCGCCGTGATCTGTAGGAGAGCTGAGCCAGGAGCAGCGCAGCGAACGCCACCGCCACCTGCAGGCCCACAGCCGCCGCCGGGCGTCACGAAACTCGGGGGCCCCGGTCTCCAGCCGGTCACCAGGCCGCTCTCCGCCGTCGCCTCCCCCCAAGTGCAGGAGAGAGAGGTGTCCACCCAAGGCGCAGGGAGGAGAAGCGCCGCTGTGGTCCACGGGCAGCCGCAGCAGTAGAGTGGAGCCAGGAGCGGCGCAGCGGAAGCCGCCACCACCCGCGAGCCCGCAACCGCCGCCGGGCGCCTCGAAACTCGAGGACCCCGGTCTCCAGCCGGTCACCAGGCCGCAGGGCGCCGTCGCCTCCCCTTGGGCACAGGAGAGCGAAGAGTGCAGGATCGGTGCACCGGAGCAGGCAGGGGACTCCACCGACTCAGTGCCAGTCACCGGGTAGCAGTATCGGGCTCGGGGACCAGGATAAGTGAACAAATGAAGTCCGGGCCGGCGGGAGCTCTACAAAGCTGCGACCGCCATCTTCGCCCGTCAAGCCACGCCCCATTTATTAGTATTTTTAAACATTTTTGCTAATAGGATACACTTTTTTCCAACCACATACGTTTGCTAGACATACATTTTTTCATAAGCAGTTATACATTTTTTTCAAAGTATATTATAAATAGTACTATATTATAATTGTTGTTTCATAATACTATTTACATTCTACTTTACATAATTATTTATATTTTCTTACTACATTTTTTGACATTTGTTCATATTTTATAACATTGTAACATATTTTTATATTTTTTTTAAACTTCTTGGTTAAAGTCTTTGTTTTCTAAAGGGAGAAAGTCTTTTTTCGTTTTCATTTTCAGCCATTTTTCCCACAAAATTTACTTTTTTTTCTATTCCTGTGATTTTTTTGTCTGAATTGCTGGGAGAGAGTCCTGGCTACCTCAGTGCCTGCTCCGCCGCAATGGCAGAAGAGCATCACCCAACTGCTTTTAAGCTGTGGGAAGCAGAAACAAAAAATGATAATAACTTTGCGTTATTATCATTTTATGCTGCTCCCTGCTGCTTTGCGGTTGGGTTGGTGGGCGGAGCTCCTCAGCTCTTGTAGCAGAGTATATGAGGAGTGTTTTGCCCACTCCTAAGTGTGCAATGACTGTTTGGTCAGCCCTCTCAGGCCGCCCAAACCAGCCAGGCATACTTTTCTTGTTCTCCATGCAGGGTGCATTACAGCCTGCATGGAGAACAAGCCCAGGCTCCATTCAGTGGGTGAGCGCCCCACCAGGACACTCAAAACCAATCACAATGTTGCATTGTGATTGGTCAGGGGAGCCTGGGTGCTTACAAATCACAATGCTGTATTTCAGAGATGTGATTGGCCAGTGGGGCCTGCTTCTGTTCCTTTATGTGTAAGAGGAGAGCAGGAGCGGAGACGCAGGACCTGGCCGGAGACAAGGTACATTTATTATTTTATTTCTCTTTTTTGTACTAAGCACGACCCCCCAGCTATCCCCCAACGTGATCCCCCGCCCCTCAACCCGCTGGGTTACCTGATGCTGATCACTGGATAAGGTAAGACATTTTTGAAGTTGTTATGCAGGGTTTTGGGGTTAAGGGGTGTGGGTAGATATAGTTAATGTCAGGTATAGTGTTAGTTTTTCTTTTGAGGACTATTCAGTTATAGTTTGGGTTCTCTTGTTTAGTAGTGCTGTGTTAACCCTACTTAGAGTTTGGTACTGGTCTTGTGTTGTTAGACATAGCAATGTTATAGTTTGTGTTTATTATAGTTTTAATGGAATGTCTATGTTGTATTTGAAAGTAGTGTTTTGTGAGTGTGTATTGTATGTTTGTTTGGGGGTGGGCAATAAATTCCACTCTGCCGGGAGAGTTTTGCTAAGTTTTTCCTACTCTGGGTTGTGCTTGTAACTCGGAATGCTGATAAAACTCCACTAACCAGCATGTGGCAGAAATTTTCCTCATGCACAGCTCGCCAACACTAAGTGCAAGCAGGAATTGGCATCCCCTAGCTCAATTTTCAGACACTAAAACAGCACCAGGTTAGATTTTCTCCACATGGGCGGTTGCCGCTGTCTCAAAACCTAATTTCTTTATTTCTCCTCATTATTTCCTCTTTCTATATGTGCTTCATTCTGCAGCACACATAGAAAGAGCAAAATAGCTCATAGGATTATTTTGAGCGCAGAAGGGGCACCTTCCTGCAAAAACAACACAAGCACAGCTGCACCATGGTGCAAGGGTGCCTACGTTGGTGCTAGGCAGCTGAAATGTCACCAGTGCAGGGAGAAAGGACAGAAATGCACCGTATTGCATGCATATGATGCATTCCTGCTATTAGACTTTGACCTAGGGCAGTGCAGAAAGGTGACTTGCTGCACTGCCCTACACCAAAATTCCATAAATGAGAGTATCCATGAGCTAGACAGTCAAGAAGAAAACCAACAGGTAAATGAAAGATCATTCTCGCCCACTAAGGCAAATTAAAATATAAAAAAGCTAGAGGGCGCTCCTGAAATCCTTAATGCAAAACAGGGCTTTGAATATGAAAAACTGTCTGTCCTACCACTACCCCAACATAATCCCATGGCAGCCCGTCATGGTGGACAGAGCAACCTGGACGTGAGCGAAAGTCAGGACAATTTCTCCAACCGTGATAAGGAAGAATGGGAGGCACTCCTTGAAACCTACTCTCAAGACAATGGTAGGAACAACATCATAGCAGGTACAAAGGTGGAGGAGCAGGAGGGGCACATGTCCCAGAAAAGAGAAGAGGGCTTGCAAGCAAAATCAAATGCACCAGGTTGTCCAAAGAGTGCACCTGAGAAACAATCTGAAAATATGCATCAATCGGAAAATGGGAATGCTTGGGCAAGCTTATTAAAAACAGTGCAACTCCTGGTAGAAGCCCTGCAATACCAGTCCGACAAAATGGATACCCAATTCAATCTAATGAACACCCTGGCAGTGTTTGTGGTTGCAATTGACAGTAAACTAGGAATACTGAATACCTCTATGCAGAGCATCCAGGATTACGCCTTAGCCAACAGCCAAAACTGCAGTTGTAGCCCAATCGTAGATAAACTAGCCACTCTTCCAACAATGCTAAGCGACCTGTGTGCTCAAGTGAAAAAACGCGCAACCTTTTAATCACCCAGAGTCAATAGTGGAAAAGCACTCAACTAGAAACTATAAAGGCACGACAACTCACCAACTAGCATCTACAAACGGCGAGATTGATCCCATTACAACCAAGCAAACACTATTTGAAGACAACGAAATATCTGGTCAGAAAACAAAGACTGAAAATAAAGCGGCAGTGACTCCAGTAGAGGTGATAGGGGGAAAATATTGAACGCAAAACAAAGACGAGCAAAGAAACGCAAAGGTCGGAACCAAAAACAAATTTGGGAAAAAAATTGATTGATGCGCCTCTTTGTGAAAACACCAACCGAGAGTGAGCTTGATCAAGAAAATCCATCAATACCAGAGACAACCAAAACCAAAGGATCTAATATGAGGGAGCCATTAAGTCGTAACCTCACATTCAGGACCCCAGATGCCAGAGTGATAGAGCAAACAGAAGAGGCTACGGAGACGGAACTTGCACAGCCATTCTTTGAAAGGAACAGCTTTACAAAAGGCAGCAAAAACACTAAAACAGAAACTGCAAGGATAAGTCAGTCGCAATGCCATAACCAAGAGGGCATGCCATCAGGAATTTTGCAAAATATAATTACTAACGGTCATGTCTCTGCGGGAAGTAAAGAGAACTTAGGCAATCAAGACACAATACACACAGACTTAGCGATTACAAGTCGGATGGAAGGCCATAACCAGGAAGGCATGCCATCAGGATTTTTGCAAAATACTAATACTAACGGTTATGTCTCTGCGGGAAGCAAAGCGAATTCAGGCAATCAAGACATAATACGCACAGACTTAGCGATCATAAAGAAGGACCCCAATCTTAAACAGGTCACGGGCCATAGGGAAATAGAGAATACTAGCTCTCGCCAACCTCGAAGTAAGGTGATGACAGATATACCAACTTTCATCTCTACAAACTCAGAGTACAGTCGGGGACAGCATCTCGAGGGACTCTCAGAGCTTAACTACATCAGCACGGTACAACACCTGAGAGAGCCAGCGACGGAAGCTGGGAAATACGACCAATTGACAGGAGCAGTCGGGACTCAGACAATACCAGGCGAACGCCAGAATTACGCTGCCGCACAAATAAACAAGCAAGAAATAGACCTTAACGGCACAAGCTGGCAGGAAACGACAGCACTGCTGTTTACACCAGAATACATTTCCAAGGGCAGGTTCGACATTATGAACCGCGGCAACATTCTTAGTTTATTATCCCATATACCATCCCTGACGGAAATCCCGACAACCGATTTAGTCTTGATTGAATTTATTAAATGCAAGGACTCCGCATCTGGGGAAAAAACGTGTGCTGCATGGGATTCATCCACTATCACACAAAGAATATACCAATAAAGGGATACTTTTAAGAGCTGGGGGATAACTATCACTCCACATATTGAGCAAGGATATCCCGACCTTCTCAGGCCAAAACACACAGATGAAAATGTGGTATACGATGGTAGGTCCATCACTTCGGTACTGAAAGGAGCCTGGGGGCAAAGTAAAACGGATGGAGAAACCTTCTTGGTAGAATGTGAAATGCATCAAGACCCCATAACAACATCGAAATGGGATACCGACATAAGATGGACCTCAAGAACAATAAACAACAGTAAAAAAGATTGACGACTTAGCGGGATAAAAAAAAGACCAGACACAAAGGGATCTCTACGGATATGTTAATGGAACGTGAACGGACTGGCAATCAAATTGTCGGATGCGGATTTTAGCAACTATATCAGGGCCTTTGACATCGTGGCTCTACAAGAGACTTGGTTGAGTGAACCCCCACATCTGCAAGGATTTCTACGCTTCCATATGAGTGCATTAGCTTAGGCAAAATACGGACATCTTCAGGGGGGTTTGGCCATATATGTTGCATGTGGACTCAATCTTATTGTCCGTGATCTAGGCTCTACTTCAACTGCAGCTCTTGCTGTAAACTTATACTCTTCAGGCTCAATGCGAGCAACTGATCTCAACATTACAATAATTAACGTTTATATCCAACCAAAGCGAAAAGGCAAATTAATAAAATAAATGTGTAAGTTGGTAGAAAGTCACAATACAGACGGACCAACAACGGAGCTCATTTTAACACGCGACCTAAACCTAAACTTAATGGGGTCCTCCGCAGACGCCGAAATGTCTATACAAAATACAATTTGGAACATTCCAACGCGAGGAGAGCCACTCTTAAGCAAGCAAACAAAGGCGGGACAGTCGGCATTGGAGGAATTGGAACACTTGAACTTAAGAGCACTAAACGGTAGATCAAGAGGTGATAATCCCCCGTAGCAACATACTGCTCATCTAAAACAAACACTATACTAGACTACACTTTTGTCTCCCTTGAGTTATTCCATCAAATTACCCTATTTCGTTTAGGGGACAAAGGTAATAGCGATCACCGGCCACAAGAAATCGACCTTAGAACAACAGTTGATATGTTTGAGCACTGCCGGTCCACTCATGGAGCAGATTATACTATCAATCTCAAGAGAATCAAATTTGGACCTGTCACACACTGTAGAATGGCGGGAATTGCTAAAGACCACTTTGAATTGAGAGCTGGATCAGACAAGGTTAAAAAGTGGGAAAGCTTCACTGATACCATGGCAGCCTACACAATGAATACCAAGCCAAAAACCCAACAAAGATTCGGCGGTGAAAGCTCAATATTGAAATTAGCACAGAAAGAAATCAAGTGCACCAAGAGAGTTATATATCGCACATTGAGACAGCTATGGTGGAACCCTCAAGATATAACACAACTAAATCTATTGCGAAAGCAAAAGGCTCTGCTGAAAAAACAAAAAAAGTATGCAAAAAGGGACAAAGAGAATACTTTGTGGGCAAAACTACACGCTGACATCAAACATGACAACAGCGCAAGTTTTTGGAGAACCATAAATAAATTTGTTCATCCTAACAATGAGGGAATTACCTCTAACATTTCGGAGGCAGTCTGGACAACATATCTTGGGTCTCACTTCTATGAAACCACGGAGTCTAGAATAAAAGGGGAAAACTTCTCAGGCGCCTCCGAAGGTCCTAACATCAGCGCTGCAACTGCAGGGTTAAATCAGATCACACAACATAAAGTCAAAAATGACAACTTATTTGTTGACTCACCAACAAATCGATTCAAGATCATAAAAAGGCAAATAGGCAATGGAAGGAGGGAAGGGGCTCCTGGTCCAAATGGCATACTGCCTGTGCTCTATAAGCAATAGTCAACATTCTGGGCTATAGCTTTAGAACCACTATTCTGGGAAATCAGGATGACAAATATTCTGCCAGAGTCGTGGAGGGGATCCATCATTGCACCAATTTATAAGTCAGGGGACAGGACAGAGCCACAGAACTATCGGATAGTTGCACTACAGGACAATGAGGCAAAATTCTTCGCGGGAATGCTCCTGGAAGAGCTCCAGGCCTGGGCAGAAGCAAAATCCAACATCCCCTTGAACCAGACCGGCTTTGCAAAGAACGTGGGCACGACTACAAATATACTAACAATGGCAACGCTCTTTGACAAGGTGAAAACAACTAGGAGCTCCTTACACTTGTGCTTTATTGACTGTAAAGCTGCTTTCGATCACGAAATACGAAACAGACTGTGGGCCTAATTTCACAGCTGGGGTCTCCCCCAATCCCTTCTAAACCTTCTGATAAACCTGCACACCAACACCTGGGTCCTGATTAAGCTGGGCGTCGGAACACACTTGTCGAGACGCATTCCAACTGACAAAGAACTTAAACATGGCTGCGTCCTGGCCCCACACTTTTTAATTTGTTTGTAGCTGATCTTAAACCGGTATTAAACGCCTGTAACTCGCATGCTCCAAAACTGGGAAACACCTTATTGCCATGTCTCTTATACGCAGACGACATAGTCCTGATCAGCAAAACGAAAGTAGGCCTTCAACATCTTATAAATGCCATACAGAACTATTCAAAAGAAAATGGTCTAACGATAAACCTCGACAAAACTAAAACCATCACCGTGAGCAAAAAAAGGGAAAAACCCTCAGTATGGTTCGGGGGCAACACCCGAATAGAGAGCACCACGGAATATAAATATCTGGGCGTAAATATTGATAAAGGAGGGCAATTCCTAGCACAGAGAAACACCATCAGGCACAAAGGAATCGCACTGGCATCCTCCCTAAAATCTTTGAACTCCAAATTAACCGGCCCGTCGATTCTGCCCATAGAGGAGGTGATCCGTGCAAAGTTACTGCCAACAATAACTTACGGAAGCGAAGCCCAGAAAGGAAGAGACGCTAAATTACCGGACTCTACAGAAATGAGCACGTACAGGTTTATATTCGGGTTACCCAAATACACCTCCCCCTCGCAAATAAGGCTTGAGTTCCGCATTCAGAAGCAATCTCTCGCGAGACAAGGGGCATACATCATAACGTGGGATAAAATATGGAAAGGCGCTTCAGGGTCACTAAATGCCCAGTTATGGAAAGAGATAAGTGGACACACTACCTCTCCTGCAGCGAGATTCCTTAAAGAAGGACTACACAAATTGGGACTGAACCAACTTTGGGAAATCCCCACTAGTTCCGGTGTACTTAAGAAACTAGTGTGGAAATCAGTCAAATATCTATTGTGGCTGGAGGATAAAGCCTCACTCGCTGAAAGGTCTCATGGTTGGATGACCATGAATACTTACTGTGAGCAAGCAGCCCAGAAGTATTTTAACATGGGTTATGATAAGCATACAAAAATCAGCTTCATGAAATTTAGACTTGGCCTGTTACCTGGCACTCAGCACTCTCCACCCTGGTTAAAGGAGAAGGTGGACTCTAGGTGCCGCCTATGCAGGTCAGCATCGGAAGACCTGCTGCATCTATTATGCTCTTGAAACCAACTCTCACATGAACGGCTACAAATAATAAAAGTCAAATTCAACCATTCGAACTAGGAGGCAGGCTGTTCTGGCTTGCTTTGCCCCAAGTGACCCTTAATTAAACTGCGCTTTGGTAAAATTCTTGTGGTACAAAAGGGGGTGGTGATGGACGGAGCATCTGAACCAATCAAACACTCACACCCAGTTAACAGAGCTGGGTTTAATCCATCACCGTTCGTTAGCCCACTCTGCCACCCCAGTTCAGACATGTCCATATGAAAATCAGTCTGACCCTGTGCCTCATGGGAACAGTCCAGCTCGAACTGCCAAGCCATGCCTTCCCTGGACCGGAAACAAGCTTCCGAGGACCGGTTTCTGGCATTTCAGCCGTCTTCAGCCCGGCTTGCTTGAATCCAGTGGCAAAGTGAGCAAGGGACTCACGTCTGAGCATACCCTGCCAACTTATGGCTAACTAAGTGGTACAAAAGGGGGTGGTGATGGACGGAGCATCTGAACCAATCAAACACTCACACCCAGTCAACAGACCTGAGTTTAATCCATCACCGTTCTTTAGCCCACTCTGCCACCCCAGTTTAGACATGGCCATATGCAAATCAGTCTGACCCTGTGCCTCATGGGAACAGTCCAGCCCGAACTGCCAAGCCATGCCTACCCTGGACCGGAAACAAGCTTCCGAGGACCGGTTTCTGGCATTTCAGCCGTCTTCAGCCCGGCTTGCTTGAATCCAGTGGCAAAGTGAGCAAGGGACTCACGTTTGAACATACCCTGCCAACTTATGGTGAACAAAGTGGTACAAAAGGGGGTAGTGATGGACGGGGCATCTGAACCAATCAAACACTCACACCCAGTCAAAAGATCTGGGTTTAATCCATCACCGTTCTTTAGCCCACTCTGCCACCCCAGTTCAGACATGGCCATATGCAAATCAGTCTGACCCTGTTCCTCATGGGAACAGTCCAGCCCGAACTGCCAAGCCATGCCTTCCCTGGACCGGAAACATGCTTCCGTAAAATTCATGACAGCATGCCAAAAGAAACTGCTTGAAATCAAAATATTGCTGAAGTCTAACTTTTAAATTTACCTGTGCGTCTTCTATAAACAAAGTAATGTATCCTAGAATCATGACACGCAACTATGGTTATAGCGTGCCTAAAAACTTGACTTGTAATACCTGAATTTTTACTGTACAGTCTTTTTTATAGAGTTTTTATGCTTTTATAACTAAGGAGCTTTTATATACAAAAATAGGTTGTAATGAAATATTTTCGTGTTGCAATGGTTTTAACGAACTATGCAAATAAAAATAAACTTGAACTTGAAACATAAATGAGAGCCTCAGTTTGTGTTCATTTTGCGGAATTGAATAAATACCCTAAGCGTAACAACTACAGCTCCAGTGCTTCGAGACCCTCACCGTGAGTTACCCTGCTCTACAAATGATTGATTGAGTTTGTTGCTGATATGGACTGTCTATAAAAAAGTTGTAGTGGTAAGCTGCCTCTGTTACAGGGACGTATGGTAGTGCAATTATGTTTTTATTTCAAAAGAAAAGTGACTTTTTGTTGTGTATTCTACAAGGTACAGTTTGTTGGAGATGTCTTTAGATGCTTTGATTAAAATGGTAATAACAGACTTGAATAGCAGTGTGTGGGTAGTTTAAGTATTGCTTGCATCGTGGCTTGTTCAAAGTTGATTATTATTTTATGTAGGAAGTAGTTCTTATGTATTTATGTATTCGGTGTTCTCTATAGCGCAAACAAAAGGTGGGTGTCAGAGTGCTTTACATTACAACCACCTTCAAAATGTGCCGATATCCAATTCTTTAACATCAAGTACATGTATACGTATTCCAATAACATTAGCATATGCTTACCCACATCCAAATCACACAAACTGAAGAATACAAGAAATCACTAGATTACAGTAAAACATTTCATATCATAATGAAGTATCAAAATAAGACCACTATTGAGAATCTAGATATCCACACTGTTTGAAGTATTATTACTTTATTCGATCAAAAATATGATCATTCACTTCATAAAAAACAGTAAATCAGAATAAAAACAGTTAATATTGCATAAAAAAGTTGTAAGTCCTATAAAAACACAATGAGCAGGATCAGTCATAGAAACAGGTTGAGCTAAATAGGCACAACAATGTTCAGAGACTGGTTAACACATTTTGACCTCTTCCACCAGGCAAAAATCTTGAAACAGCAAACACTAACCAGCTTGCAGTAAAATGCTGTGGCTTCAAAAGGACACCTAATAAAAAGCATACAACAGACAGGAGCTATCCAAGTTTTTCTAAAATCCATATAGGAGGGACAACAAAAGAGAAAATGCTTAAGTGTCTCGGGAGCAGTGTGGCAAGAGGGGCACAATGAATTAACCAACAAATTTCCCCAGCTACTTTTCCTTGCATTTAAAGGAATGGTACCGTATCCAAATTGGTTATACAGTGCTCATGCCTGTGGTTGTTCGATATCATCCAGGAAAGTTTCAAAATCAAAACTCCCTTTAACATTTAAGAACCTCACAGTTAAAGAGGCATGTGCAGTGCGTTCAATGCTTTCCGAGACCATCAGTCCCAGAAACCTTTTTTAACGAGGGGGACCATATATTTAATAATGGTCCCAGATTCCTCCCAGACCTGCCCCAACTCTATTTAGAAAAAACAAGCCTTGATCTTGTTGAACCGCATGATTCAACCTATTTGCTTGTACAGGGCAATCAGCTCGACCGCAGCTTCTTTCAACAGGTCCTGAGTGTTGCTTGTCTATACCCTTATCCAGAACAAAAGTGCCCTGAGAATGGCACAGTGTTCAATAGGTTTTAGGCCAAGATCTAGTCTTAGTGGCAGGAGTGGTGTATTCACTGGCAGGTTCATGTTGGCTCTAATAAATTTATTTTCAGCAAAGGTTAGGTCAGTCAGATTTTCGAGCCCCATAGCTCGCCCCATATAGGGCCGCTCCTAGACCTTTTGCCCTATGAAGTTCTAGAATAGGTGAAATGGGCCGGTAGGGGGAAGCCCTAGCCCTATGTACTATGGCACAGTCTACATGCTGGAGAGTCAAAGTACTCTTTTCCAGCTGCGGATTCCATACCAACCTATGGCTGATGCGAACCCCCAAGTAATCGAAGGACATGACTTGCTCCAAAACTTGTGTGCCCAGCACGTGTTTGCCCTTGCTGGATTTATAGTGATTAAAAGACATATATTTAGTTTTGGAGCAGTTTATTTCTAAGCCCTTTTCTTTGCAGACTTTGGTTTTGGATTCCTCAAGGTGTTCTGACAATAAGCAGTGTATCGTCTGCAAAAAGCAGACAAGGCACTGCGCAGCCTGCCAGTTTCATGGGGTCACCACCACAATCATAGAGTTCACCAATTAGACCATTAATGCAGAGGGTGAATAATGTAGGGGCAAGGACACAACCTTGGCGCACGCCTTTCCGGACCAATATGTTATTGTTCAGGCTGCCATCGAAGTTTCACCTGACTTTGGGATAGGTGTCGTGGTGTAGCCGAATCAGGATTATATAAGGTGGTAGTCCTAGTTCACTCAATGCTAGCCAAAGTTGTGACCAATCTATAGAGTCAAAGGCAGTTTTTAGGTCCACAAACACCACATGTAAGTGTCCTCCTCCGATGGTAAATTCCTTCCATATTAACAGGAGGAATCTAAAGACTTGGTCAGTGGTGCTTGTGGAGGCCCTAAATCCTGCCTGTAAGTCAGACAAAACATTATTTTCCTCAAACCAATAATGGATTCTGGTCAAAATGATTTTACAAAAGATTTTTTGGGAAACATCTATTAAGCTGATGGGCCTATTGTTACCAGGCGACCCTTTGTCACCCTTTTTGTGGATGGGAATAATTTCGGCGGCCACCAGGTTTCCGGAATAGCTCCCCCAAACAAGATGGTGTGAAAGACTTTTTGGAGCAGAGGGCCCCATATAATAGGGTTGACTTTGAACAGATCTCCTGGGAGCTTATCTAGGCCCAGGGCTTTCCCACTCTGAAACAAATGTATGGCCAAAATGGTTTTGTCTACTGTTATGTTGTCTCCACCAGATGTTTTTAAATCCTGAAGATTCATATATGAGCCTGGATCGTATAGGAGCCCCTGGCCCACGAATAAATCCCCAAAATATTCCTCCCACACATGGAGCTGTATGTGGAAATCAGTTTCCGTTTCTAGGTTTGGTGACCCCTTCGACAGAAGGTGCCAAAAGAGTTGGCTATTCTTATGTTTCGCAGCATCGAGAAGCATGCTACACTTTTCAGACTCCCAGTCCCTTTTTGCCTTATTTTGTGCCAATTTATATGACTTTCTACAACTTTTTACATCTGCGGGAGACTTCCATTTCACCGTGTCAAATAAGTCATCCCTGGCTTTTTTACAGGCTTCATTGAACCAAGGGGCAGTTTTCCGTTTTAATAAATTTTAAAAAAGTGGTCATAACGTCTTCTGGCCCTATGGTAGAGGCACTCAAGTCTATAATGGTCCGCTCCACCTCTGTGTATATTTTGGTGAGTGCAGTTGGATCAGCTAAAATAAGGGGCCACTTAACTCTTCTGTTGTTGTTTGTGGTAATAACCGCAGTGCTCTCAATCCTGGGATGACCGTACAATGAGGCTAGACCAGTCAACGTAAGAGACAGGGCATTGTGATCACAATCTTCCCAGATTAAAATAGCCATATCTTTAACACTAGACAAAAGATCAAGATCAATAAGAATAGAGTTGATCCGAGTCTTAGAAGCCCCCCTCTTAAATGTGTGACATGCTCCTTTATCAGAGTGTGTCCGGCCGTTACAGGCTCTGACCCCAAATGCAATAGTGAGTGATAAAACTTATTGTCCCACTCTAGTGAATATCTTAATAGGTGGTATCTGAAATTTAGGAATACCCCTGGCCATGTCCCCGTCTGAATTAAGATCCTGTAACTAATCAGCGGGCTCAAAGGTTCTATTTAAGTCTACGGCGATCATCAGTTGGTGGCTCCACAGGGCTGAATCGAGGTATTTAGTCAGCGTAGTTATTGTCCCTGATGGTCTGTGGGGACTAATAATCAAGTTATAGATGGTAAAAAGTCTAACTTGCACATTCTCCTTACCCAGTGATAGCTCTAGCCCAAGCATTTAATCTGAATCGAGATGTAAAACCTTGATTTTGCAGGGCAGCACATTTTTAACCCAGATTAAGAGGCCACCTGCTGGATAACCAGCTGCTGGCTGTTTGGTGTCAATAATATATGTGGTGAATCCTACTCTGTGGGCACGTCCAAGTGCCCAGGATTCCTGCAGAAGGCAAAAATGGAAACCATCCATTAACTTGCACCAATCAGGGTCGGTTATCTTGGACTTTATACCGGCTACATTCCAGGATAATATTTTCAAGACCTGGAAGTCAACTAAGGATTCCTGTTTAAGCCCTATGGTGTTGGTAACCCACTCCCCCCCAGGCATTTTTTGGGAATGGAGATGAATAATATTTATTGCAGGATCACTTAAAACAGGATCACTGCTGGTGCATGGCGTGGGTTTGGCATTGGACTGCTTAGCAGATATGTCTTCTGAGAAAGATGAAGATGCTCTGGATAGTCAGTCTTGAGAATCTCGAGTGCTCAGGAGATGTTACCTATTTCTAGTTTCCAAAGGGGGGGGGGGGCTTCCTGTAGTGTAGGAGTCTTTCCACTGGCCATTTCAATGGCCAACGTGTTCCTCTCACTGTTTTCAAGGTACCTGTAGAAGAACCCAAGTGGTAAAATGGCAATCTCTTTGCCCGGCCTCTGGTTTTTTAAGTGAGACCCCCATCCCAGCAACTGACTAGCAATAATTTGGGAGCTGCAATTTATAACAATGCAATCTCCAGGAAATGACTTGCGTAACGGGCCAACCCAGATGACTTGTCTCACATATAAAATATCAAGATAGTCTGAATTAATAAAAGTTGTATTCTGTTGGAGCCAATGGCAGGTTTTATTGTTTAGTTGGGACAGTGATTCATTTTGGTTTTCCTGTAGGGTGAGAACATTAGTGAGAATGGCTACATAAGGACAACACATTCTTGGGAGATGTAGGGTCACTTTATTGTCTCGATTAATTGGGCCATTTTTGTAGGGCAGTAATTGGGGTGTTAGTTGGTTTGTGCGTGTATCGGTCCCAGTAGTAACTGCAGATGGAGGACCAGGCTTCATTATGCTTGCAAACAAGCATATATTTGCCACTTGTCTAGTGCTATCGGACCCTTGATGCTTCTGTGTTACTGCGCTACCTGGGTTTCTAGGGACGGCATTATTCAAAGGACAGGGTGGTTGGGCGTTGCATGTGGCAGATGACCCCTCATGTTGGTTTAGAATCCCCCTTTGAACAGAGCCCCCATCCAGTGATTTCAGTTTTGCCCCTGCCCCTGTAATGAAATCCCTCACCATAGAGTGCATTATTGCCGAAGTAGACTCCAAGTTATCTAATCTAGCTAAGATTGGTAGAACATTTCTAGAAATAGTCTCATCTATCAGGAATATTAACGCCACAGTCATTTGCTGAGGAATAGCTACTGGCTGATCTGGTAATAACAAGTTAGTGCCATTCGAGGTAGCTGGTCCTTGTAAGGGTGATACCGGAGCTTCTGGACTTGTGTCCTGGGACTGTCTCTTTGACCTGGTCTGGGTGTACTTTATGGGCTCCTTATGTTTTACTTTTTTCTTCCTTTTTCCAGCCATATCTCGTACTGGTAAAGTTAGAGGTGTTGGGCAGGGCTGCTTAGTGGGGGATGGAGCCACACAGCTACTCATGGGGGCGAAATTGTTTTGGATAAAATCAATCATTTGAGCGGCCTAGGCATCCATTATGTCTGGGTCGGTGGCTGAACCAACTGGGCCTCCTCCCACTGATAGCTGCCATTCGGTAACCTCGATCTCTTTATCAATAGCCTTTGCTGCTCGCAATAGAAAGCAGTCGAGTATGGAGTTAGCCATGGATTTTGGCGTAACCACCTTCCCCCATGATTTCAGGTTTGCCGGCATGTCAATTTAATTAGTTATATAAAAAGTACCTGCTTACTAGTGCAGAAGCAGGCCGGTGGAGTAGACAGGTAGATATCCAAAGTCCAGGGGCCAAGAGACCTGGCCCACCCTGCCCCTTCCTGCCGCTGATGGGCTCACCCTTGGTGCACTGCGGGCGCCCTCGCTCCTCTTTAAGCACCTCCAGTCGCTGACAGGGTGACGTTGGCGGCGACAGCCACAGGTGGGGATGGGACAGGTAGTCCTGGGCACCTCTACCCCCCAAGTCTTGCAGGCAACTGGCTACGCAGTGAAATGGGCTTCCCACGCTGAGGGAGCCCTCGCTCCTCTTTAGGCACCTACGGGTGCTGACAGTGTAACATTGGCGGTGACGGCCTCAGGTGGAGATGGGATGGTAGTCCTGGGCACCTCTATCCCCCAAGTGTTGCAGACAACAGGCGCAGTGGTAAAACTGTCTTCCTGCGCTGTGGGAGCGCTTGCTCCACTTTAATTGCCTCCAGGCGCTGACAGGGTGATGTTGGCGGCAATAGACGCAGGTGTGGATAGGACAGGTAGTCCCGGGCACCTCTATCCCCCAAGTCCGGCAGGCAACAGGCGCGGTGGTAAAACAGATTATAGTATTGCTAGTCTAGTCAAATATACATGTGGATTGATCAAGGAACCTGACTATAGACAACATCCCTGTTGACAGTCGAAGGAACCAACTGTATCCAACCTAGCTGAACATAGCCATTAAAGTTCAATCAAAGAAAGTAAACTGGTTTGTGCAATGAACAGTTTCTTTGTTCTGAGATTAGCAGGAATTTAATCCTGCTTACAGTAGCCTACTTGAACAGCTGAATGTGGCGGATCGATGGGTTATCTGCAGATCTAAGAACGGTCTTAGTTTTGCCTGTTGTTTGTTATGGGAGGAATTTACCCATCAGAAAGGACCTAGGGTCCGATGTAGGTAGGACTTATTTACCGATTTTTAATTACCGAATTTTACCGATTCGGTAATTAAAAATCGGTAAATAAGAAGGGGGGTATGTAGGAACATCCAGAAGTTCCATTTACCGAATCGGTAAATATCTGTATTTACCGATTCGGTAAATACCGACCGGTAATGCTCCATTCATTCCTATGGGCTTTAAAGCCCATAGGAATGAATGGGGCATTACTGGTCGGTATTTACCGAATCGGTAAATACCGATTTTGACAAGGGTGCAGGGGGTGTCACTTTGACACCCTCTAGCACCCCCAAAAAAGGTTCGGGGGCCATGTGGAAGGCATACCTGCCCTAAGGGCAGGTCTGCCTGTCATATGGCACAGGTGTGCATGCACACATGTGCATGCACACCTGAATCGGTATTTTAACATCAAATTGAATTTGATGCTAAAATACCGAATCGGTAAGGCTTGTGGGACTCAGAAGAGTCCCACCTACATACCAAATTTACCTAATCGGTAGAAATACCGATTCGGTATTTTACAGAATCGGTAAATTTACCGATCGGTAAATTTACCGATTCTGTAAAATATGTGTCCCTACATACCAAAGCTCAAATACCGGTCGGTAACGGCCGAAAATACCGATTTTTGGCCGTTACCGACCGACCTACATCGGGCCCCTAGTCTCCTTTTTGAATCAAGGAGCATATTAATAATTCTTCTAATATTCGGTGGAAGCAAATTCCAAATCCTTGGTGCGCTCCTTTGAACGCTCTATTGTATGTTCTCTTCTTATGTAAGAATGCGGATTTCTGTTAAAAATCTACTGATCCTCTGGAGGGTCCTGACAGCACAATTTCTGGGCCAGGTAATGTGGAGTTTAGTGGTGCATTGCCTTGTGTGTAATACATGCAATCTTTAGCTGTATTCTTACCTCGTACAGTAGCCAATTGAGTACTTTCAGATGTGGAGTGATGTGATCAAATTTTTTTTAGCCCGTTATAAGTCTAGCTGCTGCTTTGAGACAAGCTTTTGGGGAAGCTGTTGAAATCTTAGAAAGCCTTGATAGAATTGAGCACCCATAATCAATTCTTGATATGACCTGCGCCTGGATTGCCGATTTGAGATCACCTGAATTGATGAACGGCTTCAATTTTCTGAGGTAACTCAGATGGAAACTGACATTTTTTGCCATTGTGTAGATGAGGGTTTGCATGTTTAATTCTTAATCTGATGTGATTTAGAGTGATTCCAGGAGACTTAGTTGAATCTAGTAGAAACAGGGTACCGGTTAGCTCAGTGATCATCTTGGTCCATTCCTTAACCCTGGCGGAACTTTTAGGAGGGGAGATGAGAAGGAATTCATTTTTTTGTGAGTTAAGCTTAAGATTATTGTCAACTAGACTTTCAATGGTTCTCTGAAGTGCTTGGTTCATTATGTTGATCTCTTCTGGTGATGAGATCTTCATATACAGCTGGATGTCGTCTGCATTCATGTGGAAGGAAATGTTACCCAGTTTTAATACTTCTGTTAATGGCTCGATGTAGAGGTTAAATAGTGAAGGGGATAGAGTTTATCCTTGGGGAACCCCAATTGGAAAGGGAGATGGTAGGAATAGCTTATTTTTCAGTAGGATTCTTTATGATCTGTTCTCTAGGAAGGAATGAAAACATTTCAAGACTGTTCCCGATAAGCCCATCCTATTCTCCAGACGGTCTAATCATTTGGGATGGTTTACTCTGTCAAATGCAGACAATAGGTCAAGAAGGACCAGGAGACAGGTTTCATTGCAGTGGAGAGCAAGCAGAGCGTAATCTACTATGTGCAGAATTGCTGTTTTCAGACTGTGATCTGATCTGAACCCTGATTGGCAGTCGTTTAGTAGCTTAAATTCAGTAATGTATTGACTTAGTTGTTGTTGGGCACATTTTTCTTGTACTTTGGCTAGTAAGGGAATGGTTGTTTACGGTCGAAAGTTGTTTGGGTCAGAGGGGTTCTCAGTAGGTTTTTTTAAGAGAGGGATGACCTGTTCCATTTGTAGACAGTTAGGAAAAGATCCTTGTGCTAGCGATTCTTAATTATCGTAGTTCAATAGGGGATGGCCATTTGGTTGATTGTGGGCCACCATTTTGCAGGAAGAGGGTCACTGTAATGGTTATTTGGTTTCAAAGTTAGTAAGATTTTGGCAATATCGTGCTGGTCATATAGTTTGAAGGTTGACCAAGGATATTTGTGGGCATTGCTTGTGCAGGTAGGGCTGTATTCTCCACTTGTTTACTCCTTAAATTCATGGCCTTGTCAGTGGTATTCTTGAGTTCTCTCTCCAGTGAGCTGGCTTTATCAGTTAAAAATATTGAAAACTCTTCACAGTTTAATTACGATTTTGAAGTTAGTAGAGAGGATTTGCCTAATTTACCTGATTGTTTTTTTAGTAGATCAAAGAGTTTTCTTGGTCTGTTCTTTATGTTATCAAGCTCATTCTTAAAAAAAAAATTGGGGGGATTTAAGTACTCTTTTATTGTAGGTTTTCTTGGTCTTTCTTAATTGTTTTAGGTGGGGGATGATAGAATTTGTTTCCATTTCCAATCTGTTAGTCTGAGTTTCCGTCTTTCTTCATTAAGTGAATTGTTGAACCAGGGTTTTTTATCTTTGACCTGTAGTGTATTCTTTTAAGTTGTAGAGGGGCTATGTTATCAATTATTTTAGATGTTGTACGATTGTAATGATCCGTAAGCTCGCTGACGTCCGTCAGTCAGAAGGGGGTTGAGTTTCACTTGCGCCAAGTTATATTAGACTCTCAGAGTTCAGACCTTTAGTGTCTCTAAACCAATGCTTGGTTTTGACAAGTTTTGAGATTATTTTCTTTTTAGTGGATGGTATTTGGAAAGGGATGATGTGGTGATCAGACCAGTCACAAGGAACAATTGTAATTGATTGGACCGCGTTTTTTTTGGAGATGATCCAATCTAATGTAGCACCTTTGGAATGGGTTGCCAGGGCACAAGCTTGCACTAGTGAGTGGTCGGCTAGGAATTCTTTAAGAATATTGGCCTGATTATCCTTGCTGTCATTTCAGTGAAGATTGAAGTCTCCTAGAAAAATATCATTGGAGTGAGATTCTGTGTTTGCTGTAATAATTTCCATTAGTTGGTCTATGAATATTAAGTTTTTTGTCGGGAGGTTTAGAATGCTTTTACTTAGTACAGTTGTTTTATTTTAATGTGGTTTAGTAGTTTGTAGTAAGTGTTACTTTGTTTATTATGTAGCAAGGTGTAAGGATTGTATATATTTTAACCTGTTGCAATTTTAATTACTTTGCAAAAACAGTTCGCTCGAGTGCAAGATTAACTTTGCACCGAGGCGTGCTTTACTCACTCCCTCATCCCGGCGTGGCCGATTGCGGGCTGACGACGCGGGACAGGGGCGCCATCTTGGAGGGAGGAAGGGTTGGCGGTCCAGTAGCAGGACGCCTCCCGCCCTCCCGGATACTTAAGGAGCTCTGCTTGTAAGGCTCGCTGTATTTGTTTACTCTCCCCTGAGGTGGAAAGCCGGGGGCTCTACTCGCTATCCCTTATTTCTAATGCACGCTGACATTGCAGTAATTTTTAAGGATTGTATATATTTTAACCTGTTGCAATTTTAATTACTTTGCAAAAACAGTTCGCTCGAGTGCAAGATTAACTTTGCACCGAGGCGTGCTTTACTCACCCCCTCATCCCGGCGTGGCCGATTGCGGGCTGACGACGCGGGACAGGGGCGCCATCTTGGAAGGAGGAAGGGTTGGCGGTCCAGTGGCAGGACGCCTCCCGCCCTCCCGGATACTTAAGGAGCTCTGCTTGTAAGGCTCGCTGTATTTGTTTACTCTCCCCTGAGGCGGAAAGCCGGGGGCTCTACTCGCTATCCCTTATTTCTAATGCACGCTGACATTGCAGTAATTTTTAAGGATTGTATATATTTTAACCTGTTGCAATTTTAATTACTTTGCAAAAACAGTTTGCTCGAGTGCAAGATTAACTTTGCACCGAGGCGTGCTTTACTCACCCCCTCATCCCGGCGTGGCCGATTGCGGGCTGACGACGCGGGACAGGGGCGCCATCTTGGAGGGAGGAAGGGTTGGCGGTCCAGTGGCAGGACGCCTCCCACCCTCCTCGGCAGGATATAAAATAATGGGGGCATTCCGTCCGCGCAGCGGGCGGGCGCAGCGGGCGCGCCGGTGGCACGCCGGCTGGGGCGCCAAAGGCAAGCCCGTCTGCGCCCGTCCGCGCCGGACACGGGCCGAGGGCCATCCCCCCTGGCTCTGTCAAGCCTACCTGTCTCCCACCCTATACACATGCTATGCTAACTGACCTGCACCCACAGCCAAAGGAAGGATGTATTAAGCACAGTTTAGACTATTTAATGTCTACCTCTATATTGAACTGCAAATACTGTCAGGCATCTATCCCCCTCTTAAACACACCGGTGGGAAACGACTCTCAAAACCAGATAGTAAAGAATCCCATTTTTGCTCTTATTAATGTCCGCTCCTTGGCCAAACATAGGCAAGAAATTGCGGATTTAATATTAGATAGGAATATTGATGTGATGTTCCTAACAGAGACCTGGATGGACAAAACATCGGACCCAGATCTGGTCATAGCCGTCCCAAAAGGATTTAAAGTCTATAGACAGGATAGATTAGGCAAAAGAGGAGGTGGAATTGCTATAATAGCTCGGGACACCTTTAAAATACGTACCACGACAATTCCTACCACGACATGTGAGTCGTTTCAGTATGATATCTACCTGTCTCCCTCTTATAACTTCAGAGGTGTATTATTATACAGACGACCGGAGACGCGGTCGGGATTTCTCATAGAAATTGCCACTATCCTAGAATCACTTGCAATTGAGAAATCTATAACATTGTTGGGAGATTATAATTTCCATCTAGATAGTCCTGAAGATAAAGACACCTTGGCCCTTCAGTCAGAAATGGAGGTCTGCGGCCTATCACAGTTGGTGACGGGACCTACCCATAACGCAGGGCACACATTAGATGGTATATTTACCAATTTACAAAATCTCTCAATAACTGATGTCCTCCCTATGACTTGGACAGACCATTATTTGATATTAGGCACTATAAAATTTAGTGAGGCACCCTCCCTTAAACCGCCCCCTTTAAGGCAGGAATCCTTCAAAGTATGGAAAGATATTAGCATTCCTGACCTTAGAGTATCTCTGGACAACTCTAAACCCATTTTCTCTACTGACCCAGAGATAGCAACAACACAATATCAAGACTGGCTGGTCCACGCTACTAATGAACTAGTACCAATTAAACAAATGTCCAAAAATAGAAATTCTCCTTCGGCACCCTGGTATACAGAGGAACTTAGAATACATAAACAGCTTTGTAGAAACAGGGAGAGGCACTGGAGGAAAAATTATGATGAGGAAAGCAAAGATAAGCACAAGAAACTGCTAACTCAGTATAAACTTCTGATCCTGGAAGCCAAAAAGAAATATTATAGGGAGCAAATTGAGAAATGTAGTAACTCTAACAAAAAGCTCTTTGACATAACCAAACAACTTGCAGGAGCAACTCCTGATCTGAATCCCCCAGCCTCACAAAAGTTTTGCGACTCAATAGCCTCCTACTTTTTTACTAAAGTAAATGATATCTTCTCCTCATTTACATCCTCTGATAAACAAAAAAGTAACGATATAATAAGGCCACATACTGACAAAACATTCTCGCAGTTTGCGCAAATCTCCGAAAATCAAACCCATGATATCATCAAATCCATTAAATCGGGCTCAGCACTGGACCCCTGTCCTTTGAAAACCTTACGCCCATTAATGGATATCTTGATTCCGGTTATAACCCAGATATGCAACCTAATGTTCCAAACTGGAATCTTCCCCACCCCTCTAAAAAAAAACTCACTGAAGCCACTTTTGAAAAAATCTGGCCTAGATAAAGCGGAGTTGAAAAACTACAGGCCCATAGCTAACCTTCCATTCTTAGCCAAAGTGGCAGAAAAAGCCATGAACACTCAACTTGCGGAATTCATCGAGCAAAACCAGCTGCTCGATGAAACTCAATTTGGATTCCGTAAGTTTCATGGTACAGAAACAGCGCTTATTAAGGCAGCGGATGACATCCGACTGATCCGAGATCAAGGGGGATCAGCACTATTGGTGCTTCTAGACCTGTCAGCCGCGTTCGACACGGTCACCCATAAGATCCTGGTCGACCGTGTCGAGGGGATGGGAGTAAGGGGCCTAGCCAAGAATCTGCTGACATCATTTCTGGCGGACAGATCTCAGGCAGTCGCCCTGGGACAATTCGAGTCAACAGAGTTGTCCTTGCCATGTGGGGTACCCCAAGGTTCATCCCTGAGTCCGACACTCTTTAATATCTACGTGTCGGACCTTGCAAAAACCATCAAAGTGCATGGGATGAACCTTACCTCATATGCTGACGACACCCAGCTGATTCTGACGATCAGAGATGACGGGGAAGCAGTAGCGGAGAGTTTTAAGGCAGGAATGCTGGCTATCGGTCGGTGGATGTCCAAAAGCCGCTTAAAGCTGAATTCGGAAAAAAACGAAGTGGTAACCTTCGGTCACCTTAGCCCCAGCTGGTCTTCGGCATGGTGGCCACCATCTTTTGGAGCCCTGCCCAAACCAACCACGAAGGTGAGAAACCTAGGTGTCACCTTCGATGATAACTTGAATTTTGTGGCTCATGCCAATCAGACGACCTCGGTGGCTTTTTACAAGCTACGCCTGGTAAAAAAGATCCTGCCATTTCTCCCTGAATCTGTAGGCAGAACCCTGGTAAGTGCCCTTGTCCTGTCAGCACTAGATTACTGCAATGGCTTGTTTGCCAATGCCCAAATCAGGGTCATAAAAAAAAAAATGCAGCTAGTACAGAATGCTGCGGCCAGGCTACTCTCGGGTGTCCCAAGATTTAAACCAATAACTAACACCTTGAGAGATCTTCACTGGCTTCCAGTAAAGAACCGAATAAAGTTTAAGACTTTGTGCATTGTGTATAAAGCTTTGCACCAACAAGCCCCACAATTTCTGAGAAAACACCTCATGCCATATCAACCTTCCCGACCACTTCGGTCCGCGAAGATGAACGATCTAGTAGTGCCACGTACTAGATTAGTTAACTGGGGAGACAGACGCTTTTTGGTGGCCGCCCCTAAATTGTGGAACACTCTTCCGCAATCAATTAGATCTAGCCCAAATCTGCTGTCATTCAGGAAACAGCTGAAAACATGGTTGTTTAACCTCTAGAGTCTAGAAGCCTAAGTAAGGAGAGTTTCCAGATTACAGCGCCGAGACGCCTGCGGGCATTTGTTCGCGCTTTATTAAATGTTAAAAAATAAATAAATAAATAAATAAATATGTGAGTGTTATATTAATGTTTTGATATTCATCATGTATGGTGTATGAGTAAATGGACTAAGAGACATTTTGAATGTTCGGTCCAACATTCATAATCAACATTGACTTAGTCTTAATAAATTATCTGGTGTAGGAAATATAAGTTTGTAATTATTATGGTTGACATGTAGGAGGAAGGGTTAATTATTATGTGGGATAGTTAAGAGTTCAGGAATTTGGGGGCATATCTATAAGCCCCGTGCCTGAGCATCTCTTTTTGTGATGCTTCGGCAGCGCAAACTTTAAAATCATATCTATGAGGCCACGCAAAGCCACTATGGCCTAGTTTTTTCCTCTTTCCCATGTGTTCTGCATTCTTCAGCACACATAGAAAGCGCCTCTCAAGCTTGTTTTTGTGCAGGAATGTGCACCTTCCTGCACAAAAAGAATCCTACTGACAACACAGGCCCCTAGCATTTTGGTGCATTGGTGCTAGGCTGACAAAATGGCACCAGTGCTGGAGGAAAGGACAGGAATGCACCTTATTGGATAGTTATGGTTCATTCCTGCCCTTTCACTTTGGTGCAGGGCAGCGCAGAAAGGTGACTTGTTGTGCTGTCCTATGCCAAACCCCATAAATGAGGCCCAGGATGTCTTGATATCATCTAGATGCAGCAGGAGTATCATTGATGGTTTTTTTTTATTTGTACTATTAAGCATTTTAAAGTGGGTATAGCTGGTGGCTGTCCTGTGCACAGGTACATTAGGGAGTATATTTTTTATAAGTTAGAACTGGCTGTTGGGAACTAGTGCTTGCCTCTTCAAAGGCCTCAAGTACATACCTTACTTCAATTTCCGTGACATTTGGGTGGTGGTTGTGTTCTTTCACATTAATACCAACATTGTTTATCTTAAAAGCCCTCCCATTCCAAGCATTAGAGTAGTATTTTGTACATTGTCAGTGCTTGTGGTCCCTTGGCTGTAAGTGTAGCCCATATGCAAGAGCAATTATTTACCTTTCCTTAATGTGATATATATTGCTCTTTCTGTCAATACTTTCTGAAAATAATGTAACCCCTTTGGTGCATGTGTCGGACAATGACTGACCCACGCAGACCCTTTCTGGTGCGTCTGCCAACAATTGGCAAACTCTTTTTTTTAAAGGCTGGGGGAGGTATGCCCCACTCCCACCCATCAGTGATATCAGAGTGTCACAAGGCTTGCTGGAATCACTTTTCTACCGTTGATTAAGACGACTCAAGATAAGACCTGTTGGATTTAGCACAGTGATTGCGCTGAAGGTGCATGAAAGACACGCTTTCTTAAGCTTCAAGTAGCTAGGAGCGGAAGGCGTTAATAGAGGTTCACTTGGCAAGTATACAGGATTAGTCGAGACTTTGATGGGGTCAGAAACATGAACGGGTAAGAAAAGCTTAGGGAAGGTGTGTTTTCACAGGGATATTGCATAGGTAGAAGGCAGATAGTAAAGGTAGTACAGATACACATGCCATCCCTTCATCTTCACCTATGGATTCAAACCCATTGGCACAGCACTCACCCTGATACTAACTTACTCCCTCACTCAACTGAGCAAATTACTCCAAACCATACAGACAAAATACAGACCACAGCAGGCAGCATCCTCCCTCAATATCTCAACACTCAGACACACACACCTGGCACCTGACACAGCTTTACTGACTCACTCTTTTCAAACTCCTAAAACACACATTTAAAGTCTTACACAGCACTGTCCAGCATACCTCAATACTGCCTTAGTTCTCAGAAACCTTCCAGACACCTTTGCTCAGCACCAGAGCAAGGAGAATAGACATCTCCTAATTGGCTCCAAAAGGGCAGCATGACCTGTCTCTACACATATACCATCTCTAAAATGAGTGCATTCCGCTCAAAGCTGAACACTTGGCTCTTCAACTAGGTTACTCGATGGATCATCCCAGACTGCTCCTGCAACAGCGACAGGATACCCTCTCGGGTGATAATACAATTTACAAAAAATTGCAAAGATCACTGCACCCAGACCACACGTATGGCTAAAATGTTTGTCCTTCTTGCCATGTTCATCCTCTGTCAGGCCATGGTAGATGTTCAATTTGTTGTATGATAAGTGCATTACAGTCACAGCAGTGCAGATAACGGTGGTTTGGGACATATGCTACATTCTCTCAGTCTACCCTGTGTGTCAAAAAGTACAGGTTCTTCATAGTTAATGACGTTCTCTTTAGGGAACTTCAACAGTATTCCTCAGCATGTTTGCCTTTGTTGCAAACATAGATAGGCTCATTCAGTTCGATGAACTATGCCTCGGAGGCACACTCAGACACCCCCAATTCGTATCCACAAACTGGAAGGAGTTGGATTTACCAGAGTGAGTGCGCTAAAGACACATGTAAGACATGTCTCTCTAAGCCTCATGTGGCTGTCATGGGAGTCATTAGTAAAAGTTCACTAGGCATGAGTTTGGTAATGCTCAAAATGAAGGCGATTACTTAGCAGAAGGTAAAAATGTAGTCAAACTGATTCCAGATAGATACGTGTTAAGTACAGCCTTGTGCTGGAGAGTCCAGGTTTTTTGTGTTGACTGTTACAGTTTTTCCTACCCAAATAAAACCCAGCAGTCCTTCTTCCAATTATAAAATGGACACACTAAAGACCTTTGGCTTTAGTGAAGAACAGCTTATTAAGATACTTAGCTCTAACAGAGGTGGCAATAGCATCACAGTTATCCCAAATGGAGGGGAGAAATGGAATCAATTAATTAACCTCAAGAAGAAAATTATCAGGACCGAACTACATGCTGAATTTATGACACAGTATGTTAGGGCAGGAAAGATACCCATTGGTTTACAAATACACAATGAACCAGGGCTATTCGTAGATAATCAAAAATTTCTAGAAACATGGACCTTTATCTGCAACAGATGCAGTAGAGATCTCATGTTGCTCATTATCGAAACTGCTCAGGCCACGGTCCTCATAGAAATAAGAGAAATGGAAGAACTCGAAAAGACACTACTTGAGAGCAATGTAGTTGAGGATGCTAAAAAAAGACTGGAAGAGATTAATCGAGAATTGACGGGGTATTGTGAATATTTAACCAATCGAAAAACCCAAAAACTTAGGAAGGATATAAATAAATTCAGCCAGGAGGTAGTATATCCGTTCCTCAGGAAAGACTACTACACAGAGAAACCTGAAAATAACAGAAATGAAGGCCCTAAACCGAGATTTCAGACCAGGTTTCAGCCTAGAAGACCTAGACACATAAATTTCTCAGGAACGTCAGAAAGCAGTGGGGGGGAAGAAGAACACTGTAGAGAGGATGAAGAATATGCAGGACCCAACAGGGAACACGAAACTCCTTTTTTAGACCAACGCCCACAGTAAAGTCGGGGAAACTATCGGGGCAGAGGGAGAGGTCAATACTCAAGGAGACCAGCCCCGAGAGAGCAGGATCAAGATTACCAACAGACCCCGGCCCCTCAGGAGTACAAGCGGACCAGAAACAAGGTGTACTGGCGCTAGAGAAAACACCTATTATAAACTTATCCCACAGAGTCCTAACAACTACAGAACAACAAGTCCTAGGGATGGGTTTTAATTTTGTGCCTACTGCGGGCATAAACAAATTCCAGTTAGAAAAAGATCTTAGAGCCTTCTTTCGTAAAATCCGTCTACGACGATTCTTTGAGAATAGACCAACCAGGGAACCACCTCAAGACTCTGGCCTAAGAACCAAGTCTACATTCACCCCAAGTCTAGGGATGGTTGACAAAAATGTAGAAATTTTTGAGTCCATCGTGAAGCTGGAGATAGGTAAGCTAGTGGAAAAAAAACACTTCCAAGAGCACAACATTACCAAAGATCAAAGAGATGCTATTAATTCCCTCTCCCAGGACACAAGTATAACAATAAAGCCTGCAGACAAGGGGGGGGAGTAGTAGTACTCGATACAGATGATTATGATCGAAGAGTAATGATCTTGCTGTCTATGAACTACATTACTCAAAAGTATCCCAGACCAGACTAAATAAATTGAGAAAGGATGTAGAAATACTTCTTCAAAAAACTTTAGAGAAAGGAGACATCACCGAAGAGGAGTGGAAGTTCTTAAACAATACAAACCCTAAGACCCCGGCTTTTTATGGACTACCGAAAGTCCACAAAATTCTCGATAATCCCCCCCTTAGACCTATAGTAGCATCAATTGACTCACTGCTAGAACCGTTGAGCCATTATGCAGATAGGTTTCTTAAACCCCTAGTGGAACAACAAAAATCATATATCCGAGATACTGCAGATATGATAGCTAAGGTAGAAGGAATACATTTTGATGATGATAATGAACTCATGGTGACTCTCGACGTAGAGTCACTCTACACTAACATACCACAAAATGATACCATCAGGGCAGTTAAGAATCTTCTAGAAGAGACGGACATTGTAGGGGGAAACAAAGAGTTCATTGTCCAATGTGTCTCCATCTTCCTATTCAAGAAGGACCTTTACATCCAGAGGAAAGGGACCAGCATGGGCGCGACCTGTGCGCCGAGTCTGGCCTGTATATATGTGAGTCTATTCGAAAATATACACATATATAATGAAGTGAGCCCATACTATGAAAACATCCGGAATTGGGCTCGCTTCATAGATGACATATTTTTCATCTGGCAGGGAACTGTTGAATCCCTGCAAGAATTTCTGTCTTGGCTTAATTTAGGAGATTCAAACCTAAAATTTACAGCAGCATATAGCAGATCCAAGGTAAATTTTCTGGGTATCTGTATTAAGAGCCATAACAAATATCTTAAGGTAGAACTGTACAAAAAGGAATCAGACCGCAATACCATCTTACACTACAACAGCTACCACCCCAAGAGTCAGAAAGACTCCATCCCTTTTGGGGAATTTCTCCGGCTGAGAAGAAATTGTACGGATCTGGATGACTTTTACAGACATGCAGGAGAAATGAAAAAGAAATTTAGAGAAAGGGGTTACCCAAAAAAACTAGTCGAACATTCTCTGAAAAGAGCGCGTTACTACGACAGGGACTGCTTGCTAACAAAGAAAGAGAAAAAGAAAACACAGGACAAAATAGTGATGGTAAGCCAGTACTCAGCCATAGCAAATCAGGTTAAGAACATTATAAACCACAATTGGAAAATTTTGAATAACGGAGCAGACATTACCACTCTAGAGCGCCCGTTATATGCATACAGGAAGAACAAAAACCTGAGGTCGAACCTGGTATACACCTATAGGGACGACCAAGTAGAAAAGCAAACCACCCTTAGCAGAACCAAAGCAGTAGGTAACTACAAGTGTGGTAATTGCTGCATCTGTGAATTGTGTGTAGTCACTAAGAAGGTGGAACACAATGGTGCTTCACATGAAATCACCACACTAAACAACTGTAGAACCAAAAATGTAATTTATATGATCCTGTGTCCCTGTGATCAGGCATATATAGGAGAAACGGGCATGGAAGTTAGATTAAGGATAGGGGAACACAAGTCTGCCATTAAAAATAGTAAAGAAAATGCCCCATTAGTAACTCACTGGAAAGAGCAGGGACATAGTGAAAAAGATCTGAGATGGGTCATTTTGGAAAGAATAAAAGAACAGACTAGATTAGGTAACAGCACAGCTAGGAGAAAACAACAAGAGCAGTGGTATATGGTTAAATTCAACACGATTAGACAGGGCCTCAACTCGAGAGAAGAATGGGAAGCCCTGATCTGAAATGCAAATGTAGAGGTAGGTATACTACCAATAACATGAAAGAGTTACTAGATGATATACTACCAAGAAGGAAAGAAAACAGACAAGGATAGTCTACATACAGGATTTAGACAAATACTTTTAATATGTAATAGAGGAGGTTTAGGTTTAGGTTATGATACATATACCGAGAAAATAAAGAGATATATAGTCAATATGTCCTATAGACTAAGAAAGACAAATAATATAATGAATACGCTTGCGAATATATCTCCTCCCTGCAAAATAACCTTTGATGTACCAACAGATAAATGCTACCGTAGTCGGAAAAGGATGTTGTAAACAAATCTTACAACCCTATCAATGAAAATTCACAAAGGACGAATGTTCGTTACTCGCATTAATAAAGATTAGCCTGAGTCTTAATAATGAATTCGCCACGAAAGTGCAACAAATGCTTATTCAAAGAGGGCGTATTATTGGAAAGCCACTTTGAATAAATATGAAGGCGCCTGTGTAAGAAAATATATTATGCAACCTACTTCGAGATGGATAACAAATGCAAAATAAAAGATAATAACCATTCTATAATAGTAATAAAAGAGAAGTGAGAAACATCGAAACATGACAATAAACTCAGTTTGCCCATAAAGTCGTTTATAACGATTTGTGGATAGAAAAGTACTATATATACTCCGTTCCAAGATGGCCGCTCCGGTATCTGGAGATACGCCCCATGGAAACGGTTATGGCTCCCCAGGTGAGATTAATCTGTCCTGAGCAAGCCGGTGTATAAAAGAGAGGCGGCTATGAGCAACACTTTAGAGTGTGTTGGAACGAGGCAAAGACGCGGCTCCAGAAAATACGAGGTAAGCAACTTCTGACCAGCCAGTGAATGAGACAGAGCCAGCAAGAATCGGGGAGGTATAGACCAAAATCAGCATGTAGAGGAATCACTATACATATAATGAACATCTCAGGAAAGGGTCCATTTGAAGGGGTGGGACTATCTGTATATAATAACTTCCATTTTCCCACACCAAGAAGATTTGTAGTTTTACTTAAAATAGGGGTAGATCCAACAGACAACAATGAATGTTTATCATATTTGACTATTAGATTACACTGAGAGAACGTATACACGCTTTCTACATCGCTAATAAGGACAGGAAGAGAAGCGATGACGGAACTATTGCGGTTAATGCCATAACATAGGATTAGTCGAGAGCCACATTTATATTTACTTACAAAATTATGAGGGAGCAACAGAAAATAAAATAAAATAAGCGACAACGCGTAAAATACCCACAGATACCTAGAAAGAAGGGGGAATACAAACACGTTAAACTTCGCTGAAAACGAAAATAGAGAAGAGATGGAGGCAGCGTGTCCGTGCTATTAATAACACATACTTCTGTATTTGTTTGCTCTAATAGAACATATCCAGTTTTCTCAAGGAGATCACATATCCTATGCCCGTTCAAGGAGAGTTTTAAAAAGCTTTAAGGTAAGATGGCTAAAAGGGGAATCCATTAAAATCAAAGTGCAGCCCCCACCTTAACAGAGGGTAGTTATAAAGTAAATCTCCTGTTCTCTGCCCATATAGATATTCAGCTAAACAACTCAAAAGATTGGAACAACAGGAGAAGCGAACCAAATACAAGGAGCTCTTCTTAAGATACTTAAATAGTTCAATCGGCCATAATCTATCAGCAGAGACTTAATCAATAGATCAGTATTCCTAATATATATTAATGTCCTCTGATGTACCCCATTAGGACTATGAGAAGTAATACGGAAGAAATTTACTGAATACCATAGATGTACTAATCTGGATCTTCCTTCATATAGAAGGGGTAAGAGTTTGTACCGAATGCAGAGAATTGAATGAAAGTGTCCTGTACAAGTTCCCCACCCTGCTCGTAATAATTTCCACATCGAAATGGATTCGGAGGGAAGTCAGATGCCCACAGAGGTTAATGTAACGAAAAGCCTGAAATATAGAGCTAACTGAATATAAGGCATATAATGCATATATAACCAAAACCAGCGAGTATTGACTAATTGGTTAATACATATGTACTTGAACAACTGTATCATCATTATGGGAACATGTGAGAGATATTACTGTACAGTATGTTATTATATTAAAAAAACCCTGACCCATGAAAGGTTTATAACCTATACTTAAAGTAAGTGACACCCTATTTTCCTCTTCATATATTTGCAGAGAGGGTGCAAGTCACCACGTATTCAAGTGAGAAACCCCGATTAAAGAAGTCCTGAAGAAGGTGCCAAAATATCACTTGTTCTGCACCGAAACGCGTCGACGAATTTTTGTATATACAGAGAATCCAACCAGGGCCCAATAAACAACTGATGTACATGTACTACTGTTACTGTTGTCTAAATTGATTAAAAAACTGCGAGCCTTTGGATCCAGAGACAAGTAGTGGCAAAGAGACCAAGTAGCCACATGTAAACTAGGGGTTGTATATTATTAGGTTCTTGTTTACCGTTTTCATATATGAGTTGTTGAGATGTCCTATGTGTTTTACTCTGTTTTTAATTTTAAATTTTGAGTCGCACGTTGTGATGAAATATTGTGATTAATTGTCTTTTACCCTGTGTTTTCAAAGAAATTCTTTGAAATTTTAAATTATGATGTCTAAGCGCTTATGTTTTTCATGTATATGGTTTTATTAAAAATAGATTGTAAACGATTCAATTTGGTTGTGGAAATTAATATATTTTCTCTATAGTGTGGCTAACGGGCCTTCCATATTCAGGTTTGTGTGTGTGCCCATAGTGGAATGAAAGATTAACGAGTGCTCCCCAGGGATCTCCTTTTGACTCACTGTCTTTGTACCCTGTTCCCTGGAGATAGTGGGGTACCCTCTCTCTAGATACGTCAAACTGATTCCATCCTGTGGCGTATGAATGAGATGGGTGCTTGAATGGCAGCAGTATGTTCATGTGAGTGCACTGATCTGGTGGATTGGACCCTGGCTGATGGTATGAAGGTTTTATGTGTGGTGCATGAACGGCATGTAAATGGACCTTAAAGTGGTTGGTGATTTGATGTGGCTTTATGGCTCACCTTCAGAATTCTTGGTTTTAATATTCAGTATTTGTGCTTTGAAACTAGCATTTCTAGAGGTGCTTAAACCAACTAGTGTAAGTGGTGGATTAAGTTAAAAAAAATTACTAGTACCAGATTTATGTCTGTGGCGATAAGTATCCTTACCATGTAGATAATGGGGCAGTGTCTTTTTTATCAGCCAAAATGTAAAGATGGCCTTTTCTAAGGACTTCTCGTTATTGTGTTTTTTCCATTGTGGGTACCTGTGGATTATGGGCCCTAGCTCAGCAGGCACCTAGGCAAATCTGCACATTTTTTAAAACCATACAACCAGGGGAGTCCAGGGGTGCATGACGTGCGTGGCTCTCACCCAGTGCTTAATCTTATCATGAGGTCACTGCAGCTTGCTCCACACATTTTGCCTGCTAACAACACAACTAGTAACCATCTCACTCCTAACAGTGTGACAATTCAGACTATTTCAAGCCTCCAAATTTATAAGAATGGCTTGGGCAGCAGGTAATAGTCTATTTTTTTAGTATATTGAATTAATAATTACCTGTTGTTGTGGTCATCCCCCTTACTGGTGGTATGAAAGTTGTATGTGTGTTGCATGAACGGCATGTAAATGGACCATAAAGTGGTTGGTGCCTTGACGTGGCTTTATGGCTCACCTTCAGAATTCTTGGTTTCAATATTCAGTATTTGTGCTTTGAAACTAGCATTTCTAGAGGTGCTTAAACCAACCAGTGTAAGTGGTGGTTTAAGTTGAAAAAATTACTAGTACCAGATGTATATCTGTGGCGGTAAGTATCCTTATCATGAAGATAATGGGGCAGTATCTTTTTTATCAGCCAAAATGTAAAAATGGCCTTTACTAAGGACTTCTTGTTATTGTGTTTTTTTCCATTGTGGGTAGTTGTGGATTATGGGCCCTAGCTCAGCAGGCACCTAGGGAAATCTGCATATTTTTGAAAACCATACAACCAGGGGAGTCCAGGGGTGCATGACGTGCGTGGCTCTCACCCAGTGCTTAATCTCATCAGGAGGCCACGGAAGCTTGCACCACACATTTTACCTGCTAATAACACAACTACTAACCATCTCACTCCTAAAAGTGTGACCATTCAGACTATTTCAAGCCTCCAAAGTTATAAGAATGGCTTGGGCAACAGGTAATAGTCTTTTTTTTTAGTATATTGAATTAATAATTACCTGTTGTTGTGGTCATCCTCAAATTCACCAGACAGTGCCACCTTGTGACAGACAGTTACAAGAGCCAGTGTTGACAAATAATGACAGTGCTAAGCCCCAGAAACCTACTAGCTTAAATTAAGCATTGCTCTCACCAGGTAATATTACTCAGTAGCCCTTGCAAATGTCAAGCTTTGGTAAGAAACGCAAATTTTCATCACATTTCTGTGACGGTAAGACATGTAATCTGCAGGGAGCCACAAATTTCCTACCACCCGGTGTTCCCACTCATCTCCCGATAAAAGCGCTGCCTTGCTTGTGTGACTGGGCCTAGTGCCCGCTAGAGTAACATCTTAAACCAAAGTCAACAGGAGCCTTTGCAGGGGACTCTCATTGACCTTGGTTTGATCTGTTTCTGTCACGGGCAGTATGACTAGTCACACAAATAAGGTACCATTTTTATCAGGAGTCTTCGGAGAATGCCATATGGATGGAAGTTTGTGGCTTCCCGCAGATTCCAGAACTTTTCATCATAGAAATGTGAGAACAATGTGTCGTTTTAGTCAATGTTTGAGAACTGCAAGGGATTCTGGGTAGAATAAACCTAGTGAGAGTCATGCAAGTCAGCCCACCCTGGAACCCCCTAGGTGTCTAATTTTCTAAAATGTAAAAGTTGGATTGGTTTCCATAGGTGCTGACTGAGCTAGGGTCCAAAACCTACAGATACCCACATTGCATAAAAAGGGTCAGTTTTCAGTGCAAAAATGTGATGTGTCCATTTTATGTTTTGGGCCGTTTCCTGTTGCAGTCACTAGGTCTACTCACACAAGTGAGGTGCCATTTTTAGCAGGAGACTTTGGAAAATGCTGGTGGAAGGAAATTTCTGGCTCCCCACAGATTCAAAACTTTCCATCACAGAAATGTAAGGAAAATGTGTTTTTTAGTCAAAGTTTATAAGGAATCCTGGGTCAAAAAACCTATTGAGAACCACAAAAGTCAGCCCACCCTGCATAACCCCAGGTGTCTAGTTTTTGAAAATGTACAGGTTGTTCAGGTTTTCTGAGGTGCTGGCTGAAGTAGGGCCCACAATCTACACCTACACACATTGGAAAAAAGGGTCAGTTTTCTGTGGAAACCTTTGATGCTTCCCTATTATGTTTTGGCCAGTTTCTGGTGCAATTACTTGGCATACCCACACAAGTGAGATGCCATTTTTATTGGGATACGTGGGGGAATGCCGGGTGTAAGGAAGTGTGTGGCTCCGAGAAAATTCCAGAAATTTCCATCACAGAAATGTAAGGAAATTTGAATTTTTAGTCAAAGTTTGAAGTTTGCACGAGATTCTGGGAAAAAAATACCTGGTGAGAGCATGTAAGCCACACTAGATACCTCTCGGTGTCTGGTTTTAAAAAATGTACAGGTGACCTAGGTTTTCTGAGGTGCTGGCTGTGCTAAGGTCCAAAATCTACAGCTACCCACATTGGAATAAAAGGGACAGTTTTCAGTGGAAAAATGGGATTTATCCATATTGCGTTTTGGGTTGTTTCCTGTCTTGGTCACTCGGCCTAGCCGCACAAGTGAGGTACTGTTTTTATCAAGAGACTTGGCGAAATACTCGGTGGATGGATTTGGATGGTTCTCTGCAGATTCCAGAACATTCCATCATAGAAATTTGAGAAAAAATTGTTTTTTTAGTCAAAGTCTGAGGTTTGCAAGAAATTCTGGGTAAAAAAAAACCTGGGGAAAGCCATGCAAGTCAGCCTACCCTGGATCCTCCCAAGTATCTAGTTTTAGATAATGTACAGGTATGCTAGTTTTCTTAGGTGCTGGCTGAGCTAGGGTCGAAAATCAATAGCTATCCTCTTCGCAAAAAAGGGTCAGTTTTGAGCAGAAAAATGTGATGCTCCGATGTTGCTTTTTGGGCCGTTTCCTGTCACAGGCACTAGGTCTTCCCACAAAAGTGAGGTACAATTTTATCAAGAGGCTTTGTGGAATGCCAGGTGGAAGGAAATTAGTGATTCTCCCCAGATTCTATAAGTTTCAATCACAGAATTTTGAGTAAAATGTGTTTTTTAGTCAAAGTTTGAGGTCTGCAAGGAATTCCGGGTAAAAAAAACTTGGTTAGAGCAATAAAAGTCCCCCAACCCTGGATCCCCCTACATGTCTACTTTAAAAAAATGCACAGGTTTGCTAAGTTTCCGTAGGTGCTCGCTGAGCTAGATTCTAAAATCTGGAGCTACCCACATTGAAAAAAGGGTCTGCTTGCAATGGAAAAATGTGATGTGTTCATGTTGTGTTTTGAACCATTTCCTGTCGCAAGCACCAAGCCTACCCTCACAAGTGGAGTACCATTTTTATTGGAAGATTTGAGGGATCATAGAATAGTAGAACATTTGTTATTACCCATTGGATTTTGCTGCATTTGTGCCTTTCACATGTAATCCAGTGTAAGAGAAAGAAGACATTTTGAAATATACCCTCTAAATCATATGCTAGTACCAGTACCCACGAATGCAGAGATGTACAAATAACTTCTGATCATAAACTGTATATGTTATGCCCATTTCAGAAGTACATAGGATTTCTTGGTACCCATTTTTAACTCTACCTATTTCACTATATGAATTGGTCTATACTCAGCACTGAATGGAAAACCATTGTGCGGTGCAGCTCAGTTGTTGGCTCTGGGCACCTTGAGTTCTTGGAGAACCTACAAACCCTATATATCTTCCAATGAGAAGGGTCTAGCAAACGTAATGGTATATTGTTTTGTAAATCGGCCTTCGTGACTAAAAGTTAAATATGAACATTTTGCCACAAATGTCCTTTTTCTCCTACTCATTTTAAATATTTCTCAATTTTAACAGTTATTTTCTCTGGGAAAACCTTGAAGGATCTACACATATGGCCACTTTTTGAATTCAGAGTTTTGTCTACTTTTCAAACATTTGCAGGTTTTGTGGATTGCCAATGGGTTTTATACTGGTTTCTACCACAAACTAGAATCCGGTTGAGAGCACAAAAAATAGTAAAAATGGGCTACCTCGGCTATAAATGCTTCAATACTTACAAAAATACGGTATGTAATAAAATAGCGGAAAAATGGAGCAAAATGTTAGATAGTAACATTACAACTGCGATGATTAACAAGTCGTTGCGTAACATTAATAGCGTCGTCTCTTCATCTAGCCTAAAACTCCAGCAATTTAGAACGACTTGTATGCTCTATCATACTCCATAAAGAATTTCCAAATGGGCTGGGAACTCATTATATAATAATAACCGAACTAAATGCCCCAAGTGCGCGCTAGTAGCAGCGGATTTGGTACATATGCTGTACTCATGCCAAATGTTAGTAGAATTCTGGAGAGCCTTGGGTAAAATAAATAATCAAAAACTGAATTGCCTCTTTCCACTTACAGCTTCCTCAGTCTTACTAGATATCAGTACCACTAATACCCCACACAAGGCTAATATTACTATTATGCTGTCCTGCGCCAAACTTACAATCGCACGTGCCTGGATTTCCCCAAATCCCTCGATAATCATGGAGTGGTGGGCTTTGTTCAACCAAATTCTCGGTATGGAATCTTCTTTAGCCAGACTTAGGGGCACAAAGTCAATATTGACGTTTGAAAGGATCTGGGGATCTCTTAATATTTGAAGGTTATCTGTTTGTTGGAACTTGCCCCCTTGCCCCCTTTTTCTCTTCTCTCCTTTTATTTTATTTTTCTTCTCTTCTCCACCTGGAATGACTCTTTACCTGCAATGTCTCTTGTCATATAAATTTACCATGCATTCTGTTTTGAATTACTCTGATAATGCTATTTATGTAATGTTCATTCTGTTTCTTTCTTTTTTTTTTTTTTGCATCAAAAGGGACAAGTACACATTCCATACAAACGTCAAAAGTAATTGATACATTGAGATATTTTCAGTAAGGCAATACATAAATCAAACGACATTAAGGACATTTAATATCAGAAGAAGAATAAACAAATATCATGACATAAATGTTCCCCAAATCCTTTCCACTTTCAATTTTGTTTGAGTACCTCTTGTTGTTGCTAAGGCTCGTTCCATTAAATATATTTCCTTTACAAGACTCCACCATTCCTGAACCGTCGGTGGGTTGTGTTGGATCCAGACCCTAGCTATTATCAGTCTAGTGCATGAGATTAGGATATTCAGTAGATCGCGCAGAGAATTGTCCGTTCCAGAAGTGCCTACAAGCACGTCGACAGATGTCAGTACTATTGGACATGCCAGTTTTATAGAAACAACTTTAGTTATACCATTCCAAAAGTCACCCAGTTGCGGACACGTAAAAAACATATGGATAATATCAGCTGATCTTAAGTTACATTTTGGACATTTCGTACGATCACTGGTGCTATTATTATTAACCCATTTTGAAATCCTGTCTGGCGTGTAGTAGAGCTGACAGATGGTTTTAAATAACTGCAACTTTAGACTAGATGAATGAACGGATCGCTTTAAACTATTTAAAGAAGAAGTGATCAAATTAGGGGTCACATCAATACCCAGCTTCCTACTACATTTCTCAGATAGTTTTATAGAGTCATCATTTCTAAAACCAGAAAAAAAAATATATCCAATACTGATACATGCTTTATCAGCTTCTTTATAAATACAGTTCCATAAATCAGAGTCCAAACTATTAGTCAGTCCTAATTTCCGTACTAGATAATCTCTAATTTGATAATATTTAAATCGAGCCCCTTCTGTGAGATTATAGCATACCTTCAACTTTTCAAATGTAAAAAACCCCTGATGTTCATATAGGTCTCCCAATTTTTTAATACCGGAATCTGACAGCACTAAACCAGCCGTATCATGAAAGATTCCTGGTAGACCCGGATTAAGCCACAAAGGGGTACTAAGATGGAAGAGAGAGGTTTTACATTTAATAAGAATAGAGCGCCATATGCTAACAGTATCTCGTATCGTCTTAAATTTCACGCGTTTAAAGTAATTGGGGTCGTTCAGTCTGTAAAGGAACATATTTACATCCTTACCCAACATAAATTTGTGGAAATACAAACATTTCTCAGGAATGATCAGACTTTGGAAACGAGTCAAGAAGGTGGACCAATAATAAGATTTAATGTCAGGTAAAGACAATCCTCCTTGATTAAATGGGAGTTTAAGCAATATAACAGCTTGGCAAGCTTTCTTATACCCCCACACAAAGCTCCTGATGATACCATCTAATCTATTGAAGTAGGAGTTGTTAATCCGTAAAGGGATAGATCGAAGAAGATATAAATATTTTGGCAATATCTTCATTTTGACCAGATGTATTCGGCCAATAATACTTAAGGGTAGCTTGTGCCATTTCTTAAATAAAACAGCAGTTTCTTTTAGTAATGACTCATAATTTAGAGCAAGTATTGAGTGGACATTTGAGGAAATTTTAACCCCCAAGTAGGTAGCTACATCGCAAACCCCAGTAACTGGTCTTGGTGACTTATAATTCATAACAATTTGGGTCTTGCCAGTGTTGAGTCTGTATCCCGAGACCAAACAAAATTCCTGTGCTTCTGTTATTATGCCCTTCGTTGCTTCAGACACATTAGTAGAGTAAACCGCGACATCATCAGCGTAGACAGTGATTTTAAGAGAATCTACGCCGTTTACAAATGGAGAGATCTGATCTTGACTCTGCAGCGCAATCAGAAAGGGTTCCATTATACGGGCAAAAAACAAAGGTGACAAAGGACACCCCTGTCTTGTCCCGCGTTTGATCGAAAAAGTAGGAGAACATTTGCCCTTATAACAGACCCTGCCGATAGGCTTGTCGTATAGTGATTGAATCCATTTCAGAAATTGACCTTTTATACCAAAGACAGATAGTGTAGCCCAGAGAAAGCCCCACCCCACTCGGTCAAATGCTTTCTCTGCATCTAATAAAATCATACCGAGTGAGGTTGGCTCAATCCGTGCAACATCAAAAGCCATAATGGCCATATTAATATGTGCCGTAGTATCTCTCTTAGGGATAAACCCGTGTTGCTGGGGTGATACTATTTGTGACATCAATGGTGCCAGCCTAGTTGCTAGTATCTTTGCAAATATTTTTGCATCGTTATTTATAAGTGATATAGGTCTATACGACCCTCTTTCATAGGCTGGTTTGCCCTTCTTTAGAAAAAAAATAATTTGAGTAGAATTCCAAGACTTTGGCGCTTGACCCCCCTCCCCAATAGTTTGAATGACCTTAGCTAATAGTGGTTTCAGTTCTTCCGTACAAGTTTTAAATAATTCTAAAGGAATTGAATCTGCTCCAGCAGCTTTGCCAGATGCCAAAGAGTTAATAGCCATTCTGATTTCTGCCAATGTAACATCACGCATTAATTGATCCGATTGTGCTTCCTCAATAGTAATGACTTTATTTAATGTCAGATATCTTTTAATATTGGCTTCGCTAACCTCGCATTCCGGTGTGTATAGCTCTTGATAGTAGTGGGCAAATTGTTGCAGAATTGATTTGGGTTCCTGGAATATTTGATTATTAGCCCCTTTAATTTCTCTAATAGCCCTTTGAGCACGATCTTCAGCCACTTTATACGCTAAAATGTTACCAATCCTGTCAGCCCCTTCATACTGATCTAATCGATATTTTTTGAGTTTAATAATACTTTTTTCCCTAAATAAGTTTGTTACCGCTGTTTTTTGCTCAATTAATTTAAAGTTTAATTCTTCCACCCTGTCCCCTTTTAAAAGAGCTTCGGACAATAGATTTTCAGTGTGAAGTATATCAGCTACCATTTTCTCATTTTCACACCTACGTTCCTTGTTTTGTCGCCAGATATACTGCTGTGTAAATCCTCGAATAGATGCTTTACAAGCATCCCACGCTATCCTTGGTAATGCTGAATGAATGTTTAAACCAATAAATTATTTTATATGATCTTTTAATTAGTTTAAAAAGACAGAGTCCAAAAATAAATATCTGGGAAATGAAAAAGAACGAGGGATTTGTCTTTCAGTCGTTACGTCAAATGACAAAAGAATAGGGTTATGGTCCGAGGTAACTCTTGGACATATTACCATAGTACTAGTTCAAGAATGGTATCTGAAACCCAGACCATATCAATGCGTGAACATAATTTGTGCGAAGCAGAAAAATAAGTGTAACCAGCTATTATTAGGATACAAATATCTCCAAGCATCTTTAATTAAATGTATTGCTGCAAGATCCCTAATTGCAGCCCGGGTCTTCCGCATTCTCTGAAATTAACCCCTTCTAGTTGTGTCTAAAGTATAATCCATAATACAATTAAAATCTCCCAATACTATACGCTCCCCTTCCCAGCTAAGCAACTCCAAATTAATTTGATCAATAATTCTAGGTTCATCCAGGTTAGGCGCATAAATTCCGCAAATTGTGTATTTGCACCCCTCTATTGTTATCTGTGCCATCGCCCACCTGCCAGTCTTATCGGTTAATTTTTTATTGATTTCAGCTTTAAACTGTTTATGTTTAAGAATTGCTACCCCCCGAATTGAGGCATTATAATCAGTGCAAACCAAAGTGGCATAACCCAAATTAATTTTCTGTCTTTGAATGCTATATGAGTCTCAGTTATTACTGCTATCTGGGGATTATACATTTTCAATTCCTCGAACACAAGGTTTCTTTTAATCCTACTGTTCAAACCCGCAACATTCCAGACCATACACTTTAATTGATACATTTAATAAAATACATTTTTCTGTCCTTAAACTCAAAATTCCAAAACAAATCAGCCTTACTACATCTTAGTATTACCCAACTACTTGTCCCAGTGATGCCTTTTTTACCCTGAACCTCCCTAGTAATGTTCATTCTGGTATTGCTGTATGACTTTTGTATATGTAATGGTCGTTTTGTAAATGTAAATGTTTTTCTGAGTTGCAATAAAAAAAAAGAAAAAAAAATGGGCTACCTCTTTGAAAAATTCCAAAATTGTGGGACAAAATTAGATTTTTTGATTCAGTTCTGCGTGTTCCTGAACTCTGGAAAAATTGTGACTTTAGTACAACAAACTGTTTGTGGATGCCATTTTAGGAAGATAACCAGACACTTTCATCTAGAGCCCTTTTTCCCTATTTTTCTAAAAAAAACTCAAAATCTTAAAAGATTTTGCCTATTTTCTCGGTCTCCTCCAGGGGAATCCACAAACCCTGGGAGCTTTTAGAATCCCTAGGATGTTTGAAAAAACGGATGGAAATTTGGTGTGGATATCGTATGTGGAACAAATTGTTATGGAGACCTAAGAGTGAACTACTCCAAATAGCCAAAAAAGGACTCAACACCGCTGGAAGGTCCAGTAGCTAAGAGGTTAATCATACAGTTAAATAAATTGTAACAATTTATTTTTCCTTGGTAATGTACATAAAATAGCATGACAATCATTTTACTATTTATACTTACATATTTGTGGTTAAGTACATTGAAAGTTTTTTTCAGTTTTCCGTTGAAGCTGTTCCAATGTGGATCAGGTGGCTTATTTTCTGTTGAGGTAAAAAGTTGTACTAGTTATTTTTTACGTATAAGGTTTAGTTGATGTTTAGAAGTGCCCTGATTTTCCATACTTATTACATGCCATTTCTAGGTGTTTGATTATTACATTGTATTGGTGGTTCTGTAAACTGTTGTTTGTGTTGTACTTTTTCTGTAGTACCTAAAGTATGGTAGATATAAATAAATAGAGTGTTTGGTCACTTATTTATACTGTAAAAAACATAGTAACTATTTCAAGGGAATCTATGAACATTTATAGCGAGTGGATAACATATTGGTGAGACTGGTTAAAATACTGCTGAAGTTCATGCAGAAATTACTCAAAACATTGCAGGAACTGATCCCATTTCTAAGGGCTGATTAAAACTGTATGTGGGACAACTACAATTTGAAGCGGATCAATTAAAATCATAGAGAGCACTGCAATACAACAAATTGCAGTGATTAGTAGTCACAATATATATATTTCTAGATGAAAGTTGTAATCACCGTAAACAATTAATACTTCTTATGCATAGTTTAAAAGGGCTTCAATGGCATCATTTTGTAGACTCTAGCCACTTGTGGGAAATTTCAAGGAGCTGAGGTAAAGCCACGAAAACCCTGACAATCACCGCTGCAGGTGTGGACTACATCTCCCGACCTCCTCTCCCGCTGTGCTTTCTGCCATTGCGCACAAAAGCGTGTTGTGTTTCCGCGGCACAGGACGCGTACGGGGACACGCCGAGGCCATGCCTGGTGAAGCCCGGGTGAAGGATGGGCCCGTTCACACCCGTCATCGCCCAGAGGAGGCTAGGCTGGGCCATTCTCTAAAATATGGCTCTTATGCAATAGTATCTGAGTGATACCCCCTTTCTTGGAAAAATGTCTAAACAGAAGATGAAAACAACAGACTCTGGCAGAGATGTTGTAAATACATTGAATTCCTTCCTACTGAGGGCGGCTGACATCTGATCCAAATAAATAGAGCTGACAGTATTAGAGGAAGAAAGACCTGCTTTGGCATTTAAAGAAGCATGTATTTCTTCAGTTTCCCCTACAAACGGTGCAGACCTTAAATCTCTTGCCTCTGACCCTCCTGATGGTCCTAATGACCTTGAAAATGCAACAGAGGGCAGCCCAGGCATGGAACCGCTGAAGAAAAAAAAACGGGAGAACAAAAAAACTGACTGTAACAAAAGAGCACAAAAAAACCTTAGTCTTGGTGCACCGGCTGTTATCCACCCTTTGGCCCCTTTGATCCCCTCAAATCTGTCTACTGCGGAGGTTTTACCTCATAATTTGGAACATATTCTTAACACACTTCTCAAACCGCTCTTAAATAGACTATCTAAAATAGAGGCTACATTGACTCTACTTTGCAATAGAACTGCTTCTATTATTAATAGTTTGATAGGGAGTTTGTTTTGGGGTCTTCACAAACTCAGCTTTTATCATCTGCTGTGGACTCTTTGGACTCAATTAACTCTACAACACGGCTTATGAAGCCTACTCCAGCAACATCGTCACAGACAAATGTGATTGATCTGGTGTCTGAGAGTTTACCCCCGTTCAAATTTCTGATGATTCCCAAAAGCCTCAAATGGGGAGGCCCCATTTGCAACGGTGTCATTAGTTAATAACTTACTGTCTGGTGAACTGGGCGCTCTAGACTCTCATTATTTGCACGAAATCTGCAAGGTCAAATACTTTTAAAGCCTGAAGATGACATGGCAGTTACCCATGAAGCAAGGATAGACCTTCCACCAGCAGCCTCCCCTTTTGTCATTGTCTTAGCTGGTACTCCTATATTAAAAGAGGAACAACAGGAAACTACTGAACAGATAATGCACAAAGCCTTATTCTGACTCTCAAAATGTTCTAAGGGAAGGGGTAATCTATATTTGCATCTTATTATGGCAAGGCGAGTCAAATAGGAGGGCTCTGCCCCTAGGGTCATAGGAGGGGATTGTATAATTCAGAATTTTAATAATACGCAATTGGTAGGCGACTTACTGCGCTCACTTCCTAATGTCCCTACCCTTGACACTCAGATTTCTGCCCTCCCTTTAGGTTTTTTCTATAAATCCTCTAGGCCATCCATAACTGCATATTAGAGGCGGAATGACCTCTGTTATCCCTGCCCCTTAATGAATTTCCATCTTCCTTCGCCAATTCCATTAATTTCCCTGTCTAATAGATTTGCTTCATTAGGAGACCTGGAAGCTTGTGACTGACTGGGTAATTTGTCCTCAAGCTCACATCAAGCAAAATCTTGGCTAAATGAATCCCGTCCGGGCACTCAGGATCAACTGTTCGCCGAATCTCATGTGGAATCTGTGCAGGAGGTTGAAGGGAAAAAGGGTAATGAATTAAAGTCAACTATAGTCATGTCATGGAATATAGTAGGATACAAAAAGAAAAAGGATAACCTGAATTGGCTGGCCCTGGTCACTCGTTATGATATGTTTCCAGGAAACGTGGGAAATTGATCAAATTAACATACATGGTTAACAGTCTTTTCAGCCCCTGCATTATGGTCCAGGGCTGGTCGTCCTAGAGGAAGCATAATAACACTAGCGGAAAATACATTGAAATTTAAAATTAAAACATTTTTTAAAAGCTACACTGTATTACCAAATCCTATTGCTGGAGGCACATAAAGCCCACAACTGGATTCTTATTAACTTCTACAATAATAACTTTGATGGTAAACATGAATCGGTCCTGGACCCCCAGGAAGCAGGTATCGCCGACATTATGGAGACTTCCCATAAAGTCTCCGATGTTGTCTGGATGAATGATTTGAATGCCCACATCTGTAAAAGGGGGGATTCTATGCCTGTGAGATTTTACATGCTGATGGGGAACCTCTCCCTCATTTTCACCACAACGACTATGGGAATACCTTAAATAGGATTCTTATGGCTAACAGCCTCGAGATAATTAATCCACATGATACCCGAACGGGCCTCCTTCTCCCACCTTCACCATACGTTCGTTTTATTCGAACCTTGGCTATATTATAGTGTCAGAGGCTGTTAAACCTCAGTTTACTGATATTAAGACACATTTTAATACCTTTAGTAATCATGCACTAATTACATATTCCACTATAATTGCCCAGAGGCCTAAATCACCTGAGAAACCTTTACCCATCCTATCCATAGCCAGGAAAAACAGAATTTATTTGAAATGGGGAAAAGTGGACACTACAGAGTTCAATGGATGAATAGTCAGTAAGATGAACCAGGATATCTTGACTTGCCTACACCTAGACACATCTTGTACCGTGCGTTTGGAAGCCTTTGAGCAGATCTTATTGGAGATCAGGGATAATCTGGCTTACTTGTGCTCAAATGGGACAACAAAGAGGGTTCATCGGCTTGATGATGCATGTGTAGAGGCCCTTAAGAATCTTCATGCTGACCTGAAGGCAGAACCCAGAGAACAGAATTTCATGAAATTATTACGGGTGACCTACAAAAAAGCAAGATCAGATAGACTGCAATCTTTGAGAGAGGAGGCATTGGAGAATTTGCAGAAAGCAGCAGGACTAAATAGTGACGGGGATTTTTGGGCGATAATTAACATGCCGTTTTTAAGAGAGGAAAACAAGACTACGCTGGATTCTCATGTGGATGAGGATGCATGGGTCGAACACTTTGAAGTGCTGTTTGGGAATCCGGGTCAAGCAACTCTCCCATCCGCCCCATCTCCATTTTATTATCCGGGACACTCCTTTTCTTTTATTCTGGATGAAATTAAACTCGCTCTGAAGCACTCTAAAAGATCTAAGGGACCAGGACCCGATGGGGTCCTGATCGAAATCTTTTTGGATATCCCGGACCTTGGGGCTCCCTAACTTATAAACGTGTTTATTATTATAGCCAGGACAAGGCCTGTTGGCATCCTGGAAGAAGTCGTCATAATACCGATCTTTAAGAAAGGAAATAAGGCCAGTCCCATAAATTATAGGCCTATATCTCTATTAGATACAACTGCAAAGCTAATGGGGAGGGTATTCTTAAACAGGTTGGAGGAGTGGGCCTTTGAAAAGAATATATTAATCCCTAACCAATATGGATTTAGAAGGGGAAGGGGAACAGTAGATCAGTCCCTCAATTCGAGTATGATAGTTGCGAAATATACGGCGGGTAAATAATCCCATGTGAATATGGCATTTATGGATTTATCAGCTGCCTTTGACTGTGTGGCCCATTCTAAGCTCTGGGTTATAATGGAGGATACGGAAATAGAGATACAGATAATTAGATTAATCCGAGAGATGTACGCTAATGCTTTGGCTTGTGTACATTATAGAAAAAAGGAGGAACACACAAGACACTTTAATATTACTCATGGTGTGAGACAGGGTTGTGTACTCGCCCTGTTTTTATGTGCTCTATGCACCAATGCGGTGGAATCGGCCTTGATTGATTCTACCATTAATTATTTTCCTGTTCCTATACTCCTCTTGGCAGACGATGCAGTGCTCTTGCCACGCACTGGCAGAGCACACCAGAGACTCATAGAGAAGTATGTAAAATGTATGAATAACTTGGACATGAAGATAATCCAAACTAAGTCATTCATACTGGTGGCGGGCACAACAGTAACAAAATATCCCACTCTTTCTATTGAAGGCAGAAAACATGTGATTCTTGACTTCTTTTATTACCTTGGGATTATTGTTAATAGGAAAAACACCTGGTTGGATATGGTAACTAATAGAGCCACAATAACGGAAAAAAGCATTGGAGAAATCTTTAGATTTATAAAGAAGCTCAGCTCAAAACCATTAAATGTAATCAAAAGAAATCTATGAGGCAAAACCAGTTTCTATTGCCACTCATGGGGCAGCTGTTTGGGGCATTTCCAATGCTACAAAATTGCAGCGTATAGAGGACACCTATTTTAAAAGGCTGACATGTGGTCTACTCTCCTGTTCCTCATACATAATCCACTCTGAGCTGGGTGCGCCTTACATAATAGATAAAATCTGTATTGCTCCAATTCTCTTGTAGCATTCAGGTTGGAGGAAAGAAACTTTGACCCTGACAAGACATATCCTCACAGACTGTCTGAAATTAGATGGCGTACATCAAATACAATGGTTAAAACATATTATGACAAACTTACAGGCAACCAGTATTTCCAACTTATACGAAGACCAAACATCCTGTCTGGAAATCAATCAAAAAGAATTGAAGTTGCACCTACTAGATTTTTGGGCAACAAAGAGGTATGAATTTAATTGTAACCATATTATTGTAAGACATTATATTTCAGCTCCAAGTATAATTAATATTTCAACTTCATATAAGACATTTGTGATGAATCTTTATCACATATACATATTATTAAGATTTTGATTACGATATATTTCACTCATGTTGGGTTTTCCTACCAGAACTTATTCCTTTGATGCTCTTACTTTATGTCCATGTGATAACCATTAAGTACAGGATGATTTACAAATTGTTTTCTTTTGTAAATTTTCCTTGAATGAAATGAACATATTTATTCTCCCGCTTATACGTAAGCTAGGGATTAGAAAATGCAGCACGCTCTCTACTATTTACGGCAACTACCGTATCCCTTGTTATGCTTCTCTCTGGCCTCATTCTTTTTATCCACACTAAAGACAAGAAGAGGTATTCCTTACACCCAAACTTCACAATTTAGAGAAGGCTCAATTTGACTAACTACTGTTTTATTCCTCTTTCTCTTTTAATTGATTACTTTTTTGTATTCATTATGACTTTTTACTCTTTTTATATTGTATAATAACTTTGAGTACTACTATATGATCTTTTTATTGCTAATGTTTTTACTGTAGCATACTTTTATGCCATTATTTTATTGGCAAAATAAAGATTTTATGATGATGACTCTAGCTGTTTCTCTTCAAGTGCTTTTAATGCTACAAACCCCCCCACAAATAGTTAGGGTTGTTTTAGTTGCAAAGGCGAATTAGGCACTTGTCAATATTATATTTTTGTGTTTTGAGCCCAAATGATTTGTTTGCAGAGGTCAATGCTGTCGGGGCATGCAAAATGTATATTTACTCTCACCAAGATAGTACTCTGGTTATGAATTAATGGTAATGTAGATGATCATAAACACATCAGGGACTATAGATTTCAGTCTGCCCATTTTTTTAAATTTATTTTTATGGTAATTTTAATCAGAAATTGAACCAAATGACAGTTACTTTTCAATGGTCTTAAAAATCCTGCCACAAGGTAACTTTTCTTGAAAGAGATACATTTTTCTAATTTGCATCACTCTATGGTTTTACCTATTGAGTGCTTATGCAATACCTGAATGTTTAAATTCTCTTTGCCATCTTTGACATTTACTCTGGAGTCGCCAGATTCATTTCACACATTAACACATGGAGCAAAGACCGTCCAAGGCTAACACGAATGTGACCTGGCAGCCATGTGGATGACAGTTTGCTAGGAAAACAGTCTCCAATAACATAACGTAACATGCCTATTTGTAAAGTGCCCGTTCACCTGTAGGCATATTGGTGCTGAATGACAGATGTTTATTGTTACTCAACGGTACTCATTTTATCGACCTCAGATGGATGAAAAAGTGAGTGAGCCCACAGGGATTTCAACCTGTGACCATGAGGGCGTACAGAGGCCCCTGCAGTGGACACCTTAGTCCACTGAGCCACCAGACCTGACCCGATGGCAAAAACATGTGAGGCTCTACTGTGTTAATCCCAGTGGTTCTCCTGATTCTAAATGAAACAGTGGACCACAGTTTTGGTGAAGCATAGCACTCTCAATTTGTGGCAGAGTTCTCACTTAACTAAACTCTAAATGAGGCCAAGAGAAGCAGTGTGGTTTCAGAATAAATATTGTCACATTTAAATATCATGCCCTAAATATCTTCTACAAAAATATCACCCCACTGCAGAAAAGAAAATCTACACCCAAGGTTTTAATATTTTGACATATCTATGCTAGTGTTATGCATAAGAGATTCTGCTCTATATCCTAAGTTCACATGAGATTACTTAGCCTCCGTATATTTCGCAACTATCATACTCCCTCCCAGCTGCGTAGCAGTTCCCACAAAGTTCAAATCACATTAGAAGGCTCTATTTTGAACCACATATTAATTTAGAAGTAAATTCCTTTTCAATTTAAGTCTGAGAATATGCTCTTGGTAATCATTTCTGATATGTCAGTCTGTGCATATTAAACCCATAGAAACTTTAAAAAGCTAAAATGTTTCTCATCTTGCAGAAGCAGGCCAGGATCATCGAGCACTTTCGGATGATGTATACCATGGGATATGCACTCTCTTTGGCTACTCTTACTCTTGCACTCTCCATTCTTCTCTCTTTCAGGTACGTTGCCTTATTTTTCTGTTCCAACTGATTATTTTTGACCTACATACAGGTAGTGTGATGCAACTGTTGCACTGGTACAGACCACCTAATCCTTAAATGACTCAATAACAGAATGATGCACCAAAGTTTGACTGTCATGCTTCTCTAGGATTTTCAATTCCAGACATGGAGGGTGCACCTTATGAATCGCTGCACAGAGGCATCTCCATCATATCTTGGAAAGACTCAGCTACACAGTGATGCACTGGAATAATCTATTCCCCCCATCCCCAAAGACCACTGTACACATGGATTTCACCCTGAACCAGAGTCATTCATGTATACAGTTGCACCAATGAAGCCATTCATGAAAAGTCAATAAAAGAAATAATTTTTCTCAGATGGGCCTTTCTCAACTTCTGAATTACTACTTTACGTATGGTGTAGAAACCTTGGGAACTTTCGAACAAGTACAATCAATTTGATACTAAAATATTTGTCCTGATGAATAGATGCTCCAAAAAGGACGTTAGCGTGTCTGAGAATAAACGAATTAGAGAGAAAATGTAATTGTTGACTGAGAGTGATTTTAGAGCACACCTTCATTGTTCATAGCTTGCTGCAATAAAGAGGATATCGTTGGTGCCTAGGGGTAAGAAAAGAGCCCAGTTCTTGCTAAACCTTTCCCCTATGGTCATTCGACTTACAAAGAAGATTGATGAACGTCACAAGGGTCTTATCTTTATTACATCATTACAGAATTCTTATTCAATATTTGGACAATGAGTGACTTAAAGGTACCAATACACTACTTGTACTAATATGGATGAAATCATACTCCTTCTCTGCACTTTCTAACTAGGAGCTAATTAGTGAACACCATTCCCTCAGAGCACTTTTGTTCAAAGAGGAATACTGAAGTGAGAGAAAAAGATATTCAATTGATCTTTCATATGGAATCACATAAATGTGAGGTTATCAGTAGAGAACATAATCCTAAAGAAAAAGGCTCATGTGTTAATAAGTACAAGGGTCGACCTATGACGGACGGTTTCAACCCACCAAGCCCTCCCCCTTCCCTTGCCTTCCTACTCCCTGTGACCTCCATGACCTCACCATTCTCTACAAAACCCTCCCAGCCCCCACCTCTCCTGTGAACCCCCTCCCCTCAATCTACCATCCCAGTTCTCATGGGATTGAGCAGGTACCCCCTATTCCCTTCGTCACCCAGGCCCCCACAACAACTAACGTCTATCCTTCCTTGTCCCTCCAGTCAATACATTGACACGTCACCCCTCTGTTGCATGTTGATTAACTGCCGATCTGCCTCTTGCCACGCTACAGAAATCGCTGAAACCATTCTCAGTGAAATCATCGACATTGCATTCTTAACTGAAACATGGCTCAACCCCCACTCCACATCTATCCTCGACATGCTCACTCCTCCAGGATATTCCATCCATAAGAAAGATAGAATCGATCAAATAGGAGGAGGACTTGCCCTAATCTTTAAAGACGAATTCAAACTTGCGCTGATCCATCTCCAGGACCCATCCACCTTTGAATACCTATACGCCGATCTTACCTCTCCTGGTTCCCCTACTATCCGCCTACATACCATCTAACACCCCCCTAATTCTATCACCTTTGCCGAGGAGCTGTCTGACTTCATTATTCAAGCATCGCTATCTAACTCTAGGAATCTCTTCCTAGGAGACTATAATATCCATTGGAATAAAAATGAGGACCCTGCAGTCATTCTCTTTAATGATACTATGGACATTAGTGACTTGTTTCAACTCTGCCAATCTCCAACTCACTCTAAAGGTGCCACCCTTGATGCTATTTTCACTAGCAAGGATCTGACTTCCCTCTCCAAGATCATTCCCATGGACTGGTCAGATCACCACCTTATCCTCTTCACCATGAACAGCTATATTACTCGTCCTACCCCAATCGGCAGTTTACCAATGAAACAAAATCATAATCTTCACCTCATTCCCCCTGGCGAGTTGGAATCTACAATTAAAACTCGATTACTACTCCCCCCTCTCTCCTATAGCACTACCGACCTAACTAATCATTACAATATTTCTATCCTTGAAGCCCTTGACCAAATTGCTCCAACTAAACTAAAACAACAAAAAAACATCCCACCCAAATCCTGATTCAACTCTGACCTTAATAATGAAAGACGTGCCCTCAGGCATTCGGAACGTCCTTAAAAATGCCAGGGCCAATTACAAAAAGCACATCTTCAATGAAAAAGCCTCATTCCTTCGTTCTCAACTCGACCAGGCTAGAAATCATCCCAGAGAACTTTTTAACATTTTCAAGAAACAAACCTCTTCTGGCCCTCCAAAACTAGTAGCCACTGTTGAGAGGTGCGAAGAAATCTCTAACTTCTTTTCTAATAAAGTCAACAAGATAGGGCTATCCTTCTCCACCACCCCCCCACTCAACTAACTCTTCCCTCATTCCACCCTCCCCTCAGCCAACTCCTGTTTGCGAGCATTCCAACTGTACTTCTGTCCACTTCTCCCCCTTATCATGTTCCATCACAACCCCTCTCCCCCAGCTTGACTCCAATTATATTGACCCCCAGCCAAAAAACAATGCTTCTTGGAGTGAATTCTGTCCAATATCTGAAACTTCTGTTCTCAACATCATCTCCAAACTCAAACCATCCTCACATACCAAAGATCCTCTTCCCGCTCATTTGGTTCAGGAACTTAAGCACATCATTGCCCCTATATGGACCAACATTATCAACTCCTCCTTTGCCACTGGAAGTGTTCCTGCCTCCCTTCAACTAGGTCAAATCATCCCCATTCTCAAAAACACCGCTGCTGACCCTAATGACTTAAACAATTTGCGCCCTATCTCAAACCTACCCTTCCTCTACAAAGCCCTTGAAAAATGTGTCCTGTCACAATTGGATAACTACATTGACTCATTCAATCTCCTTGACGTTTTCCAATCTGGTTTTAGAAAGGGATGCAACACCTAAACTGCAATGCTCAACATTACTGATGACATTCATCGCTCTTTAGACAAAGGCGAATCCTCCCTCCTCATCCTCCTTGACCTCTCTGCGGCCTTTTTATACTGTTAATCATCTCACCCTACTTAAAACTCTCAAAGACCGCTTCGGTTTTGATGGCAATGTCCTCAAGTGGTTCACCTCGTATCTCCATAATAGAACCCAACAAATTAAGCTCAGCGGTTGCCTCTCCAAACCTCAACATGTCTCACTTGGTGTCCCACAAGGTTCTATCCTCTCTCCAACTCTTTTCAACCTCTTCATGGAACCCCTCACCCTTATTCTCAAAAAAGCTATAATCAGTTACCATCTTTATGCAGATGACACTCAACTATATTATAAGATCAAACCCCACAACAACATCTTACATCTCAATGATACCCTGACCAAAATCCAAGCCTGGTTTCATCTTAACCACCTCAAACTAAATCCTAAAAAAACTGAAATCATACTTTTCGCTCCCAAAAACAACTGTCTACCTATCCAACACTGGATTGCAGATATAAAAGCACTTCATTGCTCTCTCTCCACCTCCAACTCTGTCAAATTCCTTGGCATTAGCATCAACCATAATCTTAATCTTATCCCTCATATTAAAAATGCGGCTAAAGGTGCTCTCTTCACTCTACACCACCTTAAAAAAATTAAACCCTTTATTCCAGCTGGCGATTTAAAAATCGTTGTACAATCTCTTGTCCTTTCAAGAATTGACTATGGCAACGCCACCCTTGCTGGCACCCCCAAAGTCCAACTTACCCCGATTAAATCTGTTCTCAACCTGGCGGCTAGGCTTATCTCTGACTGTAAGCGATATGATCACATCTCTCCTGTCCTCAAAAACCTCAAATGGCTCCCAATAGAAGGTAGATCCACCTACAAGATTGCCTGTATCACTCACAAAGCCCTTCACCAAAACACCCCCTCGTACTTTTCTGACAAACTCCAAAAAGCAGGGTATACTAGATCTCTGAGGAACACTAATGCCCTTGTCCTAATCCCCCCTCGGATCAAAAATAAAAAGACTCAATCACGTGCATTCTCAGGTAATGCCCCTTCGATTTGGAACTCTCTTCTCAAAGATCTTCGTTGCAACCCTTCTTACCCTCTCTTCAAAAAAAGCATCTAGATGCTTCTTCTCAACAAATATTGGGGTCCTTAATGTTACTGAATGCTCTGGCCATTTACTCATTTCACTCCTGTAATGGTTTTTATTAACTATACATATAAAGAAATTTACTTACTTACTTGCATTTCACTCCTCTATTCACCCCCTCCTACCTCCATTTCCTATATTCTCTCTCCTTCTCTCTTCTCTGTTACTTGATCTCTGAATTACCTTTTCCTTTTACTCTTGAAAGATTCAAATGCCTTATCCTATGTTAACAAATTGCCCCATGTTGATCTGTTTCTTGATGTGTAACTTATCCTTTAAAGCGCTCTGATACTCTTGGGTCCAGTAGTGCTATATAAAACCTTTTAAATAAATAAATAAATTAACCTCGGAAACCAAAGGATTGACCAGGAACTCACCACCCTACTCCACACCTCCATCACCGCAGCAACATTTCCAGATGTCTGTAAACATGCTGACGTCAGACCACTACTCCAAAAACCCACCACCAAGCCCAGTGAACTCAAAAACTACCGGCCAATCTTCCTGCTCCCATTCCTAGTGAAGGTACTGGAAAAAACCACCAACAATCAAACTCATGACATACAAGGAGCAGAACCAGCTACTCGGAGGCTCCCAATCCGGCTTTTGCATTAATTAACACAACCGTCCTGATTCCAGCCACGGATGACATCAGGACCCTCCTCTACTGAGGGGAAACAGAAGCTTTTATCCTCCACAACCTCTCGGCAGCCTTTGACACCATCTCACACCACACACTGATCGAAAGACTCCACCACATTAGCATCCAAGGAGACACGCTCAGATGGATCACCTTCTTCCTCACCGGAAGAACCCAGAGGATCCAACTCCCACCTTTTACCTCCGAACCCAAGAAGATCACCTGCTGTGTAACCCAGGGCTCACGCATCAGCCACACGCTCTTCAACGCATCTATGAACCCAGTGGCCAACATCGTCATATCTCACGGTCTCAACATAATTACAAATGCAAACAGCACCCAACTAATCCTCTCACTCACCGATGACCCCACCACACCCAGAATCAACTTCCACAGAAACATGACAAATGTCGCCAACTGGATGAAGAACAACTGCGTGCAGCTGAACATAGACAAGATGGAAGTACTGGGGGAGGCGTGGCTTGCCGTGCTGAGGAGTGGCTGCTTGATAAGTGAGCTCCGCCGGCCAGGGATTAATCCTGCAATTATCCATGCCCAGGGGCAGCATCTACTGGGCGATTCTACACCCGGAGCGTTTCCGGGTGCTAGAGGCTCTGACTGTTTGATTCGGGGCTCACATTGCCCATCTTGCAGTGAAGGGCGAGACAAGGCTGCGGAGAGCACATCAGGGGTCTCCTGCCCTCTGGAGGACAGTGCAGCGATGGGCCGAACTCGAGACTGGTGGGGTCCCCATTGAACAGCAGGCCGCGACTCGCTACTGTGGTGGAGAAGCAGGACTTTGGCGGTATTGATGCTGCGGAGCCCACTGAACATCAGCGCTGATACTGGACAGAAGGCTCAGACCCTGCAGTTTTTCCCTGGGGTCTGAACGGGCACATCAACCAGCCGCAAGGGTCGCGGGACGACAACGGCTGCCACAGCGCCTCCCTGCCGCCCAGACACACAGTCACCATGCCCCCTCTTGCTTCCTCCACCGGCGCGGGAATCCTGGGGCGCCAGCTCAGCGTGATCGGCAGTGGTACAGGGAGACAGGGCCGGCGAACTCTCTGACAGTACAGATGACTCAAAGTAAATTATTATGGGGTAACCCAGTGTCCCTCAGAACCTGGGCAATACAGTTTAGTATAAACAATGGTTCTGTCGGGTATGCAACCTGATTGCTTCAAAATATAGATGAATTATTTCAAAATTCCATTTGAAAAGGTGATAAAAATGCAAATCCAAACTAAAAATAGATAGGGTAATTATAGATTTTAGTCTTTGAATTATTTTTCATTCATATATACCCTGCGTTAATGCTTAAAGAGTAAATCAGCAATCAAATATAAATTATACTGAACGACGCATCAAATACAGTGAGTGCAATGTGACATATTGTGCACAAGTGACAAAACAGTGGTGATTTATGTACACGTGAGTGAGGGCGGGGTAGGGAGAGGGGAGGGTAAAAAGGATGTTTATAGGCCAGTTCATGTATTTGATTTTGAGTTCGTCCAGTATGCCACTTCAGTTGGCTGTTAACTGGATTTTCTCAACTGGTCCCACGGTTGTCTATCGTCTACATTTTGACCCTATGGACGCCCTATTTGTGGGTCTGATGCGGGTCTTCTTCAGGACATGGGAAGGGAGGGAGGAAGTGATGTGGCGCCTACGGGCCCCTTGCTAATTGGAACCAGGAAGGGTAATATCCGGCTCTTGAGGTAGAATCTGGATGTGAGAATTTGTGTATTGTTCTCTCTTCGTGGAAATAAGAACTCATGTGTCCCTCTGTCCTCGTACGTGCTCCTCATTGCTAAGCACCAGCCGCAATTAGCTAGCGATCTGGCGTAACGATCCAAGTATCTGTTGGTGAGGCTCATACGAGATCAAGTTCAGTCTGTAGAGACTCTGAAGGAATCAATTACTGATTGAGAGAACAGAGGGACACATGAGTTCTTATTTTAACAAAGAGAGAACAATACACGAATTCTCACATCCCACATTTCACAAAATGGAATTTTGAAATAATTCATCTATATTTTGAAGCAATCAGGCAGTACAGATAACTCAGCGGTCGATGCAAGCCTCATCTGGGGCTCAGGGCGCTATTTTGTACACAACCGCATGGGCCCAGGTCAAGCGGAGGCTAGTGAATGGAGCTTTGAAGATTTGGATGTCATCCTACCGACGAGTGCTTGATCACTAGTGTGGTGCACAACCGTGTGGCTTCCCTAGGCGCTTTGCAGTGAGGGATGCATTATTTTCCATCTGGTTCCGCCTAGCGGTGATTTTTGGACATGTGGCAGCATTGGTGTTCTACATGCCTTCCCTCCACACTTTGGGCTCAACAGAGGCGCCGCAGTGACAGGGGCATACCTGGCAGCTCCTTGTATCCCCTCCGACCTGGCCGTCTAATACCTGGTGGCAGAGTCTGCTTGGACGGAGTGCCCGGATGAATCACAACACTTGGTGTGGTTGGTGCGTAGTGGTTGGCAAATCGGTGGTAGAGGTGTTTGGCTGCAAGGCCGATGGTACTTGGGACACTGTGCTGAGTTGCTGCCATGGTGGATCCCGCATACGGCACGGGGACAACATTGCTTCCAGGGCGCTGTGTGGGGTGAATTGGCAGAGTGTCGGAAACACGTGGGTCCGCTGGCAGACAAGACGACTGTGAAGTCCCAACGTTCAGCCATTTTTCAAGCTCGGGCAGAAAGGATTGGGGATCTGTCCGCTGAGAGGTGCCTCTCTGGGAGTGTGCAAAACGCCCAACCCCGACGTGGGGTGTCTCCTGAGACGTTGCCGTTGGACCATTTCTGCACCTGGTACACGTGGGCCTCTTTGCCTAGCAATGGGCAAGCAAGATACCAAGCAGCCCAAGTTGATTTTCGAGAACAAGAGGTCTATGAGATTCGCTGAATCAGACCCTGAGATCAGCAAGGGGAGATTGCCAGACACACAGACTGAGGCACATTAGTCTTGACCTGTGCCTCATGGGAACAGTCCAGCCCAAACTGCCAAGCCAGGTCCTCCCTGGGCTGGAAACAAACATCCTAGGAATGGTTTCGGGGTTTCACCCCTCTTCAGCCAGGATAGCTTGATTCCAGTGGCATGGAAAGCACGGGACCCACGCCTGGGCATACCCATCCCACTTGAGGTGACAAATGCAAAAATAATAGTTGATGCACAGAATGCAGAACAATGTCATACATTCACCCCAGTACAGAGATCTGGGCCTAAATCCATCATTTTTATGCTCACCATGCCATTCCAGTTTGAACCCAACCATATGCAAATCAGTCTTGACCCTGTGCCTCATGGTAACAGTCCAGCCCAAACTGCCAAGCCAGGTCCTCTCTGGACTGGAAACAAGCATCCTAGGACCGGTTTCAGGTTTCACCCCTCTTCTGCCACGATAGCTTGATTCCAGTGGCATGAAGAGCATGGTACCCACGTCTGGGAATACCCGTCCCACTTGGGGTGACAGATGCAAAAACAACAGTTGATGGACAAAATGCAGAACAATGTCATAAATTCACCCCAGTACAGAGATTTGGGCCTAAATCCATCTTTTTTGCTCACCATGCCATTCCAGTTTGAACCCAGCAATCTTGACCCTGTGCCTCATGGGAACAGTCGAGCCTTAACCGCATGCGTGCGGGCGGAATTCCGCCCGTACGCTGGGTTTTTAAAAAGCGCACTTTACGTGACGAGCTGGGCTCGTCATGAGCGTGCGAGGAGGCTACGCCATGACGAGCCCAGCTCGTCATGAGCGTCGAAGGGGTTAACTGCCAAGCCAGGTCCTCTCAGACTGGAAACAAGCATCCTAGGACCGGTTTCCGGGTTTCACACCTCTCCATCCAGGAAAGCTGGATTCCAGTGGCATTGGGAGCACAAGTCCCACGTCTGGGCATACCCGCCCTGTAGTGTAGTTCCTATATTCCCAATAGGCTCTGCACATTGGAATAATATAACCTATAGATTAGACATAGGACTTAGGTCAACTAGGTCTCTATCGAATATACTAAACTTAATTGTGAGTGCCAACTAGCTCAGAGATCACTAGAAACTTTCTCAAATTCACGAGAAGGGATTCGTTTCTGACAAACGCATAAACATGACAACTTTGTTTCCCAAGAATAAGAAATATATCTCTAGAGTCGCGGAAATAATAGATAAGTATTTCACTCAGTCAAATGTGCATGCTTCGTTTCTACAGAGTTTTTGCAGAGAAGTAGAGAGACGGGCGTTTTCAATAAAAGGGTTTTATTGAACAGTCTTCTTTCTCATGCAAGAGAAGTGAACTGCTACAATCGTAATGCAGACTGCAAAGTATAATGCGTACAGCGAGAACAATATTATAAAATATACTGTAAGAGCATTGTATGTTTTTTAAGCCATATAAAAATACATACATAAATACATAGACTAAAATACTCAACTGGTGCTTCTAAAATACGCCTACCCCAATGTACCTAACCTAAGTTTAGTACGCGGGAAGAAGTAAGTATTTTGTACCATAGGTTTTGTTTTCTTTGCCAAGAATCTATCCAAGATTTCTCTAGGCTCTAATCAGCTTCATACCTTTGTTAGAATGAAGGAGGTCTGGTATCTCTGTCTCGGGACTTGATTTCCCAACACCCCGCAAGGGGAGCTTGGAAACACTGGAGCTGGATTCTCGGCAGGAGAAAGGCAGCCTCTTGATCAGTGCGTCAGGTGGAGGGTCGGCTTCCTTCGGCTCTTACTGTAGCGATCTGCGTCGGGCAAGTAGATAGTCGAACTGCTCCGAACCACTGTGTCTTGCTAGTACAAGTGAAGGTAAATTTATACCTTGAAGGTGTCTAGGAATGCCATAGTTTGACGTAAAGTTGGGCATAATAACGTCAGGAAAAACCCCTAGGGAATAGTTGTTCTTTGGAAAGCACATGAGTTCTTGGACAAATCAATATTCAACTCTGTTACTCTGACTGAAAATGACCCTGGACTATTCTTGAATCCCTGGGAGAGACGACAGAAGTGACACTGTGTCCTCATAATTGAAAAAGCGGTCAAATACCTACTTTCTGGTGCAATGTTTTGACAGAAGAAACGGTTAGAAATATCTAATGTTGTTTTATATTTTTTATGCACCATGTTATTCATTAATGCTGCACTGTGTGCATTTTGTACTGCAAAAGATTTGCAACAAGAGTTTAAATGTCTGTAATCCATAACTAGACGATATGTATTGTCTGGTTTGGAGACAGGAAACAAAGGATTGTTCATTGACGAGGTGCATGTTTCAATCACCCCTTGGTATTCAAGCTGATCTAAGATCTCCCTGGCCTGTTTTTTAGCTTCTTGCTTAACTGGGTACTGCCTTTGTGCAGTTGGTTGAGTTTTCAATTGGATTTTATAGTGAGGAGAATCCTCATCCCATCCTACGTGATTTTTGTATAATGCAGGTGTATAATGCAGGAGCCTGGGCTACTGCCCATTTCCTGGCATAGGTATATTTTTATGAATAGGAATAGGTTTGGAGAAGGCTGGCATAATGATGGCTTTGCCATGTGGGCACTCCATGACAAATTCAGGTGGCCAGTCTTGTTCAGCTAGAAGAATGTCATAACCCTGAGAGAGCTTCTCCCAAAAGAGTACTCTTATTTTTCAGCATTCTACTCGTATGGGACACTAACCCTGGTGTCTGCAGTTTCAACTTGGATGTATTGATTCAAGTCCATTGTCTCCAGATGATCCTTCAAGATCTTGAGAGCTATGGTGACTTCTGCTGCGCTGTCCAACATTGTTTGATCCCACTCCCCATTCTTGAGTTGTGTACTCAAGATCCTCGGCATGTCTGATTTTTAGACCTGCTACCTTTTTTTTGGTGAATTGAGTTTTCTTATTTTTTGGAACGTGTTGATCGTCTTTGGACTTCACGCGTTCTTTCCTTTGTTCTGACCGTCCTCTTCTTTCGGATTTCTGTGATGAAGTCTGAAAGGTATGAGAGGAACGTGTATTAGTATCTTGAGATCTGTCCGGTTTCTCAAATTATCCCTATTCTTGAGGTTATACCTCCTTTCAGAGGGCTTCTTTTGAGAAGACCTTCCTCTAGATTGAGAACGCTTCTCTTTAGAAGTTTGTTTAGTGTTCTCCCACTTCTTTTTTGGAAGAGTAAGAGTGTTTTTAATAAAGACCTTTTCAGGACTTTCAGTCAGTTGGGGTTTCACTGGTTTACCACCCAAACTGTCTCTACCTAGTTCTTCATAGGATTTTCTAATTATTCTGGCTAGTTCTTGTGGTTGGACAGTTACATCAAATTCTCTTAGCTTTTGGCGGATTGCCACGTATGCTGCTTCACCTTTAATATTAGCTAATATTATTGTTGAGACCTGTTTAAAATCCTTCAGTAATTTCATACCTAAATTTAAAGCAGGTTCTGCCCCATATTCATTTTGAATCTGTTTCCGGACGTCTGGTATTACCGCCATAGACTGAACACCATGTGTTTTGGTGTAGATTGCAGCAAAGACTGTACCCCAAGTGTCGCAGTCCTTCAGGTGTGGTGCGAACCCCATCAGTAAACAGATTGTTATAATTCTGTGTTTCTCATGAGGGGTAGCATCAGGAAATACTGCCTCGATTTGAGTAATTTTTTGAGCTATATAGAATGGAATTTGTTCCCGTTTTGCGGGTAATATACCAATGACCGATTGTATAGTCTGTGGGGTCATTTTATTTGTGTTCCCCTGATAAGGGGCGTGTTGTGGAATTCTTATATGAGGTTGGACTGTTAGAGTCCTCATGACATATCGAACCAATTGTCTATGGATTTTGATTAGTTGCTTTAGTTGAACTAATAATTCCTCATCCGACATTTCTTCAATGGCAGGATGTGGTGTATAGCTGGATAACACCGGCCTGTTGCTCCTGGTCCACCTAGTGGTCTGAGCCTGGTAATGTGATTTTGATATTTTAGGGCGCCTTTAAACCAGAGCGTTTGCTCTTGGTATGTTGGTGGAATTTCAACATCCTCGAAAGGAATGTATTCTGTTGGATGTTCCTCTTCTTTGTAGAAGTGAAACACATGTGATACTGGATTTGCTTCAGGGAATATAATCCATGAATAGAAAACCTCTGTCTGATGATAGTCATATGCTATATCACAAAATCTACCCTACCACCTCTTGATGATAGGCCATTTCTTATACGTTTTATAGTGATGGCTTTCCTTACATTTTCTGGGATGATTATAGCATCATCGTCGGTCTCTTGGAAACCTGTTATATTAAAAGCTGCAACGACTGGATCAGCTGCAGCTCCACCGTTTGCGCCGTTATTCGACATTGTTTAACGAAAGTTGCAGATCAAGTTTCAAGGAAACAAACGTAAGGTGCACAATATTTTGGAACATTGCATACTTCAAAGTTGAACAAAACCAAAAACTAATACATAGGATTTCTCGTCCTACTCAGCTATGGCGAATATTTTATCCTTTTACCCACTCCAGACGTCTATTTGAGTATTTTATGGGAAAAGGGGTTCTCTGAGAAAAGCACGACAAAGTTACTTTAGTATCTAGGGTTAAATTAGCAGCAATTGGGAACGACGTCTTGGGAGCCTGTTTGCCCACTTACTTTGCCTGGTTGCTGTGTTTGCTGTCTCTACACGGCTCGCCGCTCCCGCTGCGCGGGAGCCGCTTCGCTCCGTGTGACCTTTGAACCCGCCGACGCTGTTTGCCCTCGCCTGCTGGTTTGTGAATACAACATCTGCGGAGGCTGCAGGGGTAGCGCGGCAGGGACTCACTATCCCAGGAGTCCCTGCTTGACCACGTTACATCCGGTCAGCGGCCCCCTGCGTGCCCCGCCCCCGCCGGCAAACGAGTAAAAGGAGAGTCTGGGCATTCATCACTGTGACCCTGTTAGCAGCAATTGGGAACGACGTCTTGGGAGCCTGTTTGCCCACTTACTTTGCCTGGTTGCTGTGTTTGCTGTCTCTACACGGCTCGCCGCTCCCGCTGCGCGGGAGCCGCTTCGCTCCGTGTGACCTTTGAACCCACCGACGCTGTTTGCCCTCGCCTGCTGGTTTGTGAATACAACATCTGCGGAGGCTGCAGGGGTAGCGCGGCAGGGACTCACTATCCCAGGAGTCCCTGCTTGACCACGTTACATCCGGTCAGCGCCCCCCTGCGTGCCCCGCCCCCGCCGGCAAACGAGTAAAAGGAGAGTCTGGGCATTCATCACTGTGACCCTGTTAGCAGCAATTGGGAACGACGTCTTGGGAGCCTGTTTGCCCACTTACTTTGCCTGGTTGCTGTGTTTGCTGTCTCTACACGGCTCGCCGCTCCCGCTGCGCGGGAGCCGCTTCGCTCCGTGTGACCTTTGAACCCACCGACGCTGTTTGCCCTCGCCTGCTGGTTTGTGAATACAACATCTGCGGAGGCTGCAGGGGTAGCGCGGCAGGGACTCACTATCCCAGGAGTCCCTGCTTGACCACGTTACATCCGGTCAGCGCCCCCCTGCGTGCCCCGCCCCACGCCGCCCTTCCTACAACATCGGGAGAGAGCACGCTCTGCGGGACGCAGGCGGGACGCCGGGATAAGCCCGGGCAAAGGGCGGGCCCTCTACGGCCTGAGGAGGCTGGGCTGGGCCAGAGGTCCTGGTTCCTGATCCCCGTAAGTTGTGCTCTACTTCTTTATTGCTCCCGTTTACTCTATTTAACTTATGATGGCAACTGCTGCTACTAGTCCTGTCTTAGTGGGAGCAGAAAAAAATGTGGCGATGTTAAATCGTACTTTGGATGATTACTTCTTGAAACTAGCCCCCGAGGGTAACAAGGAGCTGCTGTTAGCAGAGAGGAGGGCAGATCGTCGTCGTTCAATAGAACGCATAAAAAACAGAACTTTCTCGGAACCCACAATGTCAGTTACTTTGGACGACGATCTGATCATTAGCTCAGCAGACAACTCAACACTATTAGCTAGCGTGCCCTTACTCCTGCAAGACTGTTTAGCCCCAGCAGTGTCACCTACTTTCAGTCAACAGGACTCATTACCTGTGTTGAATGTCCATAGTAACACACCTAAGAACTTGATTTCACCCACAATCAGATCCGGCAAAGTTGTAAGAGGTAAATGTTTGCGGCCAGTGTCCCTCAAAATAATTGGGCCCCCATCGCCTAAAAGGAGACGGAAAACAACATCAGTTAATAAGCCCAAACTAAGACATTCAGAGTTTGGCAATAAAGCAAAGATTGCCTCTATAACGTCTTTGGAAGGCCCCGCCACTCAACAAGCAATAGTGGCCATCTCTCTGCCCCCAATAACTTTATCTCAAGCAACCAAAGAACCAGATACTGCCTGTACCCAAATGGAAAAAGACTTACAACCAGCCTCCTCTAAGTCTCTTTTGGACAATATTGAGCTGATCGTACGCACTTACACACTTGCATTGGCTGAAAGATTTAAAGGGTTGGAGTTAAGGTTGGGTAAAATAGAGGAGGACCTGATCAAGCGAGGGAATCCAGTACAGTCAAAAGGGCTTACAAAAGTGCAACAACAAAAAGTTGTCATAACAACGCACCCTCCCATTAAAAATGTTGTTGTCCCTACACCTCCAATACCTCTTAACGTCAACAGCCAGGCGGCTGTAGCAACCCCAGCTGCCCCTAACTGGCTACATGCGGCCACGATAATATCTGACGGCATCAGCTCAAATAAATCTCTGCCAATAGAACCGTTACTGGTTCAGGGAAGATCAACTGTTGCAGGCACAGACAGTAACGCTGCCCCCACAGTTAACGCCCTGACTAGAGAACCTAGCTCCCTTCCGGATAGACACTCGAGATCCGCTGTGAATGTGATCAACCGGGGGAGAGGTGAACAAACTAGGGTACCACCAATGGAACTTCCACCAGAGGCATTGCCGTATGTGGTTGTACTTACTGGGGTTCCAGAGCTGATGACAGGAAAAAGAGAGGGATTTTTTCAACTAAAAAACAAAATAACGCACTGGCTTTCGCTGTACAGACCTAAACCTAACCTAGTAAATGGTGAAATAGTTCATGTACGGCGTATGTCTTGGCTGGGGGGCAGAGTAAAGGATATAGGGGGAGACATCGTGGTCATAAACTTCAGGGATATAAAAGCTGTACAACATATACTGAACTGGCCTTTTGCCAATGAGAACAGTTGCATTGTACCACGTCCTCTGACGTATTTTTACCCCAGATCTTCTGTACTTCCCCCTCAAAACTCAATGAACGGCATCTATTTTCCCTCCCAGTCACTAACCTTGGAGTCCGCTTTGAACCCCGCATATATGCCCTATTTAGCTCCGCCACCTGCAATGCAGGGGTGGAATACGATACCACTAACCCATAAAATAGATGCAAAGGGCAGCATGTCACATTTGATGCCATTTACTCCTCTAGAGCTTTATAACAGATTTGAGACCTTTAGTGGTCTTGAGGAATGCGACTGATGTTTAAAGTGTGTAGAGGGAGTCTGGGAGGGGGAAATTGTTCCCTGTGTCACAACGTTACAGGAAGAGAAGGGTACCAGCTGCGATGAAACAGAAACACACACCGCTGTAACACATGCTGACATGAATCATGGTTCACCTGCTGTTTCACTTACAATGTCTTATAGATCGAACGCGGTGTCTCCACCATCTTTACCTGCTATTGTGTTTAATAATGGTGCTCTAGTAAATGATGTTATTAAGGATACATGCACGAAAAATTGCCATGACGATCTTCCTAGCACACCATTTGTATCTTTGGACCCTTCACCTGTAGATACCAACTCTTCTGTCTTGTATGAGGTTCATGCTCTGACTCGAGAGCCATTAGTTTCGGCCGCAGCAAGCATTGTGGACACGGGGATCACTCACCCTGAAATACCAACCCCAACTCCCGTACCATCTATCAGTGAAAGTCTCACATGTCCAGTATTAGCCGACTGCGTGAATTTAATTTCATGGAATATAGCTGGCCTGGCCGACAAGTTATGTGACCCAGCCTGGCTAACATTTATTAAAAAAATTTCAATTGTATGCCTTCAAGAGACGTGGTTGGAGGATAGAAACATCCATATAGAAGGGTACTTAAGCTTCATCATTCCAGCAGTTGCCTCGACCAGGGGCAGAGCAAAGGGGGGATTGGCCACCTTTATAAACTCGGGATTGCTCTGCAATATCAGCACATATCATACTGATAATTTAAACATTCAGATGCTTGATTTAAAAAATGGTAAGAAAGCCTTGACTCTGGTCAACTTCTATAACGCTAGTGGTTCTGGTGGCTGTGACATTATATTATATATATATATAAAATCTTTATTCGGCTTATTCACAGTGGAAAAACCATAAAAGTACAGAAAATAGCAAACACAGTAAAAGTACACTTATTACATGTATTTCTGATAAAATTCATTTCATAGTTAAAAGGAGAAAAGTTGATCAAAAATGTGCAAAGTACCGCTTATTCTCACACTGACAAGATTTTTAAAGATTCATTCTGTGTTTCATGATACACTTTAGGAAACTACTAATAAAATAACAGACATTTGGTGTTTCCAACATTTGCAGTCTTAAAAGAGCAGGTCTGCATTGTCGCAATCCCCAAGATTTTAAAATCGGTAAAAGCCAGATCTTTCTGTGGGCTTGGTGGTATTTACAAAGCAAGATCACGTGCAAATTCGACTGCATTGATATACCGTCACACGGACAGGGCGGGAGTATGGCCTCCCAACAGTTTTGTGACGGAAAAGTGACCATCCTAAAGAATATATTTAGCCTGAATCTTGTAATGAGCATTCTCTCGTAAGTTGGCATTTGAAGTTCTAAGTACGGATGAATGACAAAGGCTACTTGGATCATGTTTGAATGGATCACTGCCGTTTTTGTCGAGTTGGAAGCGAGTCTTAACGACTCCAAATGGCATAATGCTTGTCGTTTAAGAACTTTTTTTGGGATGTCCGTTATAGATGTTGGGTCTAAATAGTAGTTCTCAAGGCCTAAATCAGTAAAAAAGTTCCTAACATATAGGAGCCACTTTATTTTTACAGAATTGTCCATATTCATTGAATCTGTGATGATGGCTTGAGTCAGAGCATTTTTGGTTGATTTCCAAATGCGGCGCCACAACATCAGAGGTTCAATTTTGATTAAATCCTCTAGGTATGGTGTAGCTAATTCTAGATGCATTGCGTAAATTGAAGTGCCTTTGGGGGTAGCTAACAAGAATCTTAAAAAGGTGTTTTCCGCCCTCTGAATAGGGCTCACATCAGTATACCCCCAGACTCCTGCACCATATGTTGCTATTGCCTGACATTTGGCGTGGTAGATCTTAAGAAGCTCTACTGTGGGCCTCTTGCCTAATTTCTGGGAGAAAGTTATTAGTGCTGCAATTGATCTCCTAAATAAAAGTGCCCTTGTGCTCACTGCTTGCTTCCAGCCAAGTTGGTCATCTATCATAACCCCCAAGTAGGGATAGTGTGAAGTAGATTCAAGTTTTTGCTTATTGAGGATTATTGGATAGGTTCTTTTTCGGTGTCTGCCTACAGTCATTACGAACGTTTTTTTTACGTTCACTTTTAGATCTAAGTTGCCCATAAAGGACGTGTATCTGTTCACTGCGTTCTGAAGTTCTTTGGGTGTTCGCGCTAAGATGACGGCGTCATCCGCGTAGAGCAGGGCTGGGATCAGGCGGCGATTTATGCGTGGGAGGTCCTGGGCCCCCCTCAACATCTCCTCCTCCAAGCCGTTGGTATAGAGTGAGAAGAGGAAGGGGGCCAGGACGCATCCCTGCCTGACCCCACGCCCTACGCTAAACGGGGACGTCAACTCACCATTGACGCCGAAGCGTACTCTGGCTGTGGCCCCAGTGTAAAGCTCTTTGAGAAAATCTAAAAGGGGTGGATCTACTCCCAATTCAGCCAAGACCCTCCACAGCTTTCTGTGCGAGACGCAGTCGAAAGCTGCGGAGAGGTCGACAAAGACCATATATATCTTAGTAGGGATGGCCTGTGTATATTTCCCCATTATTAGGGTAAGGTTAAGGACCTGCTCTAGGGTACCAAAACCTTCCCGGAAACCAAATTGGATATCCGAAATTATGCCCCGGTCCTCAGTCCACTGCTGGAGGCGCTCGAGAATCACTCTCCCCACTACTTTCCCGAGAGAATCCAGCAGTGAAATGGGCCGGTAGCATTTTGCATCTTGTCGGTCCCCCTTTTTAAAAATGGGGACCATTATTGATTTTGTCCAGGATGTTAGGATTCCCTCACTTGCTGCTGCTGTACATACTCTAGTTAAAATGGGGGCCCAGAGATCTTGGTTACTTTTAAAAAGGTCCACCGGGACCCCATCGGGTCCTGGTGCCTTGCCTGTTTTACTACTCTGCAGAGCGTCTAAAAGGTCTGAGATATCAAAAGGGACCAGGATAGGATAATTTACCTTGGGGGGGGGGGGATTCAGTTGGATGGGTATTCTTAAAAATTTCCTCAAAGTGGGAGACCCAGGTGTTTTCGTCGATAGCGACTTCTATTTTTGGGGTCTCTCTGTCTGCGAGGTATGGGGTTCGAACCGTGCGCCAGAAAAGCTCACTGTTTTGTGAAACTGCACCATGGTGAAGATCATCCCATAGCTTTTGCTTTAGTTGTGCAGTTCGCAGCTTTCTTTCCCTTGTGTATTGGCGCCTGAGCAAGTGGATCTGAGCCGCATCACGTGGATTATTTTTAAGAGCGGATTTCAGCTTTGATAAGGCCGCTGTGCAGTTATGATTAAACCACTTTGGTTTTGAGGGGCGGTTTATTTTAGGTTTTGTAGTAAGCAGGTCTTTTATAGCTTCTAATATTAGATTAAAATTTCTCAAGACTTCTTTATGGCTAGTTGTGAGATCCAGGCATTTCATTATGTTTGAATAGGACTGCGTTACTAATTTTTTCATTATGTCAGATGGGTTGATTTTAGCCCATCTGATTGTTAGTCCATTACGTTTACCGACCTCTATCTTATTCTGCCTGAGAGTGGTCGCCATCTCTAATTTACGTGAAAGGTTGGCAGGCATGGGCATAGTTAGTCTTAGAGCTGCGTGATCGCTAAGGGGGGTGACAATAACCTCAAAATCTTTAAATGTCGACATTAGAGTTTGGGAGAGAGCTGCGTGATCGCTAAGGGGGGTGACAATAACCTCAAAATCTTTCAATTGTATGCCTTCAAGAGACGTGGTTGGAGGATAGAAACATCCATATAGAAGGGTACTTAAGCTTCATCATTCCAGCAGTTGCCTCGACCAGGGGCAGAGCAAAGGGGGGATTGGCCACCTTTATAAACTCGGGATTGCTCTGCAATATCAGCACATATCATACTGATAATTTAAACATTCAGATGCTTGATTTAAAAAATGGTAAGAAAGCCTTGACTCTGGTCAACTTCTATAACGCTAGTGGTTCTGGTGGCTGTGACATTATATTGCTAACAGACCTATTGAGAAAAAACACACACACTACATCCCGGAACCTGTTGATAGCAGGTGACTTCAATGTTCACCCTTGTGGTAACCCAGGCTCCACCCCAATGGGCTCCTTGGGATGCAATAGTGTCGAAGGTTTTCATTTTTCTCACACTAGGGGTGGTAAGAGCCTCAATGATTTAGTAAACGGGAATAATCTAACAGTAGCTATGTCTATGGTTCCTGACACAAAAATCTTTGACATTCCGACTTTTAAAGGACATGGTCAGGGATCTTTTATAGATCACATACTCCTATCCTCAGATCTTGTACAACGGGTCCTGCAATTCACCATTCTCCTCAGTGTATATAGTGATCACAACCCCCTATCTATTGGTATGGGTGGGTTTTTGTTCACCAAACGACCGCCTGGTATTGGTCGAGGCACGCTGAGTTGTATAAATGGTAGACGTCGTATCAAATGGACAATGATAAATCAAGACAGTTTATATCTTAATATAAACAGTGCATGTGAGGAGGAGTTGATAGCATGCTCATCTCTTGAATCATCCCCTATGAATATCTTGTCAGGGTTTGCGGGTATGGCTTCTAAAATTGGTGAAATGCTATCTGCACCAATAAAGGGGCAAAGTAGTAAGCAGGTCAAATGGTTTGACCACAACTGCTCAAAGGCAAGTAGAGATCTGAAGAATGCTTTAAAAACTAAACCTAGACATCCCGACCTGATAAAAAGTCTTCGTGTGTCTTATAGGAAAGCATTAGCCGTAAGAAAAAAGGAAATTAAGGCTAACACTATTGAATCTCTCCTTGATCCTACAGTGCTGGGGAATAGTAGTAAGTTTTGGCAAATTATCAACAAACCATTGTTTGATAATCCAAATGACACAGCATTAGGTACAAGTATCTCAGAAGGAGAGTGGGTGTCTCACTTCAGTACAATTTTTAAGAGTAATGAGCTCAGGGCAGAAAACGCCTTTTTAATATCACCTGTAAACCAATTATGCTTTACAGTAAATGAGGTTGTAAGGGGGATTCAGGGTCTAACCAGTAATAAGGCCCCGGGCCCGGATGGTTTACCACCGGACCTGTTTAAGTCTAGCACCTCTTTTTGGGCCCCCGTCCTCACGGCTGTAATAAATGCAGCTGCCACAACGGGGTGCCCAATAACATGGGGCCTATCGACCATAGTCCCCGTTTTTAAAAAGGGCGATCGCAGCAGTCCATTATGTTACAGACCGATATCCTTAATAAATTCAGTAGTTAAAGTGGTAGGGGGGTAATACTTAACAGGTTATCTACATGGGCAAAAGACAATAGTATCTTGTCTCCCATACAATATGGGTTCAGGCCTGGCCATTCGACCATCACGCAATGTCTGAACCTATATCTGATTTTAAGTAAATACACCCTGGCTAGACAAGGTACCGTCTATATGGCATTTATGGACCTGTCGTCCGCCTTTGATTGTGTGGACAGAAGCTTATTATGGGCCTCTTTGCTGAGAATGGGTGTGGAGAGGAATCTTGTCAACTTCCTAGCCGACATGCACTCGGATACTAAAGCCAACGTCCGTTACACTCAAGACCTTAAAGTAACGGACGAATTCAGAATAAATCGGGGAGTTCGACAGGGCTGTCTTCTGGCCCCATTCCTCTTCAACATGTACATAAACGAACTGGAGGAATTTCTTTTAAATACAGAAGCAGACTACCCCCGTGTTGAACACAAGGGGGTGCCTGTGCTCCTTTATGCAGACGATGCTGTACTTATATCTAGGACAGCAATCGGTCTCCAAAAATTATTAAATTCCTTCTTTAAGTTTATGGAGTTACGTGGCCTCAGCATAAATAATTCCAAGTCCTACGTCATGAAAACAGGAATGGGCACCCGGAAAACTGACTCCTTTAGTATAAATGGGGAGAAAATCGCTTTAACCAACTCTTTCTCATATCTTGGGGTCCTCTTAGACCATAAATTAATGTGGGGCCCCGCAATATCCAAAAAGAAGGGCGAAGTAACAAGGGTAAATGCGGCCATTCTTGGCTTTGGGAGAAAAATTGGAAATTGCCCCACGGCCGCACTACTCAAACTTTATCAGGCAAAAAGTGTTGCTGTTGCCTGCTATGGTAGCGAGCTCTGGGGTTATCGTAGGATGAAAGACCTAGAGGTCGCAGAAAACAACGTCCTGAAAAAGATACTGAGGTTGCCAAGGGGTACCGGGACCTACTCCATACATGAGGAGTTGGGGGTTCCATATCTAAGCGACAGAATAGCAGTCAACCCGGTTTTGTGCTGGCTGAATTGTTGGCTTAACACCGACATTCCGCTTACACATGCCTTGTTGAAAGATGTCTTTTCCCTAGATGGTAGGCTTAAAATTCCGTGGGTGAAATATATAAGGGATTGTCTGTTGGCAATAGGCCGTTCTGATTTGTTTCACGACCCTAACCTAATTACAAAACCCGATGTTGTCTTAGTAAAAAACGCCATACTACTGGCAAGATGTACCGATAGAGAAGAGGCGGAGATACAGAAGGGTAGTGTTAGGAAACATTTATTACTTAAAACCTGCCCACAAATGGAGCCTTATTTGACATGGCCTATGACCAGTTATGAACGGTTTCTGTTAATAAGGTTCCGTTTTGATTTATATCATCTTTTACTGGCGGTACCAAGTGGGGCACAACGGGGAGAAGTGTTGCCAGCTTGTGGCTGCGACAGTAAGTCTCCTCAAGATCTGGCACACTTTCTTTTTATCTGCCCTTATTACTCTATCCCACGGAACTTATACCTTAAACCATGTCTTAAAAAACTGAATTTTTTACAAATTAAGCCCGCACTTTATTACTTACAACTACTGAATTGTGATTGTACTTTATTTGTCTGTAACTTTTTTAAAAAAGCTATCTGTTTTAGGAAAAGTATGGACGGATAATTATGCTGTGAATATTTTAGGTGTTTTTTAACCAATATAGTAATTTATGTTTTTAAACTTACAATGCTCATGCTCATAGCACCCGCTGTACCTTCTTTTTTTTGTACTGTATCCTGTGTCCTTTATTTGCCATATGAATTGTATTGTTTGGAAATGCTCTCAAAATGTGTATTTATGAACTGTACTTTTATGACTGTTTGTTTTACAGTCGAATAAAGACTTTTGAATTTGAATTTAGTGCCTTGCCAAACGTTGGGCACCATGTAGTGTAGTTCCTGTATTCCCAATAGGCTCTGCGCATTGGAATAATATATCCTATAGATTAGACGTAGGACTGAGGTCAACTAGGTCTCTATCGAATACACTAAACTTAATTGTGAGGGCCAGCTAAATCAGAGATCACTAGAAACTTTCTTGAATTCACAAGAAGGGATTAGTTTCCAACAACCGCATAAACATGACAACTTTGTTTCCCAAGAATAAGAAATATATCTCTAGAGTCACGGAAACATTAGATAAGTATTTCACTTAGTCAATCGTGCATGCTTCATTTCTACAGAGTTTTTGCAGAGAAGTAGAGAGACGGGCGTTTTCAATAAAAGGGTTTTATTGAACAGTCTTCTTTCTCATGCAAGAGAAGTGAACTGCTACAATCATAATGCAGACTGCAATGTATAATGCGTACAGCGAGAGCAATATTATAAAATAATACTGTAAGAGCATTGTATGTTTTTAAGCCATATAAAAATACATACATAAATACATACACTAAAATACTCAACTGGTGCTTCTAAAATACGCCTACCCAAAGTACCTAACCTAAGTCTAGTACACGGGAAGAAGTAAGTATTGTGTAGCACAGGTTTAGTTTTCTTTGCCAAGAATCTATCCAAGATTTCTCTAGTTTCTAATCAGCTCCATACCTTAGATAGAATGCAGGAGGTCTGCTATCTCTGTCTTGGACTTGATTTCCCAACACCCCGCAAGGGGAGCTTGGAAACACTGGAGCTGGATTCTCGGCAGGAGAAAGGTAGCCTCTTGATCAGTGCGTCAGCTGGAGTGTCAGCTTCCTTCTGCACTTGCTGGAGCGATCTGCATCGGGCAAGTAGATAGTCGAACTGCTCCGTACCACAGTGTCTTGCTAGAGCAAGTGAAGGTATATTTATACCTTGAAGGTGTCTAGAAATGCCATAGTTTGACGTGAAGTCGGGCATAATTATGTCAGGAAAGAACTCCTAGGGAATAGTTGTTCTTTGCAAAGTACATGAGTACTTGAACGAATCAATATTCAAGTAAGGGGAAGTTCCCTGACTGCTTAAGCTGATTTTCCAAGAAATCGTTGTGACGTTTGGTACGGGTGGAAGAAGCCATGCCTGTATTTGGTCTGCATGGGCTATGGCTAAATAAGGGCTTGATTCCTTTTTTTTTTGTCCCCATACATGCCCTAGGGGAAGCTCTTGATGGGATACCTCCAATCAATCCATGCCATCTGATTCCGTTGTGACCCTTGGGTAGAGCATATGGAAAGAGAAAAGGAGGTCTCCCTACAAGATAATACTGTTTCCTTTTTCCACTCCTGTTCACATCTCAGGGAAGACCCGATGTTACTAAGGAGGACAGGACCGACGGTACCCTGGCATAATCATAGGCCAGCTTTACGTCTCCCTCCAGACCGCTAACCTTGCCTATATCTTATTTATACTTGTGTTATCGCAAGCCATATCAGATTCACTGGTATAAATAATGTATTTTAGACATTCAGCAAAGGTCGGAGGGGTTTCAGATTTCCAAGACCTACAGATTTCCCTCCTTGCAATAATAATAACATAAAACACAAATTCAGAGGCCGGAGCATTCTTACTAAAATTTGTCGGGAGGCCGAAAAAGATTGATCTAGGACTGACTTCAACCTGCTGATGCAACACATCTTCCAAAAAGCCACGTACCTCAGTCCAATACTGCTTGATTCTTGGACAATCCGCAATCATAAGGGTATCGTCTGCTGCAGGGTACTTACACCTGGGACAGTTGTACTCCTTCCCGGTAACTCTAGCTAGTTTCTTTGGAGACCAATACACTTTGTGGGCCGTATATAGATGGTTCCTCCTCAGTGCAGCTGGTTTAACTACTGCCTGTGACATGGAAAAAGAGTCACACCAAAGTTTACATATTTCCTGTTCATTACCTCCAAAATCATTACCCCAGAGCCTTCTGACTTTCAAATCCACATTTTCACCAGCTTCCAAGAGGGCCCAGTACCAAAAAGAGACTTCCCTTTTCCATATACCCGTTCTAGAGACTAAATCAAATTTCGAATTTGCATCATCCTTATCCCAGGTTTGCGTTGCCCACCAAGTGGAAAACTGATAAAACTTAATTCTCGTCAGAGTCCCTCGCGTTAGACTGGATAGTGGCTCCCAACTGATCAACTGTGAGTCCTTTTGGAGATCTCCCCAAAACCTAATACCGGCCAATTTCAATGGTTGAGAAAGTTGGTCTTGCAAACATTCGGGAGTCCCGGGAGAATCCCAGATTGGAGCCTGTACTGCGTAGTATGGGATTTTCAAACCAATTATTTAGTGCTGCTCCCAGAATCTTGAGTCTGACTTTTTTGTAGAACTTAGTATCTCCAAACTTATACAGGAAATATTCATGCTGTACGTCCTGAAGCACTGCCCCAAATAATAAGCCTAATGAAGAGGAATCAGTTTTATTAGCCAAGATCCTAAAAATGTTTTAATGGAATGCGTAACAATAAGTGAATAGGTCTGGTAGAGCTAGGCCTCCCATGTTAAGACCCCTTCTAAGCTTTTTTCCATGCGATTCTAGGAGTTTTAGTCGCCCATATAAAAGAGCCAATTTTACCCTGTAATTTAGCAATCTTCTTCATGCTAAAAGGTAATGGAATCGAATTATACAGAAAAGTTATTTTAGGCAGGATTATCATTTTAACGAGGTTAACCCTCCCATAGATGTTTAAAGGGAGGTTTGCCCAGCATTTTAAGAGACTGCTAACCAATTTGGAGACCCTCTTCCAGTTAATTTTTGGAATGTCTTCTATGTTCTGGGCTAGGTGGACCCTAAGGTATCTCATTTGGGTCTTATCCCCCTGCGTTCCATTAACTTGATTACATTCCATTATTTCAGTTTCATCCTTATTAATTTTATATCCTGCAACTTCACTGAATTTTCTGCCTTCTCAAACAAATTTGGTATAGCTTCTGCTGGGTTAGATGTAAGCATAAGCAGATGGTCCGCATACAGGGCAAATTTTAACTCCAATTCTGCGATTTTAAAGGGATTAAAATCTAGATCCGCTCTGAGCCAACAAATTAGGGGTTCAATATATAAGTTGAATAATAATGGTGACAAAGGACACCCCTGGCTAGTGCCTCTAGAAATACTAAACAACATTTTTGCTTTGGGATTAAGATAAAGAGATTTCACCGCCTGCACAAAATTACTCGGAAAACCAAAGCTTTGTAGAGTCTCCCAAAGATATAACCAGTACACCTGGTCAAAAGCCTTTGAGGCATCTATTGCAACTATCATGAGAGGGGCCTTCTGATCCACCGCAACATCAATTGCCCCTATAACTTGAAACGTGAGATCTTTTAGCTGTCTAGCGGGTATGAATCCCCTCTGATCTGGGTGCACTATAGCCTTAATAATTTTTGCCATCCTTGCTGCCAAAATCCCTGCAAAAATGTTATGGTCCGAATTGAACAGGGATATTGGTCTGTAGGACTCAATTTTCTGTGGGTCTTTACTCGGTATTAAAATTAGGGTCACTGTTGCTACCGCCCAAGAACTTGGAGTGCCTTCTCCCTGGATATATATTTTGTTAAACACATTTTTTAAAACTGGCACCACCTTATCCAGTATCCCCAAATATACCTCTATTGGTAGCCCATCAGGGCCGGCTGCTTTACCCCTAGACATTTTTTTAAGTTGCACTCTGACCCCTTCCTCCGTTATGCTTGCTTGCAGAAACTGCCTATGTTCTTCAGTCAGCTAGGTGAGGGTTATTGAGTTTAGCCATTCCTTAGCTCTCTCTGGCCCTGATTCAATATCTTCCTCATATAGATTATACATAAAGGATCTGGCCTCCTCCCAAATCTTATCATCCTCATGAACTAGAACTCCTGACCCTCTTTGGATTAAATTCTTAATCAAGTTTCTCACCCTATCCGCCCTGGTCTTCCAAGCAAGGAGTGATCCACATTTCTCACCGTAAGCAAAATGTCAGAGCTTACTAGCATCCCACCTATCCTTTAGAATCTTATCTGGGTTAGCCTAAAAGTCTGCCTAGAGACCCTCTAACTCTTTTTCCAACTGCAGTACTAGATTTTGGGAGACCAAAGAGGCCCTCTGTAGTTCTATCTCTTTTTCCTTTATCTTAACTAGCTGGTCAGCTTCAGCCTTTTTCATAGATTTCCTCTTGCTAATCATTATGCAGCTTAGTAGCCCTCTTAAATAAGTCCTGAAGGCCTCCCATACTCGCTGGTCCATAGCTGTGCCTATATTAAAGCTGAAGTATTCATCCGTTTTTATTTCTAACTCTGACCTCACTCCCTCATTCAATAACATAGTCCTATCAAGAGTCCACCTTCTCTGACCCTCCTTTTGTTTAAGACCAAGTATCAACTCCACAGCTGAATGATCTGATATAATCACTGGAATATACCTTATAGACTCTACTTCGGGGATCATGGTCTGATCCACCAAAAAATAATCAATTCTAGAATGGTGATTGTATTTCTTACTAAAAAAGGAGAAATCCCTTATATTTCCATTCTTTGCTCTCCAAATATCCAGGAAATTAAATTCTTTAATGATGCCTTTAAGCGCAGACAGCATTCTAGGTGGAGTAATATATTTTGCTTTGGTGGTGCGATCTAACTCCTCATTCAACACCAAATTAAAATCACCCCAATTATAATTGGTGGAGCAGTATTTAGCAAACTGGCCTCTAATTTTAAGAGGGCTCCCGAGTTATCTTCATTCGGTCCATAATAAGCTGCACACACTAAGGGTGTTCCCTGCACTGTCAAGGTCGCCACCAGCCATCTCCCTGACTGATCTTTGTCAAAAATTTCTACAGTTATTCCAGCTTTACCTCTAATAATTAATGTGACTCCCCTTCTGCTTCCTTTTAGTTCAAAGCAGAGGACCTCCTAATTAACCCTGGGCGTAGTATGCGTAGTGGGGCTACGTGAAGCTACTCAAAGTGGGGGAGAAACTACGCCCACCTACGCACTTCACGTAGCCCCACTACGCGCCGCATGCCCCCCTCCCCTACATACCTAATTTTAGTAAATGCGCAAACAAAAATAAATAAAAGGCACTTACCTTGTCTGCTGCGTCCCGGGGCTCCCTCTGCTCGTTCACGACGCCGTCTTGATAACCAATGCGCATGTGCGCATGCTCATTTCTTGCAAGAGGGAGGGAGGCGGGAGGCGGGCAACTTCGCTACGCCCACAGAGTGGGCGTAGTGTTGCCTGCAATGCCTACTTTGCAAAGGGCGAAGTAGGCAACACTACGCCCACTTTGTGGGCGTAGTGAAGTCCTTCGCCCAGGGTTACTCCTAAACCCATCTGAGCTTACCAAAACCCTGCTTACAATCTTGGGTCTCTAAGTGGGTTACTTCTAAAAACATATATGGGCCTCACTGTTATTTAGAAATTCACTAACCCGGGACATCTTTGTCCTATTTCTCAGTCCATTCACATTCCAAGATATTAGCTTAATTTTATTTAACCTGTTCATTTTCCTGGCTCCCAGAACTCTTCCCACATTGATCTATCATTTTTTAATTGTATGAGGACCACATTTTCAGTTTTTTTCCCACTTGCACCCTACACCCAGTGCTCCACCCCACCTCCCTCCCATGAGGAGCCCAACAACCATTCCCTTGGTGATGAAAAACCGCCTATTCGGGACCCCCCCCCCCCCCAAGCTGCAGAGGCACCACTATTGTAAGACAACCAACATTAAAAGAAAATTAGAAGAAATGATAAAAAGAAAAGCAGCTCACCCCCTCTCTTTTTTTACTGTTGAATGCTCATGTGATCTCTTAAACTTAATTTACTTTTGCAACAAAAATAGGTGCATGTCCATATCCATATATCTAATTTCCACCTCTTTCTTTTTTTTTTTTAGCTATAAAATACTCCTGAGAACTCTCCAACTTACCTTACTTTTTTTTTCAACAGGAGTAAGTGCATATCTAAATACCTATTAGATCTAATTACCCCTTCATTTGGATCAAAAAAACATCAAATTCTTCGGGGGAACTAAAATTATGCATCTTATTCCTCCACATCACTTTTAGTAATGCAGGAAATTTCATTTGGACATGTGCCCCCGACTCCTTAACCCAGGCATTCTGAATCCAAGTTCCCATTGCCTTTGCACTGTTCTTTTTCCTACATCTGAACAAATTTTTTTAATTCACTGAGTCAAATTGAAGCGCCGTCGCGGTTACGGCCCTTCCCAGAACCAGTTCCTTAATTGCATAGGTATGAAAATTAACCAGGATTTTTCTGGGAGCTTTCCTATCCAGATGTAGTTTAAAAGGGTCTCTATGAACCCTCTGGATTTCTTTCTCCAAATCGATGTCCAGTCTATCTTTCAAGACTCCCTCCCTAAGGAGTTTACAGACAAATGCCTTAATATCTCCGCTCTCTGAACCCTCCGGTATTTTAAGAATTCTCAGATTATTTCTTCTCGCTTGCATCTCAAGTCTTTCCATGTCCTCCTGCAGGGTTCTATTTTGAGCCTTTAGTGTCTCTAAGTCCTTTGTATTGCCTTGTACAACTCAAAAAGGACCTTAACCTCGTTTTCAAGGATCCCAGTTTGCATACCAATATCATCCATTTTTGCCTCCAGGGACTCACACTTCTCATGTATCCCTCTCTGGTTTGCCTCAGAAATCTCAAATTTTGAGAGTAAATCCCCTCTTAAAGACTGAAGGATTGACTCTAGCTGTGTCTGACCTGCGTCTGCCCCCTCCATCCTTGCACCTCCTTAACAGTATCCCCCTTCACTCCATCAGAAACACAGTTACTGACTTCAATAGGTGTAGACAAAGGACTATCCTCACCTTCAGAAGTCGCTCTCCTCCTCCTAGACACTCTGGATCAGTTTCCCCTGCTGAATCCAGAGACGCTTGAACCTATAATGCGTCAAGTAAAGTCAGGCTCCCCCTGTGATCCAGCTCCTCCGTGCACATCGGTCGCAGCTATTCATGTTATTCTTCCATTGTTCTGAATCTACTTAATGCCTCCCTGTCCTCAGGTATTGTACCGCCTACATGGAAGCAAGCCATGGTGCGAGCGCTTTTGAAAAAAATCAAATCTAGACGCTAGCAATCCTAACAACTACTGCCCTATCTCTTTGCTTCCCTGGGTGAGCAAAATCCTCAAGAAACACATTAACACGCATTTGACAATGTTTCTCGAGAGCAACCATCTGCTCGATGCCACTCAGACCGGGTTCCGCCCCAAACGTGGGACGGAAACCGCTCTGCTTGCGGTAACAGAGGAAACCAGAGGGATATTGGATCGGGGGAGATTGGTGGTTTGGTATCCTCCTCGATCTGAGCGTCGCGTTTGACACGGTGAATCACAGAATCTTACTGTGTCGACTTCTTAGCCTGGGAGTGTCAGGGAAAGCGCTAACCTGGCTCAAATCCTTTTTGAGCAACAGGACTTTTCAAGTCTTTGAAGGAGACACTGTATCCTCCAGTAAACCCCTGGGCTGTGGGATACCGCAAGGATCATCGTTGAGCCCTACGTTATTTAACGTATATATGAGGCCGCTGGCTGAGATCGTCCGTCCATATGGTATTAAGATCATTACATATGCGGACGACACTCAGCTAGTGGTCTCTCTTGCGCAAGGAGACAGGCACCCAGCGCAGGTTGGTCTGACGAGCTGTCTGGAGGAAGTTAAATACTGGATGACCGCATCATGTCTCAAACTCAACTGAGAGAAAACTGAGCTTATGCTCCTTGGCCCCCCTACCCCGTCTTCAATTAACTCTCTATAGCCTTCTTGCCTGGGCCTACCCCCTTCACCTAAAGATAATATAAAAAGTCTTGGTGTTTGGTTGGATAAGTCTTTGACTTTTGATACCCAGGCAACTAAGTTATCAGCCATTTGTTTTGGTTTAATCAGACTTTTGAAGAAGATTCTTCCTCTTCTACCTTTTGAAGCCTAGCAAATTGTCATCCAAGGCCTGATCCAGTCCCGCCTTGACTTCAGCAATGTCCTGTATTTAGGTGCACCGGAATACACTCTACGGAAACTCCAGCTGATTCAGAATTGTGCTGCACGCACGCTGCTCCAGCTCCCACCTAGACTCTCAGCAAAGCCCGGGCTGAGGAGCCTGCATTGGCTCCCTGTTAAGGAGAGGATTAATTTTAAATCTATGTGTATTTCCCATCAAGCTTATTGGCAGATCGGCCCGGTGATTAACCACTCTCTAATCACCCCATACCTTCCCAACAGACAGCACCGTTCCACTCATGCCTTTTTGGCTACAGTCCCCCGAATTAGGAGATCCAGAGCAGGAGGCAGGTTGTTTGCTTACAATGCGGCCAAGCTGTGGAATTTACTCCCTCTTCATCTCAGGTCCAACCCCAATTTACTCTCCTTCCGTAAACAGCTTAAACCTTTTCTTTTCAATAAACACGATTACTTTTTTCCTGTTCACTGTTCTCACCAGATGGCACCACCCTTCTTTAGCGCTTGGACGCCCCAGAGCAGCAATCGCGCTTAATAAAACTTCATTTCATTTCATTTCATTTCATTAATAGCACTGGTGGAGTAGTAGGAGGCTGATCGGTCTTTGGTGGCGTTGCTCCAGCACTAGCTCATTCAACCGTAATAGCAGGGCCCACCCTTTTCTCAGCTTCAGTGTCAAGCACTAAAGGTGAAAAACGATTTTCCACAGAGATCAAAGGAAGACTCTGCTGAAGAGCGAGAGTCTGCCCCTTGGAGATGACCGCCTGCTCCATAATTTTAAAATACGATTTTAATGAAGGGGTAGTTTTGAGAGATGAGCGTATTGCCTTGGCCTCCCTTCATTTTTTGGCGTCTCCGGATTTGGATTTGGTGGGGTTTTTCCTTCTTGGGGTAGTTGGAAACACACCTCCCGCAATCCTCTCCAGGTCTACTTGTTTATCCTTATTTTTGGCCTCAATATGAGAACGCAGATGGTATCTGTTTTTTAGGGGAAGTGCCACCCCCCAAATCTCCAGGCTCGGCTACACACCCTCGCACAGGTTGTTTATCAGAAAAAGCAAACTTACCTCCATCCGCCCGTTCACCCACCGTAGTACCCTCGGGGAGACAGGAAATGGGGTCCCAACGGGAGACAAAAAGATCTTTATCCATGGGCCGGGATTCACCCCCTGCGGACTCCCATCTTACCAGTACGCCGAGGGGGCCGAAGGAATAATGCCCTGCGAAGCCTCTCAGAAGGGAAACCACCCGACGTTTCACTGCGCCATCTCTGCCTTCTGAACCTCGAAAGTTAATCCTGGCAGCCACGGCTTGGATCCTCAGCCACAGCTTGGTTCGGCGACCTCCGAACCCGACTTACACCTCTGGCTCAGGCTCCACCTCCAGCCCCATTCACGCTACACTCTGCCGGGCAATGGAGAAATGGAAACCAGCTACCAGCTCCGCAATTTGTCTGTAAGAACAATACAAACAAAAACAATCAGAATCGGGGTGATAACTTCTTTTTTAGGCAATCTGATCCTTCTTACCAATAAAGTTAACTTTAAGATGGTTCTTTCCTTCTGCATACATGTATTTGCCTCGCAGCCTCGTGAGCTCCTGCGACCAGCGTCAGCCCGCGGCCATGTTCCTCCCCTCAATCCGCCCAGGGTATTTGGCCTGCATGGGCTATGTCTAAATAAGGGCTTGATTTCTATGACTATATAAGGGTAATGTGAATTGTACCTATATAAGGGCATGAATCAGGAAAATTCACTCGGAGCCTAAAACGCCACACAGCAGTCCCACTCAGGTAGAAAAATGCAAAAACAACAGCTAATGGACACAATGCAGAACAATGTCATACATTCACCCCAGTACAGAGATCTGGGCCTAAATCCATTGTTTTTTTTTGCTCACCATGTCATTCCTGTTTGAACCCAGTCATATGCAAATCAATTGTGTGTCTTATGCCAAACACATTGACATCTCAGCCAATTTGTAAGTGTCCCAGGTGTGTGTGATTCTGCATCATCCTGATGCACTATGGATGCAAACCAAATGTAGGGGCCTGTCCACCTGTAGCTCGTAACAATGGTAGCACACTAAAGGCAGTGCTCTGTTTCTGGGCTCTGTAGTCATTAGCATTTGTGAGGCCTTGGGAAGCTGATCACGGGCAGCATCAGCCTGGATTGGCACACAGCACCACCCTTAACTTAATCCACTACACACCACTCTTGTTACCAACAACTGAGGTTCAGACTGCTTGCATGAACTGAGCAAAGAAGGAGATTGTTGTGGTGCATTGTCATGCTTAAAAGATGCACCTTTGGCTGTGTCACATGAGGGGGCTAGAAGGAAGGGTCATTTGGATGACCAAGCATACCCAAATGGTGTGTCACTCAGAATGCACTAACAGTACTTGACATGGCCTAGCATTCCCAACCGGACAATTTGATGGACACAAAAGATGCCCTTTGAAATTAATAGACTTTGCCTAAACGTCTGAAACATAATTTATTTATTTATTTATTTATTTTTATTTATTTCAAAGGTTTTATATAGCGCTGCTGGACCCAAGAGTATCAGAGCGCTTAACAGTGAAGGTGCAAAACAAAAACAATGAGGTAGAATAAAAACAAGCAAGAAAACGTTTCATTGTGGCAGAGAGTTCAGACATGGCTAATATGGAGAAGCATGGAAATCGAAATTTAAAATGTGTATAAATAAAGAAGGAAAGGGGAGAGAGGGAAGAGGAGCGAGGGTGAGAAAGAGTAGGAAGGAGTATAATGGAGGAGGAAAGGGAGAGTATAATAGGGGAGAGAGAGAGGAGTGACCAGGGATGTTATCGTAGTGCAGTGTCACACAAAGACCATGCAGCATCCAGCATTGTCCCGGGAACAAGTAGATGAAAATGTTGGACACAACAAGCACAATCCACTCCTGTAAGGTATTGTGGCAACTCCTAATTCACATGTAGGTATGTCACGTGTGTCGCCTAACTGATATGACTATTGCAGCCTTTGCCAAATACAAACTGCCTGCCATCTTAGGTACAATCTTAGGCATGTCTTATCCCATCTCTGAATCATATGCCTGAAACATTTAGAATGTGTGCCCGTATATAAAACGCACTAGAAAGTTGCTCAGCTGGGTGGAAAAGGTAGACACATACTCATGACACATATTCCTATGACGGCACAAAAACAAACCCTTGTAAAAACCATGATGCCCAGTAGGTTTCATTGAAGGAACAACACAAAGTTATCACAATTCAAAAAACAAGTTGAACAAACAACAAAATCACAAGCCTGAAGTACCATGCATTGTGTCTTGGTTACATTTAGCTTGTCATACATCCTCTCTGGCCATGTAGACACACTCAAAGTCACTCTTTGCCCAAATGCTCATTAAAAAGCTTTGACAACATATTGCAACTAACATCAGCCTGGGATAGACCATAAATCTCCGTACCTCTGCTTAACATACTGCTATCTGGTGCATCAAATAGCTGGCTGTAGGAGCAAATGCATGGCTATGTGTGCCTCAGTACAGAATCCAAAAGGAACATCACATGAGCATGATGTGGCAAAAGTAGTGTTCCCTGAATTGTAAAATGGACAGACTCTCACACTTTAACTGTGGCATAAGGCCACAATGAGATGCTCATTACAATTTTAAGCACTGTACAACTATACAATCACCGCATGTCATCACTAGCATACTAATTGTGTGACAACCATTCATGCACCGTATGCTGTGTACACACAACAAGTGTGTCTCTGTAAGGACTGTAAAACACTGTAACTTATTGAGACATGTCCTGGACACACACTATTCACATGATGTCCCCAAAAGAAAATCAATTTGGAATGACTGACATTTCACTTTACTAGCCCTGGACAATACAGGCCACAAATACCTTGACTAACAAGAATATCTGCAGAAAGTGGAGCCCTGGAATGCAAAAGGGTCGGGACAATGTCAGAATAATTCTTACCTTACACTCACCATAGGCAAAGGATATGTATCATATGGGTCCACAGACGTGAAGGGTATTGGCTTACAGTGGCCTGATCTTTAGAAGACACAGACATTGGTCCACCACTATCAAGTCGCATACAAGTATTGTACCATTACTTTGTGTACATGGGAGAGTCCAAAGGGATGTATGATGCTACATCGGCAACCGTTACATTGCATACTGTAACCATGCTGATTTTATATCACAAAGACTGTTACTTTGCAAATTTTCACATCGCGTGCCGTTGCAACGACGTCAATGTACGCTTCCTTATGCAACAAGGCATGACAAAGCATACAAAAACATTGCGTACCATTACAACGCTTTTTTTAATCAGCATTGAGTACCTTAATTGTATTTCACATTCTCTACATACACATCATTGCGAGGAACAGCTGGTTACTAAAGACGAACACAGAAACACTCTGTTTCGCACAAATAACACTGGCACCAGTTAACACGTGTGTTGGGCACTGGATTTATAAATAGCTGCAAAATAACGGGAATAGCGTTTGCACCCTTTTAATGCTTTTAATGCAATTTATTGTCTTATAGCTTTATAATTAATTTCGACAATTACCGCCAGGCAACACCCAGCTGCTTCAAATAAAAGAGCAAGCACAATTTACTACCAGTGCTGCTACTAACACCCCTTTGAGCAAGTCACCTCCTTAGGCTCGAAGATTGTGTCACATCAGTAACAAAACTTCCAGAAAGACTCTTTCACACAACTGTGTTGTAATATTAAAAAAAGACAGTGCACGATTTGAAAAAGGCATGAGCAACATTTTAGAGTGTAAGAGATGGGAAAGCCCATCAAAACATGTCGGATGTACTATTTGCCATTTGCCAAACGAAATCTGTCAGTTAATGTACACCCCAATGGCTCCTCACACACGAGGGTATCTTAAGATATAAAATGTTATCGTTTGATTTCAGCATCTTGGGTGACTCACGCTGCTTCAGCAGCCAGGCCCTACACTGCTGCTAAGTTCTAAGTGTACCACTTTACATTACAGCCATGCATATAAAACGTCTGCTTACACCTTCTCCGAGTCAAGATTTAAATGTGATGATCCACTGGTGAACATCTGATTGTCATATATGACAGAAAATCTTTTCAACCGCATAGCTGTAACAGTCGATGAAAATATAAAAACAACTACACAATTATCGCAAACCACCAAACGAGAAACATAAATGTTTTAAACTGATCAAAAAACTATTTACAACGAACTATTACAATTAACCTAGAAAGCGACCACAGATACATCAGTGACACATGTATTGCGAATAGCGCATACTGTTTACCTTGACCACATAACTGCAGCACGAAAAGCAGCACTTTGATTGACAACGCTCATGGGTGACTTGGTATCTCATTACATTTTTTTTATCAAAAACAGTTACCACAATAGCCAAACGGGTTTTAACTATTTAATGCTTGAGTGGCACAGTCTGAGCCCCGTCCCTCCTCACTGTAATCTGCGAAGTAGCTGATCACTTAAATTGCCCCAGGGTCATAGTTGGAAATACTTCCACAAATTAGTTTTAAAATTGAATTTATGGGTGTTGTTCTGAATTTTTGCACTAGTGCACAAACAGGGCTAATCATTTTAAATATTACTTACATATAGACCACGACTTTCGCGACGCATCATAAATCACCTTGTCCCCACCAGTGGGTTCCCACTCACACTTCGGAAACACTGCTCTAGATATAGCAGGGATGGCATGAAGAGGCTAGTTAAGAGTAACAAGTATCACACACTCCCATACAGACTAGCCAATTATTTAGCAAGCAACGTGTTTCTTCAACTCAACTTAGAATATCCAACACTACAAAGATGCACATACAACTCTAAAGAGAAGCACAGTCAGTGTGTATGTAAGGCACCTGGTATTTTTCACACCTATGTCTTGTCACATTACCCAGACTCTGACATGAGCTTTCTTGCTAGTTTGCTTAAACTGAAATGTGCTGGCATATTCGAGATCATCAGTGTCTGTGCTGTCAATTCAATCACCCATCTTAGGTCCTGTCACTTCCCCCCGCCAGCTCCTCCAACTTAATGTATTCCTTTTGAATAACACTTAACATAGGTGTACACTCCGAGTGTAAGTGTAATGCGTTGTGCAAGTCCAGCACCTTTGTGCAAATAAATGTTTCCGATGTTACAGCATGCGCTATGTTACCGATGTTACAGCATGCGCGATGTAGCAAATAAATGCGTTTACAGCATGCGATGTTACAGTATAAATGCGTTGAATCCTCGATTTTACAGCATGCGATGTTACAGCATGCGCGTTGTAACCGCATGCGTTGTGTAAACATTCTATGTAAACGTTTCCGCAATGTAAAATGTGCGTTGTAAAGCACCCATGATGTGCTGTCATCGCTGTAATCGGTGTTTGCCGTCCAAAGTCACTACTATGTAGTCAAAGTCTATATGTATCCAGGTGTATTGATGAGACAGTTGTCTTTCAGCCCAGTGGAAACATATGCAGCATGCTTCTTCTAAACTGTTGTACTTTGCCACACTTGTATTATGTTGACATCTAAAAGCATGAACCATGTGTAACTGTGTTTTCTTAAACAAAGCTTTGTGATGTCATGTCACATTCATAGACAAAACCAATTTTTAACATTCATATCTAGCCAAAGAATGATGGATTTAACCCAGATCTCTTGACTGGGGGTGAATGTTTTGATTTGTTCTACATTCTATCCATCAATTGTGTGTCTTTTGCTTTCTCGCCCTAAGTGCGCCGGGTATGCCCAGCCGTGGGTCCCGGGCTTACTGTGCCACTGGATTCAAGCTATCCTGGCTGATGAGGGGTGAAACCCTGAAAACGGTCCTAGGATGCTTGTTTCCGGTCCAGGGAGGACCTGACTTGGCAGTTTGGGCTGGACTGTGCACATGAGACACAGGGTCAAGACTGATTTACATATTGCCAGGTCTAACCTGGGGTTGGTATGGTGAGCAAAAGAATGATGGATTTAACCCAGGTCTTTTGACTGGGAGTGAATGTTTTGATTTACTCTGCATTCTATCCATCAATTGTGTGTCTTTTGCTTTCTCGCCCTAAGTATGCCGGGTATGCCCAGACGTTGGTCCCGGGCTTACTGTGCCACTGGATTCAAGCTATCCTGACTGTTGAAGGGTGAAACCCTGAAAACGGTCCTAGGATGCTTGTTTCCGGTCCAGGGAGGACCTGAATTGGCAGTTTGGGCTGGACTGTTCACATGAGTCACAGGGTCAAGACTGATTTGCATATTGCCAGGTCTAACCTGGGGTGGCATGGTGAGCAAAAGAATGATGGATTTAACCCAGATCTCTTGACTGGGGGTGAATGTTTTGATTTGTTCTGCATTCCATCCATCAATTGTGTGTCTTTTGCTTTCCCACTCCAACTGCGCTGGGTATGTCCAGACGTGGGTCCCAGGCTCACTGTGCCACTGGATTCAAGCTATCCAGGCTGATGAGGGGTGAAACCCCGAAACTGGTCCTATAATGCTTGTTTCCGGTCCAGGGAGGACCTGGCTTGGCAGTTCGGGCTGAACTGTTCCCATGAGGCACAGGGTCAAGACTGATTTGTATATGGCCAGGTCTAACCTGGGGTGGCATGGTGAGCAAAAGAATGATGGATTTAACCCAGATCTCTTGACTGGGGGTGAATGTTTTGATTTGTTCTGCATTCCATCCATCAAATGTGTGTCTTTTGCTTTCTCGCCCTAAGTGCGCTGGGTATGCACAGACGTGGGCCCCATGTTCACTGTGCCACTGGATTCAAGCTATCCTGGCTGATGAGGGGTGAAACCCCGAAACCGGTCCTAGGATGCTTGTTTCCAGTCCAGGGAGGACCTGGCTTGGCATTTCGGGCTGAACTGTTCCCATGAGGTACAGGGTCAAGATTGATTTGCATGTGGCCAGGTCTAAACTGGGGTGGCTTGGTGAGCAAAAGAATGATGGATTTAACCCAAATCTCTTGACTAGGGGTGAATGTTTTGATTTGTTCTGCAGTCCATCCATCAATTATGTGTCTTTTGCTATCTAGCCAAAGTAGGCACAAAAATCTAGAATACATACTAACCAAGTGCTTGTACTCCATGGGCCTTATGCAATCCACTTCATACTCACATCATTGTATACTGACATCACAAATTACACATGAGTGACAGTTAACCAGAAATATGAAAACATTTAATGGAAAATGTTTTATTCAGAAAGATAACTGGGATATTAAGATAAGAAAAGGCCAATGGTCAGTCCAATTAAGTTTAAGGCTTTAATGGGCCACAAATATTATGGCCTTCATCTCTTGCCTGCATGCCTGCATGTCTCCTGCAATGGGACACCTCCCACAGGAGGGGCTTCCAGAGGGCAGGCCAGGCACCAAAGGGGCAAAACTAGGGAGGACTGGGTTAGGTTTTGGGAGGCATAGAATCTGGAGGGGGAGTGGGCCAACTGCAGTGGTATTATCAGATGGAGGGGGGTCAACTGCAGAGGGAGCGTCAGGTGGAGAGGGTGGGTCCACTGCAGTGGTAGGGTCAGCTGAAAGGGGTTTTTGTTTTATTTATTTATTTTATGCATTTTTATATAGCGCAGACTTTACCCGAAGATGTCAGAGCGCTTCACAATAGGAATGGTACTGATACATGAGGAGAAAATTACAAGTGACCAAATTACAAAAGCAAACGTTAAGTTACATGAGGCAAAAGTGACAATAGTGAACAAACAAAATACATGTGTGCAAGTTACAAAAGCGTACAAAGTACACATAGAGGTATAATACTGCAATAAATGGCAGACACTCAAGCACAAGAACAAACGTTACGTAGGCAATGGTGGCACTTGTGCAAGTATCTAAAGCAAACAAAATGTAAGAGGTAGCAAACAGTGTGTTACAAGAAAAAAGTGATGTGTGCATGTTACACAAGAGTACCAAAAACAGGTAGAAGGATAATACTTCAATAAATGGCAGACTCTCAAACCACAAGAACACACTGGGAAGGCACTTCCATAGTCATGGAGAATAGAATTTTCGATAATGGAAGATCTTCCTTCAGATAATAGAGACGGCGTGAATTAAATTTGAAAGTGTCTCTGAAGGAGGAGAACTTTGAGGTCAGTTTTGAAGGCCTGGGAGGAGGAGGTAGTCCGGAGCTGAGGCGGAAGTGAGTTCCAGATTCTCACTGCGTTGCCTGAAAAGGATTGGGCCATCGATCTTTCCTTTTTGAAAGTGGGAGGTTCAAGCAGTACATTTTCCACATTGCGTGATGGTCTGGAGCCTCCAGAGAGTTTCAGTTTATTCGCCAGGTATCAAGGAGAGGAGGTGTGCCAGGCTTTGTGGGTGATACAGGCAGTCTTGTAAATAGATCTTGCCTCGATGGGAAGCCAGCGGAGGGTAGATAACATGGGTGTGATGTGGCCGCTTCTTTTGGCCCCATAAATGAAACGAGCTACTGAATGGAGAACAGATTTAAGGGGGGACAGGTGGGATTTGGGGAGGCCAGTAAGAGGAGAATTGCAGTAGTCCAGTCTGGAGAGAACCAGCGATTGGACCAGGGTTTTAAGGTCATGCTCCGGGAAGAAGTGACGAATAACCCAAAGAAGGCGCAGTTGGTATCAAGCAGACTTTGCAATTGAATTAATGTGGGAGAGTAGATTGAGTTTTGTGTCGAGTATGACACCAAGGGATTTTGCGCTGTCAACAATGATGGGTTTATTGTTCAGTAGGTTCATCTGGTCCATCCATGATTGAACCGGGGAGGAGAAAGAGAGGAGGAGAGGAGGAGGAATTCAGTTCTGGAGGGATTCAGAATCAGTTGATGAGTTGACATCCGTTTTTGAATGGAGTCGAGAGTAGAGCTTAGGATGGAGAGATCGTGAGTGGAGGCAACCTTGAGTCAGATTTCAGTGTCGTCTGCATGGAGATGATAGTGGATCCCGGATTTACTTAGGAGATTTCTCAGTGGTTTTAAATAGAGATTGAACAGTGTGGGTGCAAGTATAGAGCCTTTAGGAACATCTTGACCTACCGCCAAAGGAGATGAAAGACTGTTCGCTATTTTAAACATTTGGGATCTATCAGAGAGGAAGGTAGCAAACCATTTAAGCACAGTGCCCTCCATGCCCATTCTCTGTTGAAGAATGTTGAGGAGAGTGTTGTGATTGACAGTGTCAAAGGCTGCAGAAAGGTCAAGGGAGAATTAGAAGACAAGACCCCCCCTGAATCGAATATCCGCAGCGCGTCATTAATCCCTTGCAGCAGGGCAGTTTCAGTACTGCAGTTTTGGATGAAGCCGGACTGAAAATTGTCAAGAAGATCTTTGTCTTTGATATAACGAGAGAGTTGTTTCACTACACATCTTTCTGTGATCTTCGCAAGAAAGGGTAGGTTAGTGATGGGGCGGAAGTTGTTACGGTCATTTGCATCAGCAGTGGAGTTTATAAGAAGAGGGGTGACCTGCCCAGTTTTGAAGGAGACAGGAAGCGAGCCTTGACAGAGGGAGAGGTTGACCAGAGTGGTCCAATAGGAAAGTGAATGGGTATAGAAGTCAGTGGCAATGGCTCAAGGGATGGGGTCAAGAGAATGGTTGGAGGGCTTTGTTTTGAGGATGCAATTGAGGAGGGCAGCTTCAGAGATGGGGTCAAAGTTCTGCCAAATGGCTAAGGATTTGCGCTCCTCTGGAGGGGTAGGATGAATGACCTGATCCACAAGTGATTTCACTTTTTCATCAAAGAACATAGCGAAATCCGCTGCTTTCTTTGTAGAATCTTCCACCTTGAAGGTTGGTGGAGAGCAGTTAGGATTCTTGATGAGATCGATTAGTTTTTGGGTCTATTTTTGGCTGAGTCAAGGAGGGATCTGAAGTGAGACGCTTTCCCAAGGAAGACGTGCTTGTGGTACTTGGATCTTGATGAACGAAGCCTGGTCAAATTATCGGTGGAGGGTGCTTGCCTCCATTGTTTCTCCAGGAATCTTAGGTGCTTCCTTTCTTCATAGAGGGATTTGTTGAACCTAGGTGCTGAGGGAGTGGGTCTTTTCTTTTTGCTTTGGAGAGGAGCGAGGTTATTGATTTCGACTGCAAGGACTGTGAGGCATTGGGAGGTGAGTTTGTCAATATCTAGGTTAAGCCTTGGAAGTGATAGCAAAGCTGATTCGCAGAGGGAACCGATGTCAATATTTTTAGTGTCACAGAACCAGGAGGTAGCCCTCTTGGGTTGGCCAAGGGTTTTAGAGTGTGATAGGTGAAGAGAGAATAGGATGAGGAGGTGGTCAGACCAGTCAACATGAATAGGGATAGCGATAGAAAGCATGCCTGCTTTAGAAATAACAAGGTCCAGAATTGAGCCCTTAGAATGTGCTGATTCTGTGCAGTGTTGGATAAGATCGTTTTCAGAGAGAAAGGTGGCCAGCAAATTTGCAGAAGAGTCTTGCAGTGAGCCCCAGTGGAGATTGAAGTCACCCATGAAGGTCTGATTGTCACTTTGCGAGTATTGGTCGCTGATGAAATCAGTGAGTTCTTCCAAAAATGAAGGGCCGCTACAAGGCGGGCGGTAGATAGGCATTCAAAAGTACGGAAGGAGCTGATAGGAAAAGCCTTATGTTGAAGCGAGTTTCTTAAGATGACAGCAACACCTCCCCCAACTTCGTCAATTCTGTCATTCCTGAATATAGATTAGCCTGTGGGTAATAGGAGATCAAACATAGAGTGAGAGGTATTGTTGAACCAGGTCTCTGTGAGGAAGAGCATGTCAATATTGTGAAGGGTGATGGTATCGGAGATTTCAAGTTTGTGTTTTATTGCAGATCTGCAGTTGTGGAGCAGACAGCGCAGCTCTGTCAAGACTGTTTTGGTGATGGGGCACTTGGGCTATGTAGGGTGATAGGGATATTGTACTTATACGGGGTGATCAGGAGGGTTTAGGTGGATGCCTGGTTCTGACAGAGGAGATGGTCGGAATAGGGAAGATAGCAGGGTTACTAGGAGATGCAAGTTGAAGGGTGGTATTCAAGGGCTTGTGTGAGTTAACAATGTTTGCAGATGACAGGCTATGCTTGGCTATGATGAGGTGAGGGGGTGAAGGGCATCTTGTGGGAAGGTGAGAGTTTTCCAAAGGAGTTGAGGTGAGTGGAAAAGTGGAAATCTTGGAGCTTAAAAGTGAAATGGTAGCTACAAGCTGGGAGATGGAGGTGATAAGAGAGCCTAGCTTATTTTCGAGAGAGAGTAGGGCAGAGCACAGAAGGTTGGGTGGCTCGATGGTCACATGAGGGGGGGAAATTGGTGGAGGAAAGTAGGGAGAGGTGGGGGGACAGAAGGAGAGTTGGGGTATAGGTATAGGGTTCATAGGTGGGGAAAGGTGGAGGTTGAGAGTGGGAGTTGGTGTATCAGAGGTGAAGGGATGGTTGTCTTTGTTGGCGTTTCACGAAGGAAAGGAATAAAGGACATAATTAGGGGGACATGGGTGCGGATCAAGGTGGTGGGGTAGAAGGAGAGGGGAGGACTGTGTGGAGTCAGAGGACTGTAGGAGGTTTGGGAGGAAAGAGGGAAGGTGGTTGGAGAGGTCCTGTCAGCTTGGAGAGGTGGCTGTGAGGGAACAGGCATCTGGCAGAGTGAGGGGGGTTGGGAGAAGGGGAAGTTGAAGAAATGAAATGGTTCTGCTGGGCCCGAGGGAGGGAAATGGAAAGGGTTACCAAGAGGGGAAAGGGGGTAGCACAGCATTGCTGAGGAGGGGGGGAAGGAGAGAGATGCAATGGCTTTATGGAGAAATTGCGGTAAAAAGCGAGGGGAGGAGGGGGTAGATAAGAGGGGGAGGGAGGAATGAGGGGAGCATAAAGAAAGTTAACTGGGGAGAAGGTTGGAGGGGAGGGGGACTGAAATGGGGGGTGGCAGGTAGGAATATGGGGCAGGAGATGAGATTGGAGTACCAGGACTGTGCAGATTGGACAAGGAGCATATTAGCTAGAGGTAAGGCTAAAGTGATGAAGGGGGGGCATACTGTGAGGGGAAGGAATGGGAGAGGAGGGTACAGGAGGGGGAGGGAAGAGGGCTGATCTGTGCTTCTTGAGGGTGCAGCCTATTGGAGTGTAGGGGGGTCAGGGGAGGAGAAAGGGAGTAATGGGTGGAGCTAGATGGAGAGTCAGGGGATCACCCGGTCGCACAGGAGGGGATTAGGGAGGGGAAGAGGTGGTCAAAGAGAGAGAGACAGGTGTCTTTGCCTTGGATCATAACAGTACCGTTGTTATAGAGTGAGATAGTGAGGGAGCCGTTGAAACAAGCAGAGGGGGACATTTTTTGTCGTTTCCCACCCATGAGGTATAGAGGAGGAGGAGGTGACGTTAAGGGAATTATATAAGCTGGTGGACCAAGAGGGGGTGTCGTGAGTGAAGAAAATGAAATCGTTTTTGAGCCTCCCAAAACGACCATTGTAAAATTGATCAACAAAAAGGGAATCAGGGAAACGTTCAATAGTGTTATGCTTCAATCGTTTTACTGAAGCTTTAGTCTGGTTGGAAGGATAAATGATTTTGTAACAATTAATTCCAGCCTTAACTCGAGTGGTGGCCATGTTGGGAAAATGAGGAGGAGGAGGGTGGGGGGGGATATGAGAAGGGTGTTACTAGGAAAGCGGTGGTGAGGAGAAGTATAAGGACATAAAGAGGGCACATATTTCAGACGTCGGGTGAAGATATCTGAACTAAAGTGCCGTCCGAGAAGTGAGGTGATTAGGAACAGGTTGGTACTTCAGAGCATAAGAAGAAGGGCGGCTAGGGAATTTTTGCGATTCCACTGGTATTTGTTGGGTCCTTCATCTAGGTATACATGATGCCAGCTGGCACTAGATAATATTTACAAGGGAATTGTTTACATATGACAGGGCCACCTGGACCACTGTCAGAACCATCACAAAGCAAATTTAATAATAGAAAACAGATCATAAACGAACACCCAGTTACCACTGGTGATCACTGTACTTAGCATCAGCCTGTAACAAAAACCATCCATCCATCCATCAAAGCTTTATTTCGATATGCAAGATATCATAAAAGCACATACAAAATATAAAAACCACAATTCATAGACATTACATTTTAAAAAGTAGGTTACAATAAAACCATTCGTATTACAATAAATAGTTTAAAAGGCATATTAAACATTAGCAGCTTTGTGAATATTAAAAAGATTCAGCTAAAACTAAGGTCATCTAGTAGCCTTTGATCTAATCAGCCAAGCCCAGCTCAGAAATTTGGCAACCCCACACACTAAGCTTGTACTAGTGTCAGCCTTGAGTATTCTAAGTGCTGAGGAATAATCCCTGGTTCCAAGCAGTAAACACACGGGTTTAAGCCATTTCTGCCTGGGTTTTGCATAGGCTGGGCATACAAAGAAGACGTGGGCGATATTTTCAGTGACACCTTCACAGATTGGGCAGTCAGATGAAGTTTGGTACGGGGGCTTCCACTTACAGGTATAATCATGTAGGGGAAGATTTCCCAACCTAAACTGAATAAAAAGGGACCTGTCTCTTGGTTTCTTAATAAAATCCAAGTAAGGCTCCAAGAGAGGCTTAGATTTGTGCTGTTTAAACGCTTCAGTTAACCTGCCTTGGTTTGGGTCCCTTAGATCTTGGTCGTCAACCCAATTCCAATAGGTCGCTTAATTTCGGCCTTGGATAGAGGAACCCCAAGCTCCCAATCAGTTGGCAAGCGAGATTCGTACAAAAGCTTCTTTATATTGCGAATCCAGCTAATTTTATGAACACCATTAAGATTCATGACCTCTTTCAAGCCATCTAAGTACTTTGAGAGCTCTGGGGTCCGCCACAACCTAGCCCAATATAAGAGAGGGCGTAACCTGGCTAGGTCCTGAATGGAGCGGCGACCCAGATCACTCAATAATGGTTTAAATGGGAGTACCCCTTGGAAGGGATACCAGCTCCCTAAGGAACTTATTCTCAGAGGTGATCAGGGCGTTAATGCAATCAAAACCCCACAGCTCTGCACCATAAAGGGCAAAGCCCACGGCTTTTGCAGCGTAGATATCCAAGGCAGGAGCAATGGGCTTAGAGATGGATATACGATGTTCTCGCCCTATTGCACCAACCACCCTTTTATGATTTAAAACCATTTTATCAATGTGAGGTTGCCACTTTAAATTTTGCGAAATTCTAATTCCCAAGTAGTCAAATTCTTTTACACGTTCCAGTGACTCTCCATCAAGGGAGAGGGTGGATCTGGAAGACTTACTTGGGTTAAAATAAAGGAGCTTAGTTTTCGAAGTATTTATGACAAGGCCCCTAAGCTTACAAAACAAACAGAAGCAGTTCAACAACTTTTGCAGACCTACGGGGGTTTTTTAAACCAACAACATATCGTCTGCAAAAAGCAGGGTGGGCACTTTGTCACCCGCCAGAACCGGAGCATCTGCGTTTATTTCAAGCAAAAAAGAAACCACACCATTCACAAATAACGATAAAAGTGTTGGGGCTAACACGCAGCCCTGGCGTACCCCTCGATTCACAGGAACTGTATCAGTTTTTTGCCCTTGGGATCCCCATCTAATACGGGCATAGGTGCCATCATGCATGCGGGCCAAAAGATTTAGGATTGGTAGGGGGATCCCCATCTCCTCCAGGATTAACCACAGGCGGTCTCGGGGGACCAGGTCAAAGGCGGTCTTTAAGTCAATAAATGCCAAATAAAGACTGCGTTTGCCACTGGTAACCACCTTCCAGTGAAGGAGTAACAACCTAAATGCTTGGTCAACCGTACCTGTGCATGCCCTGAAGCCTGCCTGAAAAGGAGAGATGATTTTATTCTCCTCTACCCACAAGAGGATCCTCTCCAGGAGAACCCTGCCAACCAATTTCTGCCCTGCGTCTATAAGACTAATTGGGCGGTAGTTGGCAGGGTCCTCCCTAGGGCCCTTCTTGTGGATAGGAATCACCTCGGCCGCCTTCCATGAATTAGGAACAGGTGAACCTGCTAGCAGTGCATTTATCAGAGTAGTAAAATAAATGGCCCAACCGTCAGGATTGGCTTTAAAAAGGTCACCTGGCACACCGTCCTGCCCTGGGGCTTTAGCAGATACTATTTTAGCTATTGCCGTAAGGACCTCTTTTTTGTCAACTCTAGTGATAACGAGCTGCCGGGAACCAACATCCAGAGCACCGCTCAAATGCCCTGGGGCTCCGGGCAGTTCATTCCCACCATAGAGTTTAGCAAAATGTTCAAACCATTCACTATCTGTAATATGATTTGGAATTTGATTCGAGTCACAGCCAGTCGATGTTCTGACTAATGCCCAGAATAAGTTACCATTCTTAGTTTGGCTTGCATCTCTGAGGCTTTCCCAATGGGATTCTTCCCAAGCCCTTTTGGCGGCTATTATAGCCTGTCTATAGCACAGTCTGGCCAGCCGGACAGATACTGGATTACGAGATTTAATGGCAATGATTAGATTATTTTTCATCCTTCTACAGTTACTATCAAACCAATTCAGGCTCTTTTTAACTTGGACCATAAACAGCTTGCCAATCTGAGCCATAGTGGCGATGTAAATGGCTTCTACCTCTGCTGGCCCAGCAGCCTCATTGCATACTACAGATAGCCTTAGTGACTGCTCAACAAGGATTCCATCCAGCGCGCTCAGTCTAGGTTGATCCAAGCAGAACTTAGGCCACTTAAGAAATCTATTACAGTTGGATGGTATAATTTGCTTAGTTATTAGCCCCCCGCTATTTGATGATGCACGTTCCCTTCTATGCCACGGATCTAGCAATGTAAGGGATAGGGGGTTATATGGTCACTCTCCACCGATGGTATAATGACCATATCCACCACTGACTTCCAAGCCCTCCTGTCTACCATTATATAGTCAATCCTACTCTCACACGATACTCTGTTGTAGGTATTTGCTCCCTGAGCATCGGAGGTAGTACGGCCGTTGACAGCTCTTAGACCTGTTTCAATCATTAAAGCATTCAGTTGAATGACTACAGGAGACCATCTCCTCACAGGCTTGAGGGTAAGAGGCGGGACGCCCCATTGTGCGTCATCCTCATGCACTCCAAGAATATCATCTACTGCCAAAGGTTCAAACGAGCAGTTAAGGTCCCCAGCAACAAGGACGAGGGAGTTAGGAGCACACAGTTTCAGCAAATCAGTTAAAATATCAATGGTAGACGACTTGGCCCCCCCTCGGGTGCCTCTTGCGTATACATTGAAGAATTCCCAAGCGGGGGCACCATTCATACCCTCAATAGAGAGTCTCATAATATCCAAACAGGAGGAGGTGTGGTGAGTAATCTTAAGGTTAAGGTCGACCCTTACCCATACCATAAGCCCTCCAGAGGGACGGCCACGTCCAACCGAAGTAGCAGGTACATGAAAACAAGAAAATCCCTGCTTATACAGCGGTTCCAAACTCCATGTCTCCTGAAACATACAAATGTCGTACCCATCAATAAAACTATTCCAATCTGATAACAAAAGCTTGTTTCGTAGACCTGCCACATTCCACGAAACAATTTTAAGATTGTTAATATAGACCTTACTGAGGACTGGGACACTTGTGGTTTCACCTAAGACCTGGCTGACGTCAATGTTGATAATACTCACAGTATCCAGGACTATATCAGAGGACTTAAGCCCCATAGACTGTTGCGATACAGGTGAGTCTAAAGAGCAACCACCCGGGGGGGGGGGGGAAATACTTATTTCACCTATTACAGCATCGGGTCAATCAACTGCCTCCAGACAGTCATAACGGTTATGGTGAAAAAACTATCAGTGTTAAAAGGGGGCATAGGCCATTCTCCCTGAGCTGGGCCCCTCCCGCTCCGGTGAACCATTGTCCATCCATCGAGCTGAGGAGCAAAATGACCAGGGGGATAGAAGTAAGTCAGTGGGAGGGAATGGACAGTCGTACCTGTGCTAGGGTATCTCCAATTGCAGATATAATCAACAATTCTAGGGTTGTTAAAGTTAATCAGAATACAACCACCCCTTATATTTTTAGCCAAGTGTCCAACCCATGGTGTCCTTCGGATCATAAGTATTTTGCCAACTAAATGCAGGGGCAAGGGTCTGTTTGTATTTAGCCAGTGTACGACCCTGTTCCATAGTTTTGTAGGGCTTTCCCCCTCATTTTTGCCCAGTTCTGGAACCCCTGCCAGGACCACCACAAATGGACAGACCTCCGGGGGTAAATTTAAGATTTTTTTCCCCATATTAAGTTGGATAGTAGAGGCCCCCCCTCCTGACATGTCTTGTTCCGGAATCTTCTTTCGTTGACATAAGTTATTTACATTGGAACGTGCTATTTCTTTATCAGTAGGGGTAGCTACAGAAGCAGGTAAAACCGACTGGACTGTATTTGAAGCTGCTATTTCTTTATTGGTGGCTGGAACGGCAACCTTTTCCTTACGGGTTTTAGTCAATTTAGTAACAGAGGGCGGAATAACTTTTAGAGTGGGTTCTATGAGGCCCTTGACATCACGTTCAATCCTTTTTAAATGGATCTCAATCTTGCTCAACCTTTCTTCTAAAGGGGCTAAGAGGAGCTTAATAGTTTCATAAATAACATTAGACTCAACCTCCAGCGCCCCCTGCCGTTCTTCTTGGCTTGGCAACCCATCTAAAGCCTGGGTCACCCTGCTGGGCAAGGAAGAGTCTGTCTATCCATAGGCGGGGTTTACAACAGGTTGCTCCACAATAGGTGGGTTTGCTTTCCTGACTTTTCGACCTTTTTTTTTTCTCCCACCAATGTTATTTACTAATTGTTGTGTATTTTTGGGAATTGCCCCCGGGTCTTTCCCACACTGTTGCCTAGTATTATACACCTTTGCTACACTGGGCACAGTAGGAAACATTTGGGGGGATAACAACAATGATTCTGGAGCTATAGACTGACTACTAAGAGAAGTCTGTGACAAATTACAAACGGGAAGCTGTGGAATCGGAAGTTCTAAAATGGGGGAAGCACTTAAGCCACTATTGGCATTCAAGTTATCAGGAGTCCGAGCATTCGCGATTAGTCCCATAGAAGACCTTCTTGCGATAGCCAGTTCATGTGAGACACGTCGCTCCATAATGGTAATACCCTCATCAACAACACTGTTCATCTTTGTTATGAACTGGTCCATAGCTCCCGTGAAAATAGCAGCACCTGCTCTCCCCTTTGCATCCTTGGGTGGCATAGCAATTCTCCCAGATAGATGCAAAATTGTATATAAGCAAAGTACTCACAGGGGTATGCTGAGCAGTAGATGGAAGGGGGGTGGCCCGACCCGGCCTCTCCGGTCTTGAACGGGCTTAAACGGGCCCGCCCTTAGCGGGGCGAGAGGCGTTCCTCTGTTTTACCACGCCTCCGGGCGCTCTGCCTGCGTCACTCGCGCCACGACCGCCGGGGCACCTGGGAAGTTTAGTCCCGACGGCGGCGATGTCACTGGCGCAGCGCGAGTGTTTTCAGCCCCAAAGTCCGCCTGTTAGGCCGTTCCCCTCACGGTAGCAGGTATGACTCCTCCAACTTCTCGCTACTTCGGAATAAGCTCCCAGTGAGCGCTTCGGCGCTCCTCTGTTTTACCGCGCCTCCGGGCGTTCTGCCTGCGTCACTCGCGCTGCAACCGCCAGGGCACCTGGTAAGTGTAACAAAAAACACATTCTGCAACAACCGCCTTGTACGCCCATAATCTCAACAAACTAAGACTGGACTCTGACCTCCTGAGAATATCTAAAATTAGAGGCATACAGCACAGGGTGGAACAAAATTTCACTAGCATAACCAAAATATGCAAGACAACCTCATTACCATAAAACCACCTTTAGAGGTACTCAGAACAGGGTGCATAAATCATACTACATGAAAACATTTCGTAGCACCACATAATCGTAACAGGGCCTGCCGCCCAACAAACCTCCCAGTCTCCCTGGCCAACTGGCCATCTCAGGGGGTGCTCAAATGCCCTGTATCCAGAATAACACTCAAGATGATGGACGGAATGTTGCACAATGGCAAAACATTCACCCCCAGTCACAGATCTGGGTTTAATCCATCATTATTTTGCTCACCAAGCCACTCCAGTTCAGACATGGCCATATGCAAATCAGTCTTGACCCTGTGCCTCATGGGAACAGTCCAGTCCGAACTGCCAAGCCATGTCTTCCCTGGAGCGGAATCAAGCATCCTAGGACCGGTTTCTGGCTATCAGCCGTCTTCAGCCAGGATAGCTTTACTCCAGTGGCTTAGTGAGCACGGGACCCACGTCTGGGCATACCCTTCCCACATAGGGTGAACAGCAAAACCCACAAGATGATAGACGGAATGTTGCACAATGGCAAATCATTCACCCCAGTCACAGATCTGGGTTTAATCCATCTTTATTTTGCTTACCAAGCCATCCCAGTTCAGACATGGCCATATGCAAATCAGCCTTGACCCTGTACCTCATGGGAACAGTCCAGCCCGAACTGCCTTGCCATGTCTTCCCTGGACCGCAATCAAGCATCCTAGGACCGGGTTCTGGCTATCAGCCGTCTTCAGCCAGGATAGCTTGACTCCAGTGGCTTAGTGAGCACGGGACCCACGTCTGGGCATACCCTTCCCACATAGGGTGAACAGCAAAACACACAAGATGATGGACGCAATGTTGCGCAATGGCAAAACATTCACCCCAGTCACAGATCTGGGTTTAATCCATCATTATTTTGCTTACCAAGCCACCCCAGTTCAGACATGGCCATATGCAAATCAGTCTTGACCCTGTGCCTCATGGGAACAGTCCAGCCCGAACTACCAAGCCATGTCTTCCCTGGACCGGAATCAAGCATCCTAGGACCGGTTTCTAGCTATCATCCGTCTTCAGCCAGGATAGCTTGACTCCAGTGGCTTAGTGAGCACGGGACCCACGTCTGGGCATACCCTTCCCACATAGGCTGAACAGCAAAACACACAAGATGATGGACGGAATGTTGCACAATGGCAAAACATTCACCCCCAGTCACAGATCTGGGTTTAATCCATCATTATTTTGCTCACCAACCCACCCCAGTTTAGACATGGCCATATGCAAATCAGTCTTGACCCTGTGCCTCATGGGAACAGTCCAGCCCGAACTGCCCAGCCATGTCTTCCCTGGACCGGAATCAAGCATCCTAGGACCGGTTTCTGGTTATCAGCCGTCTTCAGCCAGGATAGCTTGACTCCAGTGGCTTAGTTAGCACCCACGTCTGGGCATGCCCTTCCCACATAGGGTAAGTAGCAAAACACACAAGATGATGGACATAATGTTGCACAATGGCAAAACATTCACCCCCAGTCACAGATCTGGGTTTAATCCATCATTATTTTTGCTCACCAAGCCACCCCAGTTCATACAAGGCCATATGCAAATCAGTCTTAACCCTGTGCCTCATGGGAACAGTCCAGCCCGAACTGCCAAGCCATGTCTTCCCTGGACCGGAATCAAGCATCCTAGGACCGGTTTCTGGCTAACAGCCGTCTTCAGCCAGGATAGGTTGACTCCAGTGGCTTAGTGAGCACGGGACCCACGTCTGGGCATACCCTTCCCACATAGGGTGAACAGCAAAACACACAAGATGATGGACGGAATGTTGCACAATGGCAAAACATTCACCCCAGTCACAGATCTGGGTTTAATCCATCATTATTTTGCTTACCAAGCCACCCCAGTGCAGACATGGCCATATGCAAATCAGCCTTGACCCTGTACCTCATGGGAACAGTCCAGCCCGAACTGCCAAGCCATGTCTTCCCTGGACCAGAATCAAGCATCCTAGGACCAGGTTCTGGCTATCAGCCGTCTTCAGCCAGGATAGCTTGACTCCAGTGGCTTAGAGAGCACGGGAGCCACGTCTGGGCATACCCTTCCCACATAAGGGTGAACAGCAAAACACACAAGATGATGGACGGAATGTTGCACAATGGCAAAACATTCACCCCCAGTCACAGATCTGGGTTTAATCCATCATTATTTTTGCTCACCAAGCCACCCCAGTTCATACAAGGCCATATGCAAATCAGTCTTAACCCTGTGCCTCATGGAAACAGTCCAGCCCGAACTGCCAAGCCATGTCTTCCCTGGACCGGAATCAAGCATCCTAGGACCGGTTTCTGGCTATCAGTCGTCTTCCGCCAGGATAGCTTGACTCCAGTGGCTTAGTGAGCACGGGACCAACGTCTGGGCATACCCTTCCTACATAGGGTGAACAGCAAAACACAAAAGATGATGGACGGAATGTTGCACAATGGCAAAACATTCACCCCCAGTCACAGATCTGGCTTTAATCCATCATTATTTTGCTCACCAAGCCACCCCAGTTCAGACATGGCCATATGCAAATCAGTCTTGACCCTGTGCCTCATGGGAACAGTCCAGCCCGAACTACCAAGCCATGTCTTCCCTGGACCGGAATCAAGCATCCTAGGACCGGTTTCTAGCTATCAGCCGTCTTCAGCCAGGATAGCTTGACTCCAGTGGCTTAGTGAGCACGGGACCCACGTCTGGGCATACCCTTCCCACATAGGGTGAACAGCAAAACACACAAGATGATGGACGGAATGTTGCACAAGGGCAAAACATAAACCCCCAGTCACCGATCTGGGTTTAATCCATCATTATTTTGCTCACCAAGCCAACCCAGTTTAGACATGCAAATCAGCCTTGACCCTGTGCCTCATGGGAACAGTCCACCCCGAACTGCCAAGCCATGTCTTCCCTGGACCGGAATCAAGCATCCTAGGACCGGTTTCTGGCTATCAGCCGTCTTCAGCCAGGATAGCTTGACTCCAGTGGCTTAGTGAGCACGGGACCCACGTCTGGGCATACCCTTCCCACATAGGGTGAACAGCAAAACACACAAGATGATGGACGGAATGTTGCACAATGGGAAAACATTCACCCCAGTCACAGATCTGGGTTTAATCCATCATTATTTTTGCTCACCAAGCCACCCAAGTTCATACAAGGCCATATGCAAATCAGTCTTAACCCTGTGCCTCATGGGAACAGTCCAGCCCGAACTGCCAAGCCATGTCTTCCCTGGACAGGAATCAAGCATCCTAGGACCGGTTTCTGGCTATCAGCCGTCTTCAGCCAGGATAGCTTGACTCCAGTGGCTTAGTGAGCACGGGGCCCACGTCTGGGCATGCCCTTCCCACATAGGGTGAACAGCAAAACACACAAGATGATGGACGGAATGTTGCACAATGGCAAAACATTCACCCCCCAGTCACAGATCTGGGTTTAATCCATCATTATTTTTGCTCGCCAAGTCACCCCAGTTCATACAAGGCCATATGCAAATCAGCCTTAACCCTGTCCCTATTGGGCACAGTCCAGCCCGAACTGCCAAGCTATGTCTTCCCTGGACCGGAATCAAGCATCCTAGGACCGGTTTCTGGCTAACAGCCGTCTTCAGCCAGGATAGCTTGACTCCAGTGGCTTAGTGAGCACGGGACCCACGTCTGGGCATACCCTTCCCACATAGGGTGAACAGAAAAACACACAAGATGATGGATGGAATGTTGCACAATGGCAAAACATTCACCCCCAGTCACAGATCTGGGTTTAATCCGTCATTATTTTGCTCACCAAACCACCCCAGTTCAGACATGGCCATATGCAAATCAGTCTTGACCCTGTGCCTCATGGGAACAGTCCAGTCCGAACTGCCAAGCCATGTCTTCCCTGGACCGGAATCAAGCATCCTAGGACCCGTTTCTGGCTATCAGCCGTCTTCAGCCAGGATAGCTTGACTCCAGTGGCTTAGTGAGCACGAGACCCACGTCTGGCCATACCCTTCCCACATAGGGTGAACAGCAAAACACACAAGATGATGGACGGAATGTTGCACAGTGGTAAAACATTCACCCCAGACACAGATCTGGGTGTAATCCATCATCATTTTGCTTACCAAGCCACCGCAGTTCAGACATGGCCATATGCAAATCAGCCTTGACCCTGTGCCTCATGGGAGCAGTCCAGCCTGCACTGCCAAGCCATGTCTTCCCTGGACCGGAATCAAGCATCCTGGGACTGGGTTCTGGCTATCAGCCGTCTTCAGCCAGGATAGCCTGACTCCAGTGGCTTAGTGAGCACGGGACCCACTTCTGGGCATACCCTTCCCATATAGGGTGAACAGCAAAACACACAAGATGATGGACGGAATGTTGCACAATGGCAAAACATTCACCCCCAGTCACAGATCTGGGTTTAATCCATCATTATTTTGCTTACCAAGCCACCACAGTCCAGACATGGCCATATGCAAATCAGCCTTGACCCTGTGCCTCATGGGAACAGTCCAGCCCGAACTGCCAAGCCATGTCTTCCCTGGACCGGAATCAAGCATCCTAGGACTGGTTTCTGGCTATCAGGCGTCTTCAGCCAGGATAGCTTGACTCCAGTGGCTTAGTGAGCACGGGACCCACGTCTGGGCAAACCCTTCCCACATAGGGTGAACAGCAAAACACACAATATGATGGACGGAATGTTGCACAATGGCAAAACATTCACCCCCAGTCACAGATCTGGGTTTAATCCATCATTATTTTGCTTACCAAGCCACCCCAGTTCAGATATGGCCATATACAAATCAGTCTTGACCCTGTGCCTCATGGGAACAGTCCGGCCCGAACTGCCAAGCCATGTCTTCCCTGGACCGGAATCAAGCATCCTAGGACCGGTTTCTGGCTATCAGCCGTCTTCAGTGAGGATAGCTTGACTCCAGCGGCTTAGTGAGCACGGGACCCACATCTGGGAATACCCTTCCCACATAGGGTGAACAGCAAAACACACAAGATGATGGACGGAATGTTGCACAATGGCAAAACATTCAACCCCAGTCACGGATCTGGGTTTAATCCATCATTATTTTGCTCACCAAGCCACCCCAGTTCGGACATGGCCATATGCAAATCAGTCTTGACCCTGTGCCTCATGGGAACAGTCCAGCCCGAACTGCCAAGCCATGTCTTCCCTGGACCGGAATCAAGCATCCTAGGACCGGTTTCTGGCTATCAGCCGTCTTCAGCCAGGATAGCTTGACTCCAGTGGCTTAGTGAGCACGGGACCCACGTCTGGGCATACCTTTCCCACATAGGGTGAACAGAAAAACACACAAGATAATGGACGGAATGTTGCACAATGGCAAAACATTCACCCCCCAGTCACAGATCTGGGTTTAATCCATCATTATTTTGCTCACCAAGCCACCCCAATTCAGACATTGCCATATGCAAATCATTCTTGACCCTGTGCCTCATGGGAACAGTCCAGCCCGAACTGCCAAGCCATGTCTTCCCTGGACTGGAATCAAGGATCCTAGGACCGGTTTCTGTCTATCAGCCGTCTTCAGCCAGGATAGCTTGACTCCAGTGGCTTAGAGAGCACGGGACCCACGTCTGGGCATACCCTTCCCACATAGGGTGAACAGCAAAACACACAAGATGATGGACGAAATGTTGCACAATGGCAAAACATTCAACCCCAGTCAAAGCTCTGGGTTTAATCCATCAATATTTTGCTCACCAAGCCACCCCAGTTCAGACATGGCCATATGTAAATCAGTCTTGACCCTGTGCCTCATGGGAACAGTCCGGCCCGAACTGCCAAGCCATGTCTTCCCTGGACCAGAATCAAGCATCCTAGGACCGGTTTCTGGCTATCAGCGGTCTTCAGCCAGAATAGCTTGACTCCAGTGGCTTAGTGAGCACGGGACCCACATCTGGGAATACCCTTCCCACATAGGGTGAACAGCAAAACACACAAGATGATGGACGGAATGTTGCACAATGGCAAAACATTCACCCCCAGTCACAGATCTGGGTTTAATCCATCATTATTTTGTTCACCAAGCCAAACCCAGTTCAGACATGGCCATATGCAAATTAGTCTTGACCCTGTGCCTCATGGGAACAGTCCAGCCCGAACTGCCAAGCCATGTCTTCCCTGGACCGGAATCAAGCATCCTAGGACCGGTTTCCTGCTATCAGCCGTCTTCAGCCACGATAGCTTGACTACAGTGGCTTAGTGAACACGGGACCCACGTCTGGGCATACCCTTCCCACATAGGGTGAACAGCAAAACACAAAAGATGATGGACGGAATGTTGCACAATGGCAAAACATTCACCCCAGTCACAGATCTTGGTTTAATCCATCATTATTTTGCTCACCAAGCCACCCCAGTTCAGACATGGCCATATGCAAATCAGTCTTGACCCTGTGCCTCATGGGAACAGTCCAGCCCGAACTACCAAGCCATGTCTTCCCTGGACCGGAATCAAGCATCCTAGGACCGGTTTCTGGTTATCAGCCGTCTTCAGCCAGGATAGCTTGACTCCAGTGGCTTAGTGAGCACGAGACCCACATCTGGGCATACCCTTCCCACATAGGGTGAACAGCAAAACACACAAGATGATGGACAGAATGTTGCACAATGGCAAAACATTCACCCCCAGTCAAAGATCTGGGTTTAATCCATCATTATTTTGCTCACCAAGCCACCCCAGTTCAGACATGGCCATAAGCAAATCAGTCTTGACCCTATGCCTCATGGGAACAGTCCATCCCGAACTGCTAAGCCATGTCTTCCCTGCACCGGAATCAAGCATCCTAGGACCGGTTTCTGGCTATCAGCCGTCTTCAGCCAGGATAGCTTGACTCCAGTGGCTTAGTGAGCACGGGATCCACGTCTGGGCATACCCTTCCCACATAGGGTGAACAGCAAAACACACAAGATGATGGACGGAATGTTGCACAATGGCAAAACATTCAACCCCAGTCAAAGATCTGGGTTTAATCCATCAATATTTTGCTCACCAAACCACCCCAGTTCAGACATGGCCATATGTAAATCAGTCTTGACCCTGTGCCTCATGGGAACAGTCCGGCCCGAACTGCCAAGCCATGTCTTCCCTGGACCAGAATCTAGCATCCTAGGACCGGTTATTGGCTATCAGCGGTCTTCAGCCAGGATAGCTTGACTCCAGTGGCTTAGTGAGCACGGGACCCACATCTGGGAATACCCTTCCCACATAGGGTGAACAGCAAAACACACAAGATGATGGACGGAATGTTGCACAATGGCAAAACATTCACCCCCAGTCACAGATCTGGGTTTAATCCATCATTATTTTGTTCACCAAGCCACCCCAGTTCAGACATGGCCATATGCAAATCAGTCTTGACCCTCTGCCTCATGGGAACAGTCCAGCCCGAACTGCCAAGCCATTTCTTCCCTGGACCGGAATCAAGCATCCTAGGACCGGTTTCTGGCTATCAGCCGTGATAGCTTGACTCCAGTGGCTGAGTGAGCACGGGACCCACGTCTGGGCATACCCTTCCCACATAGTGTCAACAGCAAAATACACAAGATGATGGACGGAATGTTGCACAATGGCAAAACATTCAACCCCAGTCAAAGATCTGAGTTTAATCCATCAATATTTTGCTCACCAAGCCACCCCAGTTCAGACATAGCCATATGCAAATCAGTCTTGACCCTGTGCCTCATGGGAACAGTCAAGCCCGAACTGCCAAGCCATGTCTTCCCTGGACCAGAATCAAGCATCCTAGGACCGGTTTCTGGCTATCAGCCGTCTTCAGCCAGGATAGCTTGACTCCAGTGGCTTAGTGAGCACAGGACCTACATCTGGGAATACCCTTCCCACTTAGGGTGAACAGCAAAACACACAAGATGATGGACGGAATGTTGCACAATGGCAAAACATTCACCCCCAGTCACAGATCTGGGTTTAATCCATCATTATTTTGTTCACCAAGCCACCCCAGTTCAGACATGGCCATATGCAAATCAGTCTTGACCCTGTGCCTCATGGGAACAGTCCAGCCGAACTGCCAAGCCATGTCTTCCCTGGACCGGAATCAAGCATCCTAGGACCGGTTTCTGGCTATCAGCCGTCTTCAGCAAGGATAGCTTGACTCCAGAGGCTTAGTGAGCACGGGACCCACGTCTGGGCATACCCTTCCCACATAGGGTGAACAGCAAAACACACAAGATGATGGACGGAATGTTGCACAATGGCAAAACATTCACCCCCAGTCACAGATCTGGGTTTAATCCATCATTATTTTGCTCACCAAGCCACCCCAGTTCAGACATGGCCATATGCAAATCAGTCTTGACCCTGTGCCTCATGGGAACAGTCCAGCCCGAACTGCCAAGCCATGTGTTCCCTGGCCCGGAATCAAGCATCCTAGGACCGTCTTCTGGCTATCAGCCTTCTTTAGCCAGGATAGCTTGACTCCAGTGGCTTACTGAGCACGGGACCCACGTCTGGGCATACCATTCCCAAATAGGGTGAACAGCAAAACACACATGATGATGGACAGAATGTTGCACAATGGCAAAACATTCAACCCCAGTCACAGATCTGGGTTTAATCCATCATTATTTTGCTCACCAAGCCACCCCAGTTCAGACATGGCCATATGCAAATCAGTCTTGACCCTGTGCCTCATGGGAACAGTCCGGCCCGAACTGCCAAGCCATGTCTTCCCTGGACTGGAATCAAGCATCCTAGGACCGGTTTTTGGCTTTCAGCCGTCTTCAGCCAGGATAGCTTGACTCCAGTGGCTTAGTGAGCACGGGACCCACGTCTGGGCATACCCTTCCCACATAGGGTGAACAGCAAAACACACAAGATGATGGACGGAATGTTGCACAATGGCAAAATATTTACCCCCAGTCACAGATCTTGGTTTAGTCCAGCATTATTTTACTCACCAAGCCACCCCAGTTCAGACATGGCCATATGCAAATCAGTCTTGACCCTGTGCCTCATGGGAACAGTCCATCCCGAACTGCCAAGCCATGTCTTCCCTGGACCGGAATCAAGCATCCTAGGACCGGTTTCTGGTTATCAGCCGTCTTCAGCCAGGATAGCTTGACTCCAGTGGCTTAGTGAGCACGGGACCCACGTCGGGGCATACCCTTCCCACATAGGGTCAACAGCAAAACACACAAGATGATGGACGGAATGTTGCACAATGGCAAAACATTCAAACCCAGTCAAAGATCTGGGTTTAATCCATCAATATTTTGCTCACCAAGCCACCCCAGTTCAGACATTGCCATATGCAAACCAGTCTTGACCCTTTGCCTCATGGGAACAGTCCAGCCCGAACTGACAAGCCATGTCTTCCCTGGACCAGAATCAAGCATCCTAGGACCGGTTTCTGGCTATCAGCCGTCTTCAGCCAGGATAGCTTGACTCCAGTGGCTTAGTGAGCACGGGACCCACATCTGGGAATACCCCACCCACACAGGGTGAACAGCAAAACACACAAGATGATGGACGGAATGTTGCACAATGGAAAAACATTCACCCCCAGTCACAGATCTGGGTTTAATCCATCATTATTTTGCTTACCAAGCCACCGCAGTTCAGACATGGCCATATGCAAATCAGCCTTGACCCTGTGCCTCATGGGAACAGTCCATCCCGAACTGCCAAGCCATGTCTTCCCTGGCCCGTAATCAAGCATCCTAGGACCGTCTTCTGGCTATCAGCCTTCTCCAGCCAGGATAGCTTGACTCCAGTGGCTTACTGAGCACGGGACCCACGTCTGGGCATACCCTTCCCACATAGGGTGAACAGCAAAACACACAAGATGATGGACAGAATGTTGCGCAATGGCAAAACATTCAACCCCAGTCACAGATCTGGGTTTAATCCATCATTATTTTGCTCACCAAGCCACCCCAGTTCAGACATGGCCATATGCAAATCAGTCTTGACCCTGTGCCTCATGGGAACAGTCCGGCCCGATCTGCCAAGCCATGTCTACCCTGGACTGGAATCAAGCATCCTAGGACCGGTTTCTGGCTATCAGCCGCCTTCTGCCAGGATAGCTTGACTCCAGTGGCTTAGTGAGCACGGGACCCACGTCTGGGCATACCCTTCCCACATAGGGTGAACAGCAAAACACACAAGATGATGGACGGAATGTTGCACAATGGCAAAAGATTCACCCACAGTCACAGATATTGGTTTAATCCATCATTATTTTACTCACCAAGCCATCCCAGTTCAGACATGGCCATATGCAAATCAGTCTTGACCCTGTGCCTCATGGGAACAGTCCAGCCCGAACTGCCAAGCCATGTCTTCCCTGGACCGGAATCAAGCATCCTAGGACCGGTTTCTGGCTATCAGCCGTCTTCAGCCAGGATAGCTTGACTCCAGTGGCTTAGGGAGCACGAGACCCACATCTGGGCATACCCTTCCCACATAGGGTGAACAGCAAAACACACAAGATGATGGACAGAATGTTGCACAATGGCAAAACATTCACCCCCAGTCACAGATCTGGGTTTAATCCATCATTATTTTACTCACCAAGCCACCCCAGTTCAGACATGGCTATATGCAAATCAGTCTTGACCCTGTGCCTCATGGGAACAGTCCAGCCCGAACTGCCAAGCCATGTCTTCCCTGGCCCGGAATCAAGCATCCTAGGACCGTCTTCTGGCTATCAGCCTTCTTCAGCCAGGATAGCTTGACTCCAGTGGCTTACTGAGCACGGGACCCACGTCTGGGCATACCCTTCCCACATAGGGTGAACAGCAAAACACACAAGATGATGGACAGAATGTTGCACAATGGCAAAACATTCAACCCCAGTCACAGATCTGGGTTTAATCCATCATTATTTTGCTCACCAAGCCACCCCAGTTCAGACATGGCCATATGCAAATCAGTCTTGACCCTGTGCCTCATGGGAACAGTCCGGCCCGAACTGCCAAGCCATGTCTTCCCTGGACTGGAATCAAGCATCCTAGGACCGGTTTCTGGCTATCAGCCGTCTTCTGCCAGGATAGCTTGACTCCAGTGGCTTAGGGAGCACGAGACCCACATCTGGGCATACCCTTCCCACATAGGGTGAACAGCAAAACACACAAGATGATGGACAGAATGTTGCACAATGGCAAAACATTCACCCCCAGTCACAGATCTGGGCTTAATCCATCATTATTTTACTCACCAAGCCACCCCAGTTCAGACATGGCCATATGCAAATCAGTCTTGACCCTGTGCCTCATGGGAACAGTCCATCCCGAACTGCCAACCCATGTCTTCCCTGCACCGGAACCAAGCATCCTAGGACCGGTTTCTGGCTATCAGCCGTCGTCAGCCAGGATAGCTTGACTCCAGTGGCTTAGTGAGCACAGGACCCACGTCTGGGCATACCCTTCCCACATAGGGTCAACAGCAAAACACACAAGATGATGGACGGAATGTTGCACAATGGCAAAATATTCAACCCCAGTCAAAGATCTGGGTTTAATCCATCAACATTTTGCTCTTTGCTCACCAAGCCACCCCTGTTCAGACATGGCCATATGCAAATCAGTCTTGACCCTGTGCCTCATGGGAACAGTCTTGCCCGAACTGACAAGCCATGTCTTCCCTGGACCAGAATCAAGCATCCTAGGACCGGTTTCTGGCTATCAGCCGTCTTCAGCCAGGATAGCTTGACTCCAGTGGCTTAGTGAGCACGGGACCCACATCTGGGAATACCCCACCCACACAGGGTGAACAGCAAAACACACAAGATGATGGACGGAATGTTGCACAATGGCAAAACATTCACCCCCAGTCACAGATCTGGGTTTAATCCATCATTCTTTTGCTTACCAAGCCACCGCAGTTCAGACATGGCCATATGCAAATCAGCCTTGACCCTGTGCCTCATGGGAACAGTCCAGCCCGAACTGCCAAACCATGTCTTCCCTGGACCGGAATCAAGCATCCTAGGACCGGTTTCTGGCTATCAGGCATCTTCAGCCAGGATAGCTTGACTCCAGTGGCTTAGTGAGCACGGGACCCACATTTGGGCAAACCCTTCCCACATAGGGTGAACAGCAAAACACACAAGATGATGGATGGAATGTTGCACAATGGCAAAAGATTCACCCCCAGTCACAGATCTGGGTTTAATCCATCATTATTTTGCTCACCAAGCCACCCCAGTTCAGACATGGCCATATGCAAATCAGTCTTGACCCTGTGCCTCATGGGAACAGTCCAGCCTGAACTGCCAAGCCATATCTTCCCTGGACCGGAATCAAGCATCCTAGGACCGGTTTCTGGCTAACAGCCGTCTTCAGCCAGGATAGCTTGACTCCAGTGGCTTAGTGAGCACGGGACCCACGTCTGGGCATACCCTTCCCACATAGGGTGAACAGCAAAACACACAAGATGATGGACGGAATGTTGCACAATGGCAAAACATTCACCCCCAGTCAAAGATCTGGGTTTAATCCATCATTATTTTGCTCATCAAGCCACCCCAGTTCAGACATGGCCATATGCAAATCAGTCTTGACCCTGTGCCTCATGGGAACAGTCCAGCTGAACTGCCAAGCCATGTCTTCCCTGGACCGGAATCAAGCATCCTAGGACCGGTTTGTGGCTATCAGCCGTCTTCAGCAAGGATAGCTTGACTCCAGAGGCTTAGTGAGCACTGGACCCACGTCTGGGCATACCCTTCCCACATAGGGTGAACAGCAAAACACACAAGATGATGGACGGAATGTGCACAATGGCAAAACATTCACCCCCAGTCACAGATCTGGGTTTAATCCATCATTATTTTGCTCACCAAGCCACCCCAGTTCAGACATGGCCATATGCAAATCAGTCTTGACCCTGTGCCTCATGGGAACAGTCCAGCCCGAACTGCCAAGCCATGTCTTCCCTGGCCCGGAATCAAGCATCCTAGGACCGTCTTCTGGCTATCAGCCTTCTTCAGCCAGGATAGCTTGACTCCAGTGGCTTACTGAGCACGGGACCCACGTCTGGGCATACCCTTCCCACATAGGGTGAACAGCAAAACACACAAGATGATGGACAGAATGTTGCACAATGGCAAAACATTCAACCCCAGTCACAGACCTGGGTTTAATCCATCATTATTTTGCTCACCAAGCCACCCCAGTTCAGACATGGCCATATGCAAATCAGTCTTGACCCTGTGCCTCATGGGAACAGTCCGGCCCGAACTGCCAAGCCAAGTCTTCCGTGGACTGGAATCAAGCATCCTAGGACCGGTTTCTGGCTATCAGCTGTCTTCAGCCAGGATAGCTTGACTCCAGTGGCTTAGTGAGCACGGGACCCACGTCTGGGCATACCCTTCCCACATAGGGTGAACAGCAAAACACACAAGATGATGGACGGAATGTTGCACAATGGCGAAACATTTACCCCCAGTCACAGATCTGGGTTTAATCCATCATTATTTTTGCTCACCAAGCCACCCCAGTTCATACAAGGCCATATGCAAATCAGTCTTAACCCTGTGCCTCATGGGAACAGTCCAGCCCGAACTGCCAAGCCATGTCTTCCCTGGACCGGAAACAAGCATCCTAGGACCGGTTTCCTGCTATCAGCCGTCTTCAGCCAGGATAGCTTGACTCCAGTGGCTTAGTGAGCACGGAACCAACATCTGGGCATACCCTTCCCACATAGGGTGAACAGCAAAACACACAAGATGATGGACGGAATGTTGCACAATGGCAAAACATTCACCCCCAGTCACAGATCTTGGTGTAGTCCATCATTATTTTACTCACCAAGCCACCCCAGTTCAGACATGGCAATATGCAAATCAGCCTTGACCCTGTGCCTCATGGGAACAGTCCATCCCGAACTGCCAAGCCATGTCTTCCCTGCACCGGAATCAAGCATCCTAGGACCGGTTTCTGGCTATCAGCCGTCTTCAGCCAGGATAGCTTGACTCCAGTGGCTTAGTGAGCACGGGACCCACATCTGGGAATACCCCACTCACACAGGGTGAACAGCAAAACACACATGATGATGGACGGAATGTTGCACATTGGCAAAACATTCACCCCCAGTCACAGATCTGGGTTTAATCCATCATTATTTTGCTTACCAAGCCACCGCAGTTCAGACATGGCCATATGCAAATCAGCCTTGACCCTGTGCCTCATGGGAACAGTCCAGCCCGAACTGCCAAACCATGTCTTCCCTGGACCGGAATCAAGCATCCTAGGACCGGTTTCTGGCTATCAGCCATGATAGCTTGACTCCAGTGGCTTAGTGAGCCCGGGACCCACGTCTGGGTATACCCTTCCCACATAGGGTGAACAGCAAAACACACAAGATGATGGACGGAATGTTGCACAATGGCAAAACATTCAATCCCAGTCAAAGATCTGGGTTTAATCCATCAATATTTTGCTCACCAAGCCACCCCAGTTCAGACATAGCCATATGCAAATCAGTCTTGACCCTGTGCCTCATGGGAACAGTCCGGCCCGAACTGCCATGCCATGTCTTCCCTGGACCAGAATCAAGCATCCTAGTACCGGTTTCTGGCTATCAGCCGTCTTCAGCCAGGATAGCTTGACTCCAGTGGCTTAGTGAGCACGGGACCCACATCTGGGAATACCCTTTCCACATAGGGTGAACAGCAAAACACACAAGATGATGGACGGAATGTTGCACAATGGCAAAACATTCACCCCCAGTCACAGATCTGGGTTTAATCCATCATTATTTTGTTCACCAAGCCACCCCAGTTCAGACATGGCCATATGCAAATCAGTCTTGACCCTGTGCCTCATGGGAACAGTCCAGCCCGAACTGCCAGGCCATGTCTTCCCTGGACCGGAATCAAGCATCCTATGATCGGTTTCTGGCTATCAGCCGTCTTCAGCCAGGATAGCTTGACTCCAGAGGCTTAGTGAGCACGGGACCCACGTCTGGGCATACCCTTCCCACATAGGGTGAACAGCAAAACACACAAGATGATGGACGGAATGTTGCACAATGGCAAAACATTCACCCCCAGTCACAGATCTGGGTTTAATCCATCACTATTTTGCTCACCAAGCCACCCCAGTTCAGACATGGCCATATGCAAATCAGTCTTGACCCTGTGCCTCATGGGAACAGTCCAGCCCGAACTGCCAAGCCATGTCTTCCCTGGCCCGTAATCAAGCATCCTAGGACCGTCTTCTGGCTATCAGCCTTCTCCAGCCAGGATAGCTTGACTCCAGTGGCTTACTGAGCACGGGACCCACGTCTGGGTATACCCTTCCCACATAGGGTGAACAGCAAAACACACAAGATGATGGACAGAATGTTGCGCAATGGCAAAACATTCAACCCCAGTCACAGATCTGGGTTTAATCCATCATTATTTTGCTCACCAAGCCACCCCAGTTCAGACATGGCCATATGCAAATCAGTCTTGACCCTGTGCCTCATGGGAACAGTCCGGCCCGATCTGCCAAGCCATGTCTACCCTGGACTGGAATCAAGCATCCTAGGACCGGTTTCTGGCTATCAGCCGCCTTCTGCCAGGATAGCTTGACTCCAGTGGCTTAGTGAGCACGGGACCCACGTCTGGGCATACCCTTCCCACATAGGGTGAACAGCAAAACACACAAGATGATGGACGGAATGTTGCACAATGGCAAAAGATTCACCCACAGTCACAGATATTGGTTTAATCCATCATTATTTTACTCACCAAGCCATCCCAGTTCAGACATGGCCATATGCAAATCAGTCTTGACCCTGTGCCTCATGGGAACAGTCCAGCCCGAACTGCCAAGCCATGTCTTCCCTGGACCGGAATCAAGCATCCTAGGACCGGTTTCTGGCTATCAGCCGTCTTCAGCCAGGATAGCTTGACTCCAGTGGCTTAGGGAGCACGAGACCCACATCTGGGCATACCCTTCCCACATAGGGTGAACAGCAAAACACACAAGATGATGGACAGAATGTTGCACAATGGCAAAACATTCACCCCCAGTCACAGATCTGGGTTTAATCCATCATTATTTTACTCACCAAGCCACCCCAGTTCAGACATGGCTATATGCAAATCAGTCTTGACCCTGTGCCTCATGGGAACAGTCCAGCCCGAACTGCCAAGCCATGTCTTCCCTGGCCCGGAATCAAGCATCCTAGGACCGTCTTCTGGCTATCAGCCTTCTTCAGCCAGGATAGCTTGACTCCAGTGGCTTACTGAGCACGGGACCCACGTCTGGGCATACCCTTCCCACATAGGGTGAACAGCAAAACACACAAGATGATGGACAGAATGTTGCACAATGGCAAAACATTCAACCCCAGTCACAGATCTGGGTTTAATCCATCATTATTTTGCTCACCAAGCCACCCCAGTTCAGACATGGCCATATGCAAATCAGTCTTGACCCTGTGCCTCATGGGAACAGTCCGGCCCGAACTGCCAAGCCATGTCTTCCCTGGACTGGAATCAAGCATCCTAGGACCGTTTTCTGGCTATCAGCCGTCTTCTGCCAGGATAGCTTGACTCCAGTGGCTTAGGGAGCACGAGACCCACATCTGGGCATACCCTTCCCACATAGGGTGAACAGCAAAACACACAAGATGATGGACAGAATGTTGCACAATGGCAAAACATTCACCCCCAGTCACAGATCTGGGCTTAATCCATCATTATTTTACTCACCAAGCCACCCCAGTTCAGACATGGCCATATGCAAATCAGTCTTGACCCTGTGCCTCATGGGAACAGTCCATCCCGAACTGCCAACCCATGTCTTCCCTGCACCGGAACCAAGCATCCTAGGACCGGTTTCTGGCTATCAGCCGTCGTCAGCCAGGATAGCTTGACTCCAGTGGCTTAGTGAGCACAGGACCCACGTCTGGGCATACCCTTCCCACATAGGGTCAACAGCAAAACACACAAGATGATGGACGGAATGTTGCACAATGGCAAAATATTCAACCCCAGTCAAAGATCTGGGTTTAATCCATCAATATTTTGCTCTTTGCTCACCAAGCCACCCCTGTTCAGACATGGCCATATGCAAATCAGTCTTGACCCTGTGCCTCATGGGAACAGTCTTGCCCGAACTGACAAGCCATGTCTTCCCTGGACCAGAATCAAGCATCCTAGGACCGGTTTCTGGCTATCAGCCGTCTTCAGCCAGGATAGCTTGACTCCAGTGGCTTAGTGAGCACGGGACCCACATCTGGGAATACCCCACCCACACAGGGTGAACAGCAAAACACACAAGATGATGGACGGAATGTTGCACAATGGCAAAACATTCACCCCCAGTCACAGATCTGGGTTTAATCCATCATTCTTTTGCTTACCAAGCCACCGCAGTTCAGACATGGCCATATGCAAATCAGCCTTGACCCTGTGCCTCATGGGAACAGTCCAGCCCGAACTGCCAAACCATGTCTTCCCTGGACCGGAATCAAGCATCCTAGGACCGGTTTCTGGCTATCAGGCATCTTCAGCCAGGATAGCTTGACTCCAGTGGCTTAGTGAGCACGGGACCCACATTTGGGCAAACCCTTCCCACATAGGGTGAACAGCAAAACACACAAGATGATGGATGGAATGTTGCACAATGGCAAAAGATTCACCCCCAGTCACAGATCTGGGTTTAATCCATCATTATTTTGCTCACCAAGCCACCCCAGTTCAGACATGGCCATATGCAAATCAGTCTTGACCCTGTGCCTCATGGGAACAGTCCAGCCTGAACTGCCAAGCCATATCTTCCCTGGACCGGAATCAAGCATCCTAGGACCGGTTTCTGGCTAACAGCCGTCTTCAGCCAGGATAGCTTGACTCCAGTGGCTTAGTGAGCACGGGACCCACGTCTGGGCATACCCTTCCCACATAGGGTGAACAGCAAAACACACAAGATGATGGACGGAATGTTGCACAATGGCAAAACATTCACCCCCAGTCAAAGATCTGGGTTTAATCCATCATTATTTTGCTCATCAAGCCACCCCAGTTCAGACATGGCCATATGCAAATCAGTCTTGACCCTGTGCCTCATGGGAACAGTCCAGCTGAACTGCCAAGCCATGTCTTCCCTGGACCGGAATCAAGCATCCTAGGACCGGTTTGTGGCTATCAGCCGTCTTCAGCAAGGATAGCTTGACTCCAGAGGCTTAGTGAGCACTGGACCCACGTCTGGGCATACCCTTCCCACATAGGGTGAACAGCAAAACACACAAGATGATGGACGGAATGTGCACAATGGCAAAACATTCACCCCCAGTCACAGATCTGGGTTTAATCCATCATTATTTTGCTCACCAAGCCACCCCAGTTCAGACATGGCCATATGCAAATCAGTCTTGACCCTGTGCCTCATGGGAACAGTCCAGCCCGAACTGCCAAGCCATGTCTTCCCTGGCCCGGAATCAAGCATCCTAGGACCGTCTTCTGGCTATCAGCCTTCTTCAGCCAGGATAGCTTGACTCCAGTGGCTTACTGAGCAGGGGACCCACGTCTGGGCATACCCTTCCCACATAGGGTGAACAGCAAAACACACAAGATGATGGACAGAATGTTGCACAATGGCAAAACATTCAACCCCAGTCACAGACCTGGGTTTAATCCATCATTATTTTGCTCACCAAGCCACCCCAGTTCAGACATGGCCATATGCAAATCAGTCTTGACCCTGTGCCTCATGGGAACAGTCCGGCCCGAACTGCCAAGCCAAGTCTTCCGTGGACTGGAATCAAGCATCCTAGGACCGGTTTCTGGCTATCAGCTGTCTTCAGCCAGGATAGCTTGACTCCAGTGGCTTAGTGAGCACGGGACCCACGTCTGGGCATACCCTTCCCACATAGGGTGAACAGCAAAACACACAAGATGATGGACGGAATGTTGCACAATGGCGAAACATTTACCCCCAGTCACAGATCTGGGTTTAATCCATCATTATTTTTGCTCACCAAGCCACCCCAGTTCATACAAGGCCATATGCAAATCAGTCTTAACCCTGTGCCTCATGGGAACAGTCCAGCCCGAACTGCCAAGCCATGTCTTCCCTGGACCGGAAACAAGCATCCTAGGACCGGTTTCCTGCTATCAGCCGTCTTCAGCCAGGATAGCTTGACTCCAGTGGCTTAGTGAGCACGGAACCAACATCTGGGCATACCCTTCCCACATAGGGTGAACAGCAAAACACACAAGATGATGGACGGAATGTTGCACAATGGCAAAACATTCACCCCCAGTCACAGATCTTGGTGTAGTCCATCATTATTTTACTCACCAAGCCACCCCAGTTCAGACATGGCAATATGCAAATCAGCCTTGACCCTGTGCCTCATGGGAACAGTCCATCCCGAACTGCCAAGCCATGTCTTCCCTGCACCGGAATCAAGCATCCTAGGACCGGTTTCTGGCTATCAGCCGTCTTCAGCCAGGATAGCTTGACTCCAGTGGCTTAGTGAGCACGGGACCCACATCTGGGAATACCCCACTCACACAGGGTGAACAGCAAAACACACATGATGATGGACGGAATGTTGCACATTGGCAAAACATTCACCCCCAGTCACAGATCTGGGTTTAATCCATCATTATTTTGCTTACCAAGCCACCGCAGTTCAGACATGGCCATATGCAAATCAGCCTTGACCCTGTGCCTCATGGGAACAGTCCAGCCCGAACTGCCAAACCATGTCTTCCCTGGACCGGAATCAAGCATCCTAGGACCGGTTTCTGGCTATCAGCCATGATAGCTTGACTCCAGTGGCTTAGTGAGCCCGGGACCCACGTCTGGGTATACCCTTCCCACATAGGGTGAACAGCAAAACACACAAGATGATGGACGGAATGTTGCACAATGGCAAAACATTCAATCCCAGTCAAAGATCTGGGTTTAATCCATCAATATTTTGCTCACCAAGCCACCCCAGTTCAGACATAGCCATATGCAAATCAGTCTTGACCCTGTGCCTCATGGGAACAGTCCGGCCCGAACTGCCATGCCATGTCTTCCCTGGACCAGAATCAAGCATCCTAGTACCGGTTTCTGGCTATCAGCCGTCTTCAGCCAGGATAGCTTGACTCCAGTGGCTTAGTGAGCACGGGACCCACATCTGGGAATACCCTTTCCACATAGGGTGAACAGCAAAACACACAAGATGATGGACGGAATGTTGCACAATGGCAAAACATTCACCCCCAGTCACAGATCTGGGTTTAATCCATCATTATTTTGTTCACCAAGCCACCCCAGTTCAGACATGGCCATATGCAAATCAGTCTTGACCCTGTGCCTCATGGGAACAGTCCAGCCCGAACTGCCAGGCCATGTCTTCCCTGGACCGGAATCAAGCATCCTATGATCGGTTTCTGGCTATCAGCCGTCTTCAGCCAGGATAGCTTGACTCCAGAGGCTTAGTGAGCACGGGACCCACGTCTGGGCATACCCTTCCCACATAGGGTGAACAGCAAAACACACAAGATGATGGACGGAATGTTGCACAATGGCAAAACATTCACCCCCAGTCACAGATCTGGGTTTAATCCATCACTATTTTGCTCACCAAGCCACCCCAGTTCAGACATGGCCATATGCAAATCAGTCTTGACCCTGTGCCTCATGGGAACAGTCCAGCCCAAACTGCCAAGCCATGTCTTCCCTGGCCCGTAATCAAGCATCCTAGGACCGTCTTCTGGCTATCAGCCTTCTCCAGCCAGGATAGCTTGACTCCAGTGGCTTACTGAGCACGGGACCCACGTCTGGGCATACCCTTCCCACATAGGGTGAACAGCAAAACACACAAGATGATGGACAGAATGTTGCGCAATGGCAAAACATTCAACCCCAGTCACAGATCTGGGTTTAATCCATCATTATTTTGCTCACCAAGCCACCCCAGTTCAGACATGGCCATATGCAAATCAGTCTTGACCCTGTGCCTCATGGGAACAGTCCGGCCCGATCTGCCAAGCCATGTCTACCCTGGACTGGAATCAAGCATCCTAGGACCGGTTTCTGGCTATCAGCCGCCTTCTGCCAGGATAGCTTGACTCCAGTGGCTTAGTGAGCACGGGACCCACGTCTGGGCATACCCTTCCCACATAGGGTGAACAGCAAAACACACAAGATGATGGACGGAATGTTGCACAATGGCAAAAGATTCACCCACAGTCACAGATATTGGTTTAATCCATCATTATTTTACTCACCAAGCCATCCCAGTTCAGACATGGCCATATGCAAATCAGTCTTGACCCTGTGCCTCATGGGAACAGTCCAGCCCGAACTGCCAAGCCATGTCTTCCCTGGACCGGAATCAAGCATCCTAGGACCGGTTTCTGGCTATCAGCCGTCTTCAGCCAGGATAGCTTGACTCCAGTGGCTTAGGGAGCACGAGACCCACATCTGGGCATACCCTTCCCACATAGGGTGAACAGCAAAACACACAAGATGATGGACAGAATGTTGCACAATGGCAAAACATTCACCCCCAGTCACAGATCTGGGTTTAATCCATCATTATTTTACTCACCAAGCCACCCCAGTTCAGACATGGCTATATGCAAATCAGTCTTGACCCTGTGCCTCATGGGAACAGTCCAGCCCGAACTGCCAAGCCATGTCTTCCCTGGCCCGGAATCAAGCATCCTAGGACCGTCTTCTGGCTATCAGCCTTCTTCAGCCAGGATAGCTTGACTCCAGTGGCTTACTGAGCACGGGACCCACGTCTGGGCATACCCTTCCCACATAGGGTGAACAGCAAAACACACAAGATGATGGACAGAATGTTGCACAATGGCAAAACATTCAACCCCAGTCACAGATCTGGGTTTAATCCATCATTATTTTGCTCACCAAGCCACCCCAGTTCAGACATGGCCATATGCAAATCAGTCTTGACCCTGTGCCTCATGGGAACAGTCCGGCCCGAACTGCCAAGCCATGTCTTCCCTGGACTGGAATCAAGCATCCTAGGACCGGTTTCTGGCTATCAGCCGTCTTCTGCCAGGATAGCTTGACTCCAGTGGCTTAGGGAGCACGAGACCCACATCTGGGCATACCCTTCCCACATAGGGTGAACAGCAAAACACACAAGATGATGGACAGAATGTTGCACAATGGCAAAACATTCACCCCCAGTCACAGATCTGGGCTTAATCCATCATTATTTTACTCACCAAGCCACCCCAGTTCAGACATGGCCATATGCAAATCAGTCTTGACCCTGTGCCTCATGGGAACAGTCCATCCCGAACTGCCAACCCATGTCTTCCCTGCACCGGAACCAAGCATCCTAGGACCGGTTTCTGGCTATCAGCCGTCGTCAGCCAGGATAGCTTGACTCCAGTGGCTTAGTGAGCACAGGACCCACGTCTGGGCATACCCTTCCCACATAGGGTCAACAGCAAAACACACAAGATGATGGACGGAATGTTGCACAATGGCAAAATATTCAACCCCAGTCAAAGATCTGGGTTTAATCCATCAATATTTTGCTCTTTGCTCACCAAGCCACCCCTGTTCAGACATGGCCATATGCAAATCAGTCTTGACCCTGTGCCTCATGGGAACAGTCTTGCCCGAACTGACAAGCCATGTCTTCCCTGGACCAGAATCAAGCATCCTAGGACCGGTTTCTGGCTATCAGCCGTCTTCAGCCAGGATAGCTTGACTCCAGTGGCTTAGTGAGCACGGGACCCACATCTGGGAATACCCCACCCACACAGGGTGAACAGCAAAACACACAAGATGATGGACGGAATGTTGCACAATGGCAAAACATTCACCCCCAGTCACAGATCTGGGTTTAATCCATCATTCTTTTGCTTACCAAGCCACCGCAGTTCAGACATGGCCATATGCAAATCAGCCTTGACCCTGTGCCTCATGGGAACAGTCCAGCCCGAACTGCCAAACCATGTCTTCCCTGGACCGGAATCAAGCATCCTAGGACCGGTTTCTGGCTATCAGGCATCTTCAGCCAGGATAGCTTGACTCCAGTGGCTTAGTGAGCACGGGACCCACATTTGGGCAAACCCTTCCCACATAGGGTGAACAGCAAAACACACAAGATGATGGATGGAATGTTGCACAATGGCAAAAGATTCACCCCCAGTCACAGATCTGGGTTTAATCCATCATTATTTTGCTCACCAAGCCACCCCAGTTCAGACATGGCCATATGCAAATCAGTCTTGACCCTGTGCCTCATGGGAACAGTCCAGCCTGAACTGCCAAGCCATGTCTTCCCTGGACCGGAATCAAGCATCCTAGGACCGGTTTCTGGCTAACAGCCGTCTTCAGCCAGGATAGCTTGACTCCAGTGGCTTAGTGAGCACGGGACCCACGTCTGGGCATACCCTTCCCACATAGGGTGAACAGCAAAACACACAAGATGATGGACGGAATGTTGCACAATGGCAAAACATTCACCCCCAGTCAAAGATCTGGGTTTAATCCATCATTATTTTGCTCATCAAGCCACCCCAGTTCAGACATGGCCATATGCAAATCAGTCTTGACCCTGTGCCTCATGGGAACAGTCCAGCTGAACTGCCAAGCCATGTCTTCCCTGGACCGGAATCAAGCATCCTAGGACCGGTTTGTGGCTATCAGCCGTCTTCAGCAAGGATAGCTTGACTCCAGAGGCTTAGTGAGCACAGGACCCACGTCTGGGCATACCCTTCCCACATAGGGTGAACAGCAAAACACACAAGATGATGGACGGAATGTGCACAATGGCAAAACATTCACCCCCAGTCACAGATCTGGGTTTAATCCATCATTATTTTGCTCACCAAGCCACCCCAGTTCAGACATGGCCATATGCAAATCAGTCTTGACCCTGTGCCTCATGGGAACAGTCCAGCCCGAACTGCCAAGCCATGTCTTCCCTGGCCCGGAATCAAGCATCCTAGGACCGTCTTCTGGCTATCAGCCTTCTTCAGCCAGGATAGCTTGACTCCAGTGGCTTACTGAGCACGGGACCCACGTCTGGGCATACCCTTCCCACATAGGGTGAACAGCAAAACACACAAGATGATGGACAGAATGTTGCACAATGGCAAAACATTCAACCCCAGTCACAGACCTGGGTTTAATCCATCATTATTTTGCTCACCAAGCCACCCCAGTTCAGACATGGCCATATGCAAATCAGTCTTGACCCTGTGCCTCATGGGAACAGTCCGGCCCGAACTGCCAAGCCAAGTCTTCCGTCGACTGGAATCAAGCATCCTAGGACCGGTTTCTGGCTATCAGCTGTCTTCAGCCAGGATAGCTTGACTCCAGTGGCTTAGTGAGCACGGGACCCACGTCTGGGCATACCCTTCCCACATAGGGTGAACAGCAAAACACACAAGATGATGGACGGAATGTTGCACAATGGCGAAACATTTACCCCCAGTCACAGATCTGGGTTTAATCCATCATTATTTTTGCTCACCAAGCCACCCCAGTTCATACAAGGCCATATGCAAATCAGTCTTAACCCTGTGCCTCATGGGAACAGTCCAGCCCGAACTGCCAAGCCATGTCTTCCCTGGACCGGAAACAAGCATCCTAGGACCGGTTTCCTGCTATCAGCCGTCTTCAGCCAGGATAGCTTGACTCCAGTGGCTTAGTGAGCACGGAACCAACATCTGGGCATACCCTTCCCACATAGGGTGAACAGCAAAACACACAAGATGATGGACGGAATGTTGCACAATGGCAAAACATTCACCCCCAGTCACAGATCTTGGTGTAGTCCATCATTATTTTACTCACCAAGCCACCCCAGTTCAGACATGGCAATATGCAAATCAGCCTTGACCCTGTGCCTCATGGGAACAGTCCATCCCGAACTGCCAAGCCATGTCTTCCCTGCACCGGAATCAAGCATCCTAGGACCGGTTTCTGGCTATCAGCCGTCTTCAGCCAGGATAGCTTGACTCCAGTGGCTTAGTGAGCACGGGACCCACATCTGGGAATACCCCACTCACACAGGGTGAACAGCAAAACACACATGATGATGGACGGAATGTTGCACATTGGCAAAACATTCAACCCCAGTCACAGATCTGGGTTTAATCCATCATTATTTTGCTCACCAAGCCACCCCAGTTCAGACATGGCCATATGCAAATCAGTCTTGACCCTGTGCCTCATGGGAACAGTCCAGCCCGAACTGCCAAGCCATGTCTTCCCTGGCCCGGAATCAAGCATCCTAGGACCGTCTTCTGGCTATCAGCCTTCTTCAGCCAGGATAGCTTGACTCCAGTGGCTTACTGAGCACGGGACCCACGTCTGGGCATACCCTTCCCACATAGGGTGAACAGCAAAACACACAAGATGATGGACAGAATGTTGCACAATGGCAAAACATTCAACCCCAGTCACAGACCTGGGTTTAATCCATCATTATTTTGCTCACCAAGCCACCCCAGTTCAGACATGGCCATATGCAAATCAGTCTTGACCCTGTGCCTCATGGGAACAGTCCGGCCCGAACTGCCAAGCCAAGTCTTCCGTGGACTGGAATCAAGCATCCTAGGACCGGTTTCTGGCTATCAGCTGTCTTCAGCCAGGATAGCTTGACTCCAGTGGCTTAGTGAGCACGGGACCCACGTCTGGGCATACCCTTCCCACATAGGGTGAACAGCAAAACACACAAGATGATGGACGGAATGTTGCACAATGGCGAAACATTTACCCCCAGTCACAGATCTGGGTTTAATCCATCATTATTTTTGCTCACCAAGCCACCCCAGTTCATACAAGGCCATATGCAAATCAGTCTTAACCCTGTGCCTCATGGGAACAGTCCAGCCCGAACTGCCAAGCCATGTCTTCCCTGGACCGGAAACAAGCATCCTAGGACCGGTTTCCTGCTATCAGCCGTCTTCAGCCAGGATAGCTTGACTCCAGTGGCTTAGTGAGCACGGAACCAACATCTGGGCATACCCTTCCCACATAGGGTGAACAGCAAAACACACAAGATGATGGACGGAATGTTGCACAATGGCAAAACATTCACCACCAGTCACAGATCTTGGTTTAGTCCATCATTATTTTACTCACCAAGCCACCCCAGTTCAGACATGGCCATATGCAAATCAGCCTTGACCCTGTGCCTCATGGGAACAGTCCATCCCGAACTGCCAAGCCATGTCTTCCCTGCACCGGAATCAAGCATCCTAGGACCGGTTTCTGGCTATCAGCCGTCTTCAGCCAGGATAGCTTGACTCCAGTGGCTTAGTGAGCACGGGACCCACATCTGGGAATACCCCACTCACACAGGGTGAACAGCAAAACACACAAGATGATGGACGGAATGTTGCACATTGGCAAAACATTCACCCCCAGTCACAGATCTGGGTTTAATCCATCATTATTTTGCTTACCAAGCCACCGCAGTTCAGACATGGCCATATGCAAATCAGCCTTGACCCTGTGCCTCATGGGAACAGTCCAGCCCGAAATGCCAAACCATGTCTTTCCTGGACCGGAATCAAGCATCCTAGGACCGGTTTCTGGCTATCAGCCGTGATAGCTTGACTCCAGTGGCTTAGTGAGCACGGGACCCACGTCTGGGTATACCCTTCCCACATAGGGTGAACAGCAAAACACACAAGATGATGGACGGAATGTTGCACAATGGCAAAACATTCAACCCCAGTCAAAGATCTGGGTTTAATCCATCAATATTTTGCTCACCAAGCCACCCCAGTTCAGACATAGCCATATGCAAATCAGTCTTGACCCTGTGCCTCATGGGAACAGTCCGGCCCGAACTGCCAAGCCATGTCTTCCCTGGACCAGAATCAAGCATCCTAGGACCGGTTTCTGGCTATTAGCCGTCTTCAGCCAGGATAGCTTGACTCCAGTGGCTTAGTGAGCACGGGACCCACATCTGGGAATACCCTTTCCACATAGGGTGAACAGCAAAACACACAAGATGATGGACGGAATGTTGCACAATGGCAAAACATTCACCCCCAGTCACAGATCTGGGTTTAATCCATCATTATTTTGTTCACCAAGCCACCCCAGTTCAGACATGGCCATATGCAAATCAGTCTTGACCCTGTGCCTCATGGGAACAGTCCAGCCCGAACTGCCAGGCCATGTCTTCCCTGGACCGGAATCAAGCATCCTAGGACCGGTTTCTGGCTATCAGCCGTCTTCAGCCAGGATAGCTTGACTCCAGAGGCTTAGTGAGCACGGGACCCACGTCTGGGCATACCCTTCCCACATAGGGTGAACAGCAAAACACACAAGATGATGGACGGAATGTTGCACAATGGCAAAACATTCACCCCCAGTCACAGATCTGGGTTTAATCCATCACTATTTTGCTCACCAAGCCACCCCAGTTCAGACATGGCCATATGCAAATCAGTCTTGACCCTGTGCCTCATGGGAACAGTCCAGCCCGAACTGCCAAGCCATGTCTTCCCTGGCCCGTAATCAAGCATCCTAGGACCGTCTTCTGGCTATCAGCCTTCTCCAGCCAGGATAGCTTGACTCCAGTGGCTTACTGAGCACGGGACCCACGTCTGGGCATACCCTTCCCACATAGGGTGAACAGCAAAACACACAAGATGATGGACAGAATGTTGCGCAATGGCAAAACATTCAACCCCAGTCACAGATCTGGGTTTAATCCATCATTATTTTGCTCACCAAGCCACCCCAGTTCAGACATGGCCATATGCAAATCAGTCTTGACCCTGTGCCTCATGGGAACAGTCCGGGCCGATCTGCCAAGCCATGTCTACCCTGGACTGGAATCAAGCATCCTAGGACCGGTTTCTGGCTATCAGCCGCCTTCTGCCAGGATAGCTTGACTCCAGTGGCTTAGTGAGCACGGGACCCACGTCTGGGCATACCCTTCCCACATAGGGTGAACAGCAAAACACACAAGATGATGGACGGAATGTTGCACTATGGCAAAAGATTCACCCACAGTCACAGATCTTGGTTTAATCCATCATTATTTTACTCACCAAGCCATCCCAGTTCAGACATGGCCATATGCAAATCAGTCTTGACCCTGTGCCTCATGGGAACAGTCCAGCCCGAACTGCCAAGCCATGTCTTCCCTGGACCGGAATCAAGCATCCTAGGACCGGTTTCTGGCTATCAGCCGTCTTCAGCCAGTTTAGCTTGACTCCAGTGGCTTAGGGAGCACGAGACCCACATCTGGGCATACCCTTCCCACATAGGGTGAACAGCAAAACACACAAGATGATGGACAGAATGTTGCACAATGGCAAAACATTCACCCCCAGTCACAGATCTGGGTTTAATCCATCATTATTTTACTCACCAAGCCACCCCAGTTCAGACATGGCTATATGCAAATCAGTCTTGACCCTGTGCCTCATGGGAACAGTCCAGCCCGAACTGCCAAGCCATGTCTTCCCTGGCCCGGAATCAAGCATCCTAGGACCGTCTTCTGGCTATCAGCCTTCTTCAGCCAGGATAGCTTGACTCCAGTGGCTTACTGAGCACGGGACCCACGTCTGGGCATACCCTTCCCACATAGGGTGAACAGCAAAACACACAAGATGATGGACAGAATGTTGCACAATGGCAAAACATTCAACCCCAGTCACAGATCTGGGTTTAATCCATCATTATTTTGCTCACCAAGCCACCCCAGTTCAGACATGGCCATATGCAAATCAGTCTTGACCCTGTGCCTCATGGGAACAGTCCGGCCCGAACTGCCAAGCCATGTCTTCCCTGGACTGGAATCAAGCATCCTAGGACCGGTTTCTGGCTATCAGCCGTCTTCTGCCAGGATAGCTTGACTCCAGTGGCTTAGGGAGCACGAGACCCACATCTGGGCATACCCTTCCCACATAGGGTGAACAGCAAAACACACAAGATGATGGACAGAATGTTGCACAATGGCAAAACATTCACCCCCAGTCACAGATCTGGGCTTAATCTATCATTATTTTACTCACCAAGCCACCCCAGTTCAGACATGGCCATATGCAAATCAGTCTTGACCCTGTGCCTCATGGGAACAGTCCATCCCGATCTGCCAACCCATGTCTTCCCTGCACCGGAACCAAGCATCCTAGGACCGGTTTCTGGCTATCAGCCGTCGTCAGCCAGGATAGCTTGACTCCAGTGGCTTAGTGAGCACAGGACCCACGTCTGGGCATACCCTTCCCACATAGGGTCAACAGCAAAACACACAAGATGATGGACGGAATGTTGCACAATGGCAAAATATTCAACCCCAGTCAAAGATCTGGGTTTAATCCATCAATATTTTGCTCTTTGCTCACCAAGCCACCCCTGTTCAGACATGGCCATATGCAAATCAGTCTTGACCCTGTGCCTCATGGGAACAGTCTTGCCCGAACTGACAAGCCATGTCTTCCCTGGACCAGAATCAAGCATCCTAGGACCGGTTTCTGGCTATCAGCCGTCTTCAGCCAGGATAGCTTGACTCCAGTGGCTTAGTGAGCACGGGACCCACATCTGGGAATACCCCACCCACACAGGGTGAACAGCAAAACACACAAGATGATGGACGGAATGTTGCACAATGGCAAAACATTCACCCCCAGTCACAGATCTGGGTTTAATCCATCATTCTTTTGATTACCAAGCCACCGCAGTTCAGACATGGCCATATGCAAATCAGCCTTGACCCTGTGCCTCATGGGAACAGTCCAGCCCGAACTGCCAAACCATGTCTTCCCTGGACCGGAATCAAGCATCCTAGGACCGGTTTCTGGCTATCAGGCATCTTCAGCCAGGATAGCTTGACTCCAGTGGCTTAGTGAGCACGGGACCCACATTTGGGCAAACCCTTCCCACATAGGGTGAACAGCAAAACACACAAGATGATGGATGGAATGTTGCACAATGGCAAAAGATTCACCCCCAGTCACAGATCTGGGTTTAATCCATCATTATTTTGCTCACCAAGCCACCCCAGTTCAGACATGGCCATATGCAAATCAGTCTTGACCCTGTGCCTCATGGGAACAGTCCAGCCCGAACTGCCAAGCCATGTCTTCCCTGCACCGGAATCAAGCATCCTAGGACCGGTTTCTGGCTAACAGCCGTCTTCAGCCAGGATAGCTTGACTCCAGTGGCTTAGTGAGCACGGGACCCACGTCTGGGCATACCCTTCCCACATAGGGTGAACAGCAAAACACACAAGATGATGGACGGAATGTTGCACAATGGCAAAACATTCACCCCCAGTCACAGATCTGGGTTTAATCCATCATTATTTTGCTCATCAAGCCACCCCAGTTCAGACATGGCCATATGCAAATCAGTCTTGACCCTGTGCCTCATGGGAACAGTCCAGCCGAACTGCCAAGCCATGTCTTCCCTGGACCGGAATCAAGCATCCTAGGACCGGTTTGTGGCTATCAGCCGTCTTCAGCAAGGATAGCTTGACTCCAGAGGCTTAGTGAGCACAGGACCCACGTCTGGGCATACCCTTCCCACATAGGGTGAACAGCAAAACACACAAGATGATGGACGGAATGTGCACAATGGCAAAACATTCACCCCCAGTCACAGATCTGGGTTTAATCCATCATTATTTTGCTCACCAAGCCACCCCAGTTCAGACATGGCCATATGCAAATCAGTCTTGACCCTGTGCCTCATGGGAACAGTCCAGCCCGAACTGCCAAGCCATGTCTTCCCTGGCCCGGAATCAAGCATCCTAGGACCGTCTTCTGGCTATCAGCCTTCTTCAGCCAGGATAGCTTGACTCCAGTGGCTTACTGAGCACGGGACCCACGTCTGGGCATACCCTTCCCACATAGGGTGAACAGCAAAACACACAAGATGATGGACAGAATGTTGCACAATGGCAAAACATTCAACCCCAGTCACAGACCTGGGTTTAATCCATCATTATTTTGCTTACCAAGCCACCGCAGTTCAGACATGGCCATATGCAAATCAGCCTTGACCCTGTGCCTCATGGGAACAGTCCAGCCCGAACTGCCAAGCCATGTCTTCCCTGGACCGGAAACAAGCATCCTAGGACTGGTTTCCTGCTATCAGCCGTCTTCAGCCAGGATAGCTTGACTCCAGTGGCTTAGTGAGCACGGAACCAACATCTGGGCATACCCTTCCCACATAGGGTGAACAGCAAAACACACAAGATGATGGACGGAATGTTGCACAATGGCAAAACATTCACCCCCAGTCACAGATCTTGGTTTAGTCCATCATTATTTTACTCACCAAGCCACCCCAGTTCAGACATGGCCATATGCAAATCAGCCTTGACCCTGTGCCTCATGGGAACAGTCCATCCCGAACTGCCAAGCCATGTCTTCCCTGCACCGGAATCAAGCATCCTAGGACCGGTTTCTGGCTATCAGCCGTCGTCAGCCAGGATAGCTTGACTCCAGTGGCTTAGTGAGCACGGGACCCACGTCTGGGCATACCCTTCCCACATAGGGTCAACAGCAAAACACACAAGATGATGGACGGAATGTTGCACAATGGCAAAACATTCAACCCCAGTCAAAGATCTGGGTTTAATCCATCAATATTTTGCTCACCAAGCCACCCCAGTTCAGACATGGCCATATGCAAATCAGTCTTGACCCTTTGCCTCATGGGAACAGTCCGGCCCGAACTGACAAGCCATGTCTTCCCTGGACCAGAATCAAGCATCCTAGGACCGGTTTCTGGCTATCAGCCGTCTTCAGCCAGGATAGCTTGACTCCAGTGGCTTAGTGAGCACGGGACCCACATCTGGGAATACCCCACCCACACAGGGTGAACAGCAAAACACACAAGATGATGGACGGAATGTTGCACAATGGCAAAACATTCACCCCCAGTCACAGATCTGGGTTTAATCCATCATTATTTTGCTTACCAAGCCACCGCAGTTCAGACATGGCCATATGCAAATCAGCCTTGACCCTGTGCCTCATGGGAACAGTCCAGCCCGAACTGCCAAACCATGTCTTCCCTGGACCGGAATCAAGCATCCTAGGACCGGTTTCTGGCTATCAGCCGTGATAGCTGGACTCCAGTGGCTTAGTGAGCACGGGACCCACGTCTGGGTATACCCTTCCCACATAGGGTGAACAGCAAAACACACAAGATGATGGACGGAATGTTGCACAATGGCAAAACATTCAACCCCAGTCAAAGATCTGGGTTTAATACATCAATATTTTGCTCACCAAGCCACCCCAGTTCAGACATAGCCATATGCAAATCAGTCTTGACCCTGTGCCTCATGGGAACAGTCCAGCCCGAACTGCCAAGCCATGTCTTCCCTGGACCAGAATCAAGCATCCTAGGACCGGTTTCTGGCTATCAGCCGTCTTCAGCCAGGATAGCTTGACTCCAGTGGCTTAGTGAGCACGGGACCCACATCTGGGAATACCCTTTCCACATAGGGTGAACAGCAAAACACACAAGATGATGGACGGAATGTTGCACAATGGCAAAACATTCACCCCCAGTCACAGATCTGGGTTTAATCCATCATTATTTTGTTCACCAAGCCACCCCAGTTCAGACATGGCCATATGCAAATCAGTCTTGACCCTGTGCCTCATGGGAACAGTCCAGCCCGAACTGCCAGGCCATGTCTTCCCTGGACCGGAATCAAGCATCCTAGGACCGGTTTCTGGCTATCAGCCTTCTCCAGCCAGGATAGCTTGACTCCAGTGGCTTACTGAGCACGGGACCCACGTCTGGGCATACCCTTCCCACATAGGGTGAACAGCAAAACACACAAGATGATGGACGGAATGTTGCACAATGGCAAAACATTCACCCACAGTCACAGATCTTGGTTTAATCCATCATTATTTTACTCACCAAGCCATCCCAGTTCAGACATGGCCATATGCAAATCAGTCTTGACCCTGTGCCTCATGGGAACAGTCCAGCCCGAACTGCCAAGCCATGTCTTCCCTGGACTGGAATCAAGCATCCTAGGACCGGTTTCTGGCTATCAGCCATCTTCAGCCAGGATAGCTTGACTCCAGTGGCTTAGGGAGCACGAGACCCACATCTGGGCATACCTTTCCACATAGGGTGAACAGCAAAACACACAAGATGATGGACAGAATGTTGCACAATGGCAAACCATTCACCCCCAGTCACAGATCTGGGTTTAATCCATCATTATTTTACTCACCAAGCCACCCCAGTTCAGACATGGCCATATGCAAATCAGTCTTGACCCTGTGCCTCATGGGAACAGTCCGTCCCGAACTGCCAACCCATGTCTTCCCTGCACCGGAATCAAGCATCCTAGGACCGGTTTCTGGCTATCAGCCGTCGTCAGCCAGGATAGCTTGACTCCAGTGGCTGAGTGAGCACAGGACCCACGTCTGGGCATACCCTTCCCACATAGGGTCAACAGCAAAACACACAAGATGATGGACGGAATGTTGCACAATGGCAAAATATTCAACCCCAGTCAAAGATCTGGGTTTAATCCATCAATATTTTGCTCACCAAGCCACCCCTGTTCAGACATGGCCATATGCAAATCAGTCTTGACCCTTTGCCTCATGGGAACAGTCCGGCCCGAACTGACAAGCCATGTCTTCCCTGGACCAGAATCAAGCATCCTAGGACCGGTTTCTGGCTATCAGCCGTCTTCAGCCAGGATAGCTTGACTCCAGTGGCTTAGTGAGCACGGGACCCACATCTGGGAATACCCCACCCACACAGGGTGAACAGCAAAACACACAAGATGATGGACGGAATGTTGCACAATGGCAAAACATTCACCCCCAGTCACAGATCTGGGTTTAATCCATCATTATTTTGCTTACCAAGCCACCGCAGTTCAGACATGGCCATATGCAAATCAGCCTTGACCCTGTGCCTCATGGGAACAGTCCAGCCCGAACTGCCAAACCATGTCTTCCCTGGACCGGAATCAAGCATCCTAGGACCGGTTTCTGGCTATCAGCCGTGATAGCTGGACTCCAGTGGCTTAGTGAGCACGGGACCCACGTCTGGGTATACCCTTCCCACATAGGGTGAACAGCAAAACACACAAGATGATGGACGGAATGTTGCACAATGGCAAAACATTCAACCCCAGTCAAAGATCTGGGTTTAATACATCAATATTTTGCTCACCAAGCCACCCCAGTTCAGACATAGCCATATGCAAATCAGTCTTGACCCTGTGCCTCATGGGAACAGTCCAGCCCAAACTGCCAAGCCATGTCTTCCCTGGACCAGAATCAAGCATCCTAGGACCGGTTTCTGGCTATCAGCCGTCTTCAGCCAGGATAGCTTGACTCCAGTGGCTTAGTGAGCACGGGACCCACATCTGGGAATACCCTTTCCACATAGGGTGAACAGCAAAACACACAAGATGATGGACGGAATGTTGCACAATGGCAAAACATTCACCCCCAGTCACAGATCTGGGTTTAATCCATCATTATTTTGTTCACCAAGCCACCCCAGTTCAGACATGGCCATATGCAAATCAGTCTTGACCCTGTGCCTCATGGGAACAGTCCAGCCCGAACTGCCAGGCCATGTCTTCCCTGGACCGGAATCAAGCATCCTAGGACCGGTTTCTGGCTATCAGCCTTCTCCAGCCAGGATAGCTTGACTCCAGTGGCTTACTGAGCACGGGACCCACGTCTGGGCATACCCTTCCCACATAGGGTGAACAGCAAAACACACAAGATGATGGACGGAATGTTTCACAATGGCAAAACATTCACCCACAGTCACAGATCTTGGTTTAATCCATCATTATTTTACTCACCAAGCCATCCCAGTTCAGACATGGCCATATGCAAATCAGACTTGACCCTGTGCCTCATGGGAACAGTCCAGCCCGAACTGCCAAGCCATGTCTTCCCTGGACCGGAATCAAGCATCCTAGGACCGGTTTCTGGCTATCAGCCGTCTTCAGCCAGGATAGCTTGACTCCAGTGGCTTAGGGAGCACGAGACCCACATCTGGGCATACCCTTCCCACATAGGGTGAACAGCAAAACACACAAGATGATGGACAGAATGTTGCACAATGGCAAAACATTCACCCCCAGTCACAGATCTGGGTTTAATCCATCATTAGTTTACTCACCAAGCCACCCCAGTTCAGACATGGCCATATGCAAATCAGTCTTGACCCTGTGCCTCATGGGAACAGTCCATCCCGAACTGCCAACCCATGTCTTCCCTGCACCGGAATCAAGCATCCTAGGACCGGTTTCTGGCTATCAGCCGTCGTCAGCCAGGATAGCTTGACTCCAGTGGCTTAGTGAGCACAGGACCCACGTCTGGGCATACCCTTCCCACATAGGGTCAACAGCAAAACACACAAGATGATGGACGGAATGTTGCACAATGGCAAAATATTCAACCCCAGTCAAAGATCTGGGTTTAATCCATCAATATTTTGCTCACCAAGCCACCCCTGTTCAGACATGGCCATATGCAAATCAGTCTTGACCCTGTGCCTCATGGGAACAGTCCGGCCCGAACTGACAAGCCATGTCTTCCCTGTACCAGAATCAAGCATCCTAGGACCGGTTTCTGGCTATCAGCCGTCTTCAGCCAGGATAGCTTGACTCCAGTGGCTTAGTGAGCACGGGACCCACATCTGGGAATACCCCACCCACACAGGGTGAACAGCAAAACACACAAGATGATGGACGGAATGTTGCACAATGGCAAAACATTCACCCCCAGTCACAGATCTGGGTTTAATCCATCATTATTTTGCTTACCAAGCCACCGCAGTTCAGACATGGCCATATGCAAATCAGCCTTGACCCTGTGCCTCATGGGAACAGTCCAGCCCGAACTGCCAAACCATGTCTTCCCTGGACCGGAATCAAGCATCCTAGGACCGGTTTCTGGCTATCAGGCGTCTTCAGCCAGGATAGCTTGACTCCAGTGGCTTAGTGAGCACGGGACCCACATCTGGGCAAACCCTTCCCACATAGGGTGAACACCAAAACACACAAGATGATGGACGGAATGTTGCACAATGGCAAAACATTCACCCCCAGTCACAGATCTGTGGTTCTGGAAATCTGGACCCTGTTGTTATCCCGATATCGAGGTCCAATATCCGTGTCACAAAATATCAACGTACCATGACGAATTTGGTGTCAACAGACCGATAATGATTAGGACATCATTCCTATGCATTTGCATCATAATCGAAGGTTGCTAACACCCCTAAATCATAGTTTCCGTCCCGACCCTTTAGATTCCATTTTGTAAACGACATCCATCTTACGTCTTGCCCTCATGATAAGTCAATTAAAGGTCGAGCTTGATCTAAAAGGACACGTCCACCTTCCCTGACTTCCCCCTGACCTGTCCCAACTGACTCCATTGCCTTTAGCCAAACCTGTTTGGGCAGCTCCTCGCCCAGTGGCCCAAAACGATAACATCAATGCATAACATTCCCCAACCTATTCACTACATACAGACCATGCTTTCTACAAACATACACCTGTCCACGTTCCCTGTTTTATGGCCAGTTTTATGACTAGGAGGTGCCTTTCTTTATTGGTGTTTCATCGATATCTGATGGGAGTTCCGGGCCTAACCGGGTAATCTATCACGAACTGGACATCTAAAATGTGGGCTTGCTTACATGACTTCGCTCTTTGTATTATTGTAGAAATATGTGTATAGCCATATCATAAACTCAAGAATTCTTGCTCGCAGCCATTATTTTTGTATATAAGGAGAAGGCTGGTTCTGTAAAAACGAACAGTCTCCCGAGAATATACTCCCCGTGTGGTGTACTTCTGGGACACGTGTTACTTGGTAGCTGCCAATAAAACTTGATCTCTGACTGTGACTAGAAGACTCCGTGTTTCTGTGGTCCGGAACAAGGGAGAACTCAGAGGTCTTCGGGTGTTATCCCCTGGCACCAACGGGTTCCTAAAAACCCGTTACCTCAGTTGGCGCCCAACTCGGGGCGGTATCAAGCGGCAACGGTCCAAGCCAGATGTTCGTGAGGAGCTTCGTGTGAAAATTCCGGAGGACGGCCAGCCACTTCAGCGACCCCTGTATGTCGACGTGGTTCCGAAGGTCTTTGCTGCGAGGTTACCCGCGTCTCGACGGCTACGAAGGACTGCTGCCCTGACTATCGCCTTGTTTTGGACCCAGTGATCCTTGGTAGAGCGAAACGATAGACGAGTCTTCTAGCGACGTCACAGATCTTCAAATACTTCAGTTAAGTATGAGTGGAGCGTCTCCCAGTCCTTAGTTTGTCCTTAGTTTTTGGTATCCTTGAGATACGCTTTGATTTGGTACTTGCAAGCCCCAAAGCCGAAGGACTCGTGTTTTCACGAGAAAATATCGTAACAGATAACCCTTTGAAGTTTGAAGCTAGACTAGTGAGCGAAGATGCCTGGTTTTAGCAGACTTGGAAACTTGTTTTGTCTTGGTTGTAGTAAGGACTCCCGATTAGAGGATTCTTGTCCGGTTCCTCCAATTGGAACTCCAACGTATGAGCTCTATGTAAAGCATGGCGTAGGTCCTATCGCATATAATGAAGTATGGATAAAATACACCCGCAAGGATGGTGTTTTAAAATGGCCCCAATATGGTAGTTTTGACTCCGAAATTTTAGATAATTTAGAGGTCAAATTGTTCAAGAAGAAAGCCCGGCCGGCGATGTTTGACTCTTTCCGTTTATGGCGTAAAGAGGCCAAACAAAAGGTAATTAAATTAGAAAAGAAAAATAAGAGAGAAAGAGGTATTTCGGTAATGCAAGCCGCGATAAAATTTAAAGACAACGAAGAAGATCAAATGAGTGAGCAGTTGCACAGGCAACGTAAAATGGCAATAGATAAATGCTATCCTGTTTTACCATCTCTTCAGCAAGAGACAGTAAAGGAGCGCGAAAAAGATCCATTAATGGCGCATTTGCTAAGTTCGCCACCACCCTATGCGCAAAATGCCACAGCACCTCCGCAACCTTTAGTTGCACCTCTGGTAGCTGTTATGCCGGCTCCTTTACAACACTCACCAGCCGCTCTTCAGCTGGCTTCTATTTCTCTGGTGCAGCCTCCTCAAGGCTCACCGATCACATCTACTTGTCCTCCTGTTTCTCCTACAACTTCGCCTAGCGCACCTTCTATTACTTCTGATACTCGTTCTACGAATGCTTCTGTTTCTGCTTTGCGTGACTCTGTTCTGCCACCAGTTATTCCTCCACTTTCACCTTCTGTCTGGCATAAAATGGCCAGCATTGTTACTAACATTCCTAAACCACTGTTTCGGTCGCCTAAAACGACCCCTAATATGGGACAAAGACAATTACGAAGCCAAATGCCTTATTATCAGGAGAGGGAATCATTGAATAAGTTAGCACGGAATTGGGCTATGGATACAGCGAGATATGATGTAGAGTCTGTCATGAACGTCTTCCGTCAATGGGATGAACCAACGCAAAGATACATTTTTGAACAGATGTGTGTTTTTCTGTGTGAGGATTTGGAAGATAATGGTCAAGAAAGCAACACTCGAGAATTGTGTAACGTACGATTTAAATTTGGGGAAGGTATGATCGTAGGTCCCAATGTCGAAAAAGCAGTTGAGATATTATTATCGTATCGAAGTACGGGTGGTAATTCTGGGTCATCATCTGAATGTGGTACATCTAGTAGGAAAAGAGCGAGACAGTACCCCATGAGAGAGGTTCCTCCGGTTTGGAGGGAAGGTGATGCGAATGCAAATCCACCAATTCTGCCTCATTTCCAGCGTGTATGGGTACATGTCCCCTGGAAAAGATCAGAGGTTTTAGCACTCAAGCAGACACTACCTGATCCTCGTAAAAACTCGACTGGGTATTATAAGGAGTTATCGCAAACTGCAAGCTCATGTATAATGAATTTAGCGGATATAGACATGCTGTTTGGGAACGTTGTTCCACACCCTTTATGGAGTAAAATTCGTCATACGAACCATGACCAGGAACTAGGTGACTCATGAACAAACATTACCGCTACAGATGCTAGACAAATTGGTGGTTTTAAACCTGAGCCGATAATAGCTGAACTTCCCGGTAGGATTGTCGCGTACATTAAAACAATAATGCCTGAAGTACGCGTAAACTGGGATAAGCTATCTGCGTGTAAGCAGAAGAAAGATGAGAATGTGTCTGACTTTTTCACGAGATTTGAGGAGATTTTCACCGATCATAGTGGTCAAGATATGGCTACCGAGGGTGGTCAAAGATTGTTTGTAGACAAATTCGTACATAACTTACTTCCTGAACTATGAAATAAACCGAAAGATTCAGAGAGTGCTTGGGCTGTCTCTACGTCAGCGCAGATTTTAGCCACAGCCCAGTACTATGAAAATAGGCGCAAAGAGGAGCTAGATAAGGCAGACAAAAAGACGAAAGATTTAAAAACTAAAGTTCTTCTCCAGCATGCCTATCCGCCTCGTATGGCTAGTCAGCCCAGTTATCAGCAACAACAGCAGTATTCGAGAAACACGCAAGGAAACGAGTTTTCCCATCAACGTCTTTCGTATGGCCCGAATCAATGTGCGTATTGCAAGGAAGAGGGCCATTTCAAAAGTAATTGTCCGGCTCTTGCGCGACGGTTAAACGGCATTTCGGGTGTAAGGGGAAGAGGTGTTCAACATGCCCCTAGAGGTAGGGGTTGTGGAAATTTCTCCCAGAACACAGTTTCTTTTCCACCTCAGAATTCCATGAACAGCTTTGACCAACAGAATAATGCATTGTCTAGGTCAGCTCAGTACTATACTGACGACTATTACACCGAACACGATACTGAGGGTAACGATTGCTAGGACAGCCATGGACAAAGAGAGGGAGTCGTTTCAGTTCCAGTAGATCAGAATGGACCTTATGTCGAGGTAATTGCCTCAGGAGTGTCAGAGCCATTTCTGCTGGATTCTGGTGCTACAAAAAGTTCTATTATGCACTTGAAACTTCCTGGCGCACCTTTGTCTGGCGAAATGAATGTCTCAGTAGGTTTCTCTGGCTCCCCTGTTAGAAACCCAATCTCTAGTCCTATATCACTTTCTGTTGGCCCATGCGAATTAGAAGCACCCCTCATTTTGACAACAGGTTGCGGTGAAAATTTGTTAGGTTTGGATTTACTAAAGAGGTTGTATGCGACTCTATACTGTTCCCCCTTGGGAGTACAACTTACTTTAGGTAAGAAAGTCATTTCTCCGATGTATTTGTCAAAGGAAGATATTCCAGCTGAATTGTCATCACTCCCTGATATACTTTGGGCTAATGGTTCTAATGATGTCGGTCGTTTGGAGATAGCACCGTATGTCATAACTTTGAAAGCCAACGTTAGGTTGCCACGTATTCCTCAATACAAAATATCTAGCGAATGCGAAAAGGCGTTGTTGACGATCATTTATGATCTGATCGATAAAGATGTTATCGAGGAAACAACAGGAAATGTTTGTAACAGTCCAGTTTTGCCCGTCTTAAAACGCACTGATCCTTCACAACCGCCTGTATACAGATTCGTGATTGACCTCAGAGAAGTGAATAAGGTAGTTATCCCACAGTTTCCCGTTGTCCCCGACATTACTGCATTATTGACCATGGTTCCAGCTTCAGCAGCTTGGTTCTCGGTGATTGACCTGAAGAACGCTTTCTTCAGCATCCCGATTGCTGAGGAGAGTAGAGACCTTTTCGGCTTCAATTTAGGAGGACGAAGCTTCCGCTTCAAGTGCGCTCCTCAAGGCTACTGCGAAAGCCCATCAATATTCAGCCAGGCCCTGAAAACACAACTGGACACTATTGTTCTGCCAGATGGGTCAACTCTGATTCAGTATGTAGACGATCTGCTGATCGCTGGAGACACTGAAGAAATTTGCAAACATGCCACATTGTCATTATTGCGTCACTTATGTGACATGAAGCACAAAGTCTCTCTTTCCAAACTACAATTTTGCCGACAAGAAGTAACCTACTTAGGTCACATCTTGTCGAAGGAGGGAAGGAGACTGACACCAGAAAGAATACAGGCAATTGCAGATCTGAGTGCCCCAAGGACACAGAGAGAGGTTCGAGCCTTCTTGGGCATTACATCGTACTGTAGACAATGGATACCGAATTTCTCACTACTAGCTAAACCCTTGCTGGCACTACTCTGCAAAGACACACCCAATCCTATGCCCTGGTCTGAAGATTGTCAGACGAGTTTCCACAAGTTGCGTGATGCATTGTGTTCGGCTCCTGTGTTGGGAAACCCCAACTACAGTAAGCCTTTCACATTATACGTCCATGAGAAGGAAGGTTGTGCATTATCAGTCCTAACACAACACTTTGGGGACAAACAGCGCCCATGCGCGTATTTTTCGGCAACTCTAGACCCTGTGGCTAAAGCCCTACCAAGTTGTCTGAGGGCTACCGCTGCAGCAGCTGTCTGCATTCGACAGTCTGCTGGATTAGTCATGAATAATACTCTGATCGTTATGGTTCCGCATGCAGTAGACATTTTGCTAAACAGGACAAAGACACAACATCTCACTAGCGCTCGACTATCCAGTTACGAACTTACACTGTTAGCAAGTCACATCCACATAAAGAGGTGTGATACACTCAACCCCTCTACGCTACTACCCATCCCGACAGAAACAGACAAAATTGATTGTAGGAAGGGGGAATCTCTAGTTGGCGCAGTGCAGCACTGGCGACAAGCAGGGACTCTCTCTTCCCCGTCAGGGCTGAGGGTTACCTTCAAGACAACCTCTGCTTACCCTCTAGGTAGTGTGGCTTAAGCAGTCTTAGGCTAATCTCTGGGGCATGTAGGGTTAAACATTTGCAACATTACACCATCACCACCAACCCACCACACAATGACACCAAACTGTATTTGTAAAAATATATCTTCTTTATATAAATTTCAAGCAGGCTTGTAAATACAGTTGTCAAACTTTCAATAGCGGTTCCAGTTTACTTAGTTGGGTTGCCACAGTTCTTTCTAGCAATAGGCAATCTTTAGCGTTTCAAAACAGTTCTTTATCAGCTTCCAATTCCCCCAAATATGGTATTACTTTGGGGGCCTTTCTGTTCACGTTTTATCAAAACAAAGGCGGAGTTGCCTGCTGGGGCCTTGGCGCACCTCCGAGAACTGAATGGGCCCGACCGGCCCGGGCTCACGCTACTAGCGGGAGCGGCGGCAGGTTGGCTCGAGTCCGCCCCTCTGTGCGAGCCGCACGGCTGTGCGCGGCTGGCGGGGGAGAGAGCGGGGGCCCTGGGAGCGCTCCACACGCGACTCCTGAGGGCTTGGCAGGTCAGAGGGCGGTGCGAGCGAACAGGCTAGAGGCTCGCACCGCGGGGGCAACAACAGTACCTTTGTCTTTGATGAACAGGGTCGAGGCAGTCCGGCCACAGGTCAGCGCGGTGGTCCGCGTCGCGGGGTCTTCCTCCCGGGGTTGGAGCGAGCGGCGGCTCGGCTCGAGCTCGGAGGTTGGCGTTGCGGCGCGGGCCGGGCCACAGGGACGGAGCACCTTGAGATTTCCTGACCAGGAGGGCACACGCAGAGGGCAGAGATCCTCGGCACAGGCCTCTGTTAATCCAGGCGACGTTCAGGCACCCCACGCAACAGCTGTTCCTCGGACAGCGGCGGCGCGTTCAGGGGCACACAGACACGAAGGGGTGCAAGCAGGCACCGGGCACCACCCTTCTTCACGTTGCGAGCTGCAGCTCGGGGTCAGTCACGGTGTTCAGATCAGCTGGGCTGGTCTTCACGATGCTTCTGGGCCAGGCAGGCGGCAGTCACTTTGCTTAGAGGGCGGGCAGCTCCCAGAGCGCTGCTGAGGAGCGCGATGGACACAGCGCGCTCCGCTTTTTCCTGGGGAGGCTTGCAAAAGGAAAACAGCGTCTTCCAGTGGTTCCTGGGTCAGGGGGTAGCGCTCACTGTTCCTGGAGCGCTGGTCAGGGGGCAAGTTCACAGGCAAGCCCTTGGAGATCTTTCAGCAGAGTTTGGCACAAAGTTTCAATAAGCAAAAGTCTTTGGTAGTCTTTTCTTTCCTCTCCTTTGGCAGCAAGGCACCAGACACAGGCCAGAGACAGCACTCCTCCTTGTCCTTCCAGGTCCTTCTCTTCGGGCAGAGTTTCTTCTGTAGCACAAACAGGATCTAATTTACAAGGAGCAGGGCTCCTTCTTTTATACCCAGTTTCTTTTGTTCTAGCAAGCCATGGGGGGCCTCTGCATAACTGCTCCAGTCTCTGAGCACTTGTTGTGGGTACTTCTGGCTTCTGCATTCAGTGTGAGGGCAGGCACATCAGCCGCTCCCCAGGGGGGCGGAGCTGGCATTGTGAAGACAGAGGCAGCTTGAGCACTTTGTTGACAAGCTTCGGTCCTTCCTGGGCCAGGTGCAGGCTGAGTCATCAGTCGCTCCCCAGGAGGGCGGAGCCAGCATTGTGGTGGCAGAGCACAGCCTGATGCATCATTCAGGGGAAACTCTCACCACCCACTAAGGTGTCATCTGGCTATTCACTACCTGTCAACTCCCAGCCCTGTCACTCACACACACCAGACAGTCAGATCCACATCCAAGCAGAGGCGGGCTGAAATGGTTAGGCCAGCAAATGCTAACTTTCTAAAAGTAGCATTTGCAAACACAGGATATTAAAATAAACTTTACTAAAAGAAGTATTTTATTATTCTGAGTTCAGGCATACTAAACATTAATTTCCACCATGTTCACTGAGCCTGCTGGGATTATAGAGTGTAATAATTCCAGCAGCCCATCTGGCCTAAAGGGAACTGGTAGCCTTACAATAGTGAAAAACGAATTTGGCAGTAATTCACTATTAGGACATGCCACACACATCAGGGCATGTCCTACCTTACACTTACAATGCACCCTGCCCTCAGGCCTACCATAGGGGTGACTAATATGAAGTTAAGGGAAGGTTTTAGGGGCTGGCAAGTGTGTGCACTTGCCCAGCCAGTGTGACAGTACCAGACTGCACGCAGGTTCTGCAATGGCAGACCCTCGACACATTTTTCAGGCTGCTTCTGTGGGTGGCGCAACCAGCGCTGCAGGCCCACTAGCAGTATTGGCATTCACAAGCCCTGGCACTCCTGGTACACTTTACTAGGGACTAACAGTAAATCCAATGAACCAATCATGGACATCAATCACATGTACACTTTACAACAGGGAGAGCATATGCACTTTGGCACTGGTCAGCAGTGGCAAAGTGCCCAGAGTCATTAAACCAACAAAAACAGGTCAGAGAGAGTATTGGAGGAAGGCAAAAAGTTTAGGGATGACCCTGCCAAGAGGCCCAGGTCCAACACAACCCCCTTCCAGCCAAAACGCAGGGTAGACCAATCACCACTGTGATGGGCTTCCCTGCTTAGGGCGATAGAACATGGACCTGGCCCGCAACAGCAGGGGCACACTCCAGTTCTACGCTAATCTGAACCTATTTCAAATCCTCTGTCCACACTCTCAGGGTCCACCCCGCTGATCCATGGGGCACCCTTCTCTTCCTCTGTGGACACCACCTGTGCAGCCTCTAACCTTAACTTGCTCACAGGTGTGTCCCAACAGACAGACATCAAGTCATAGCGGCCACTGACAGTAGTCAGAGATGAGACCCAGGCCTCATGCCTCTCAGGGCTCTCAAACCTCTGTGGCATTAGAGAGTGGGGGGCAGTAGACCCAGGTGCTTGGCACCCTTTGTCCACTCTCCCTCCTGTCAGGTCAGGTATGTCATCCTGGCACTGACCCACCAGCCCCAGGTCTGTACCAGGCGGCTGTACCAAAGACTGGGGTGGCCTTTCCCACACCCGGTCCTCCTCCTTGGGGCTCTGTACCCTCCCACCTGGAGTGGTACCCCCTTCCAGAATTGTCAGGGCACCTGTGGCAGGTGACCTGCACAATTCGCCCACCAGTTCAGGGGTGCTATCCTGCAACTGGGGCACCAGGTCAGGGGGGACACCCTGCACCTGGCCCTTAAACCTAGGGTCTAAACCCTCAAGTTGACCCGGGGTCAGAGGCGAGGACTCCCTCCCTCTGCACCCCTTTCCAGAGTACTGCCCACTCCCAACCGGAGTGGTACCCCTAGAAGCAACATGGGCCAGGACACTGATTACAGTGGTCCTGCCCTCCAGGTCAGACAACACCTGACCCTGGCTTCTCAACTCAGGGACCCAACCCTGCAGTTGAACACTTGCCTGGCGCACCAGGACTTCCCGGGGAGCGCGCCTGCCCCCCCTGAGGGTGGCACATAACTCATGTGTTGTGCGACAGTCTGCCTGGCGCAGATCTCCCAACCCCTGTCCCTCTGACAGTGCGGGAAGATCCCCCAGGACAGAAGTGGTGCCCCCCATGTCATTCACTGGGGACGCAGCCCTGCTGACTGGCCCCTGACCCACTGGTTCTTCCACTGGGGACTCTTTCCCCCTCTCGCCCCTCTTTCTGGACTTCTGCACCCTCCCAACTGGAGTGGTACTGCCAGTCATCAGAACTACTGGAGCCCTGTTTACAGAGCCTCCACGTTCTCTAGCCACTGGGGGATCCCCCTCAGCGGGTGACTCATCCGGACAGCCTAGGCTCCCCACCTGGTGTTCCCTTAAAGAACCATCCAGGCTCTGAGACTGAGGTTGGGCACTACCGGGACAAAACCCATTCTCACTCCTTCCCCTTAAGGACAGGACGTGAGGCCCTACACCCATCTCACTACTACAGGACCTAGCTGGGCTACTCTGCGCCACTTCCACCACTCTGGGCTGGAAGATACCTGAGACACTCCCCACAGGATCACACCCCAATGCCTCTCCAGACCCTCTGGAATCCACCACAAGGTCTGCCTCCAATGTGAGCTCCCTGGGGCCAGAGAACTCACTCTCAAACAGGTGTTGGCATAGCTCTGGAAAACTGGGACTTAAAGTATGCTCTCCCACAATTGGATTACACAGCCCCCTAGCAGGGTTAACCAAATTATCCTTCACCTCACCATCCAGCGCCTCACACACATACTCCACACCATTCTTCTGAGACTGGCCAGACAGTAGCGAACTGTCTCTGTCACACAACCCACACTCTCGTGGGCGGTCCTTACACTCACCCACCAGGACCTCAACCATGGGGGAATCCCTCCCACCACTAGGACCATGAACTCCTACGCCAGCCACCCTATTCCCTTCAGGGACTCTGCGCACTACTGGAGCTACCTCATGCCCTTGAACCTCCTGGTGTATGTTAACCCCCTCCAAGTCAGGTGCCATATCTCTAGGTGCGCGCACTATGCTGTCAGCACTGGTTACCTTAATGTTGCTGCCACCATCTGAGCTGGACTCCACCTCCAACTCAGCAAAGCTCAATCTCTGAGCTACACACATTTCTTGTTGCTGGGCTGAAGCCCTCCTGGCCTCAAGCCCCTCAAGCTCCAAGTCAAGTTTCCTCATTCTTAAGTCATGCGCAAGCTCCATTTTCATTTCTTCCAGGGCTAACTTCCTAGATTCTAGCTCCAGTTGGCACTTCAATTTCAGCTCCGCCAACTTCATTTCATGTATTCTGGCCTCCTTCCTGTCCGTCAACTCCTCTGGCGACAGGGCTCTACCAAAATCCATGATGCTTCCTGCTGGTCCAATTTCCATTCTGACTGAACCAGCCATGACTTCACAACAAATGGGGATTCTTTCAGAGAAACATAAATAAAAAAAGTCTGTGGCTTAGTTACTGGACTGTCATCACTGTGCAATGGTCAGTAGCTAGGGTCACAACACTGCAAATGTAAATCCGCTAATCCCACCGCTGCCACCAATGTAGGAAGGGGGAATCTCTAGTTGGCGCAGTGCAGCACTGGCGACAAGCAGGGACTCTCTCTTCCCCGTCAGGGCTGAGGGTTACCTTCAAGACAACCTCTGCTTACCCTCTAGGTAGTGTGGCTTAAGCAGTCTTAGGCTAATCTCTGGGGCATGTAGGGTTAAACATTTGCAACATTACACCATCACCACCAACCCACCACACAATGACACCAAACTGTATTTGTAAAAATATATCTTCTTTATATAAATTTCAAGCAGGCTTGTAAATACAGTTGTCAAACTTTCAATAGCGGTTCCAGTTTACTTAGTTGGGTTGCCACAGTTCTTTCTAGCAATAGGCAATCTTTAGCGTTTCAAAACAGTTCTTTATCAGCTTCCAATTCCCCCAAATATGGTATTACTTTGGGGGCCTTTCTGTTCACGTTTTATCAAAACAAAGGCGGAGTTGCCTGCTGGGGCCTTGGCGCACCTCCGAGGACTGAATGGGCCCGACCGGCCCGGGCTCACGCTACTAGCGGGAGCGGCGGCAGGTTGGCTCGAGTCCGCCCCTCTGTGCGAGCCGCACGGCTGTGCGCGGCTGGCGGGGGAGAGTGCGGGGGCCCTGGGAGCGCTCCACACGCGACTCCTGAGGGCTTGGCAGGTCAGAGGGCGGTGCGAGCGAACAGGCTAGAGGCTCGCACCGCGGGGGCAACAACAGTACCTTTGTCTTTGATGAACAGGGTCGAGGCAGTCCGGCCACAGGTCAGCGCGGTGGTCCGCGTCGCGGGGTCTTCCTCCCGGGGTTGGAGCGAGCGGCGGCTCGGCTCGAGCTCGGAGGTTGGCGTTGCGGCGCGGGCCGGGCCACAGGGACGGAGCACCTTGAGATTTCCTGACCAGGAGGGCACACGCAGAGGGCAGAGATCCTCGGCGCAGGCCTCTGTTAATCCAGGCGACGTTCAGGCACCCCACGCAACAGCTGTTCCTCGGACAGCGGCGGCGCGTTCAGGGGCACACAGACACGAAGGGGTGCAAGCAGGCACCGGGCACCACCCTTCTTCACGTTGCGAGCTGCAGCTCGGGGTCAGTCACGGTGTTCAGATCAGCTGGGCTGGTCTTCACGATGCTTCTGGGCCAGGCAGGCGGCAGTCACTTTGCTTAGAGGGCGGGCAGCTCCCAGAGCGCTGCTGAGGAGCGCGATGGACACAGCGCGCTCCGCTTTTTCCTGGGGAGGCTTGCAAAAGGAAAACAGCGTCTTCCAGTGGTTCCTGGGTCAGGGGGTAGCGCTCACTGTTCCTGGAGCGCTGGTCAGGGGGCAAGTTCACAGGCAAGCCCTTGGAGATCTTTCAGCAGAGTTTGGCACAAAGTTTCAATAAGCAAAAGTCTTTGGTAGTCTTTTCTTTCCTCTCCTTTGGCAGCAAGGCACCAGACACAGGCCAGAGACAGCACTCCTCCTTGTCCTTCCAGGTCCTTCTCTTCGGGCAGAGTTTCTTCTGTAGCACAAACAGGATCTAATTTACAAGGAGCAGGGCTCCTTCTTTTATACCCAGTTTCTTTTGTTCTAGCAAGCCATGGGGGGCCTCTGTATAACTGCTCCAGTCTCTGAGCACTTGTTGTGGGTACTTCTGGCTTCTGCATTCAGTGTGAGGGCAGGCACATCAGCTGCTCCCCAGGGGGGCGGAGCTGGCATTGTGAAGACAGAGGCAGCTTGAGCACTTTGTTGACAAGCTTCGGTCCTTCCTGGGCCAGGTGCAGGCTGAGTCATCAGTCGCTCCCCAGGAGGGCGGAGCCAGCATTGTGGTGGCAGAGCACAGCCTGATGCATCATTTAGGGGAAACTCCCACCACCCACTAAGGTGTCATCTGGCTATTCACTACCTGTCAACTCCCAGCCCTGTCACTCACACACACCAGACAGTCAGATCCACATCCAAGCAGAGGCGGGCTGAAATGGTTAGGCCAGCAAATGCTAACTTTCTAAAAGTAGCATTTGCAAACACAGGATATTAAAATAAACTTTACTAAAAGAAGTATTTTATTATTCTGAGTTCAGGCATACTAAACATTAATTTCCACCATGTTCCCTGAGCCTGCTGGGATTATAGAGTGTAATAATTCCAGCAGCCCATCTGGCCTAAAGGGAACTGGTAGCCTTACAATAGTGAAAAACGAATTTGGCAGTAATTCACTATTAGGACATGCCACACACATCAGGGCATGTCCTACCTTACACTTACAATGCACCCTGCCCTCAGGCCTACCATAGGGGTGACTAATATGAAGTTAAGGGAAGGTTTTAGGGGCTGGCAAGTGTGTGCACTTGCCCAGCCAGTGTGACAGTACCAGACTGCACGCAGGTTCTGCAATGGCAGACCCTCGACACATTTTTCAGGCTGCTTCTGTGGGTGGCGCAACCAGCGCTGCAGGCCCACTAGCAGTATTGGCATTCACAAGCCCTGGCACTCCTGGTACACTTTACTAGGGACTAACAGTAAATCCAATGAACCAATCATGGACATAAATCACATGTACACTTTACAACAGGGAGAGCATATGCACTTTGGCACTGGTCAGCAGTGGCAAAGTGCCCAGAGTCATTAAACCAACAAAAACAGGTCAGAGAGAGTATTGGAGGAAGGCAAAAAGTTTAGGGATGACCCTGCCAAGAGGCCCAGGTCCAACATTGATAAACATGACTGCTGCTTTAGGACAGAAGAAGAGACAAAAGGGAGAGTAGACTTACAGGACACTCCCCTTCCCGAATGCAATGATACTTTATGGGTTGATGGTTCATGTTTCAAATTGCCGAATGGTGATACGACTACAGCATATGCCGTAACTACATTACACACCATTATAGAGACCGCGCGCATTTCCCACAATTCTGCACAAGCTGCAGAGCTGATTGCGCTTACTAGAGCATGTGTGTTGGCGAAAGGAAAGCGAGTGAATGTGTACACTGACAGCCAATACGCCTTTGGTGTGGCTCACAGTTTTGGGAGATTGTGGCGTGAACGTGGGTTCCTTACGTCACATGGTGCAAAGATACAACATGGTCAGCTAGTTAATAAACTCCTTGAGTCACTGACCTTGCCACTACAAGTTGCCATCATGAAATGCAGTGCACACAAAAAGATTCAGGATGATGTTGGCCGCGGGAATGCATTTGCAGACGAGGTCGCGAAAGAGACTGCAAGGAACACGATGAGTCGAATGTATCTTGTAGGTCCCGCTAGATGGGTTACTGATGTGGGAATGTGTGAGGACACCATTGAAAGCGTGAAATCTATACAAGCCGAGGCGACTGAGAAAGAGGTGAATGAATGGAGAGAAAGTACAGGTAGATTAGATTCGAATGGTTGTTGGGTCGAATTGTCGGAACACCAGCGATGGCTATTACCTAACGCATATGTACTTGCAGTAGTAACAATGGCTCATGGAATTGCACACATCAGTTCGAGAGGAATATGTAAACTATTGGCCCCAGTATGGCAGAATAGTAATATCCCAAAATATGCAGAGAATGTGGTCAGAAACTGTATGGTATGTTTAAAGTACAATCCCGGTAGGGGAACCCCAACTCCAGCTGGTCATTTTGCGCCTCCAACGTATCCGTTCGAGGTTCTGCAGCTCGATTTCATCCACATGGAGAGGTGCAACAATCTGAAATATGTGCTCGTTGTTGTTTGCGCCTTTTCAAGGTGGGTGGAAGCGTACCCCCTTAAGGACAATACCGCCTTGTCAACTGCCAAAGCCCTTGTCAAAGAGTTCTTCCCGAGGTTTGGTATGCCTAGAATTGTCTGGAGTGATAATGGAAGTGAATTTGTAGGACGCGTGATGAAGAGAGTGTGCGAGTGTCTAGGCATATACCAGAAGTTCCACGCTGCAAATCACCCCCAATCAGCTGGATTAATAGAGTGCTACAATGGCACATTAAAGCTGAAATTAGCCAAGATCCAAGCCAGTACAGGTCTTAAATGGCCTGACGCCCTGCCTCTAGCACTCCTGTCGACCAGAATGACTGTCCATTCCAGATTAGGACTTAGCCCCCACGAGATAGGGTTTGGCCGCCCAGCCAACGTCTGGGGCGTGCCAAGACCAAAGAAACTCAGTGAAATAGAACACCCCGTACTGCTTGACTACTTGTGCGAATTGACAACTAAATTGCGTGTTTTACACCAACAGGTTCACAGTTCCTCTCCGCCAGCCTCTGACGATCCATGTCACACCATCGTACCCGGCACGTGGGTTTTGGTGCGGAACTTCCAGCGCACCAACAACGAACAACCGAGGTGGACCGGACCGCACCTGGTACTTCTTTCCACGATATCTGCCGTTCGGGTGGAAGGCAAAAAGAACTGGGTACATGGGACCCATTGTAAACGGGTCCCTCTGCCCCTTCCATACGACCGGTGGGTCAACGAAGGACTTGCCGACTCAGAGACAGAATCCGTACCTCGCTTCAACCCTTTCAGCGATGCACGTTTGAAAGAGACTGGTTCCGAAAAGGAGAGTGATCATATTTTGCAAGGACTTGTGCCACTGTCTATACAGTTAGACACCACCGAACCTGAGACATTGTTTGAAGACCACACCGTACCTGGGAAACGACGGTACAACCTAAGGTCTAGCCCAAGAAACTAATAAAAAAAAAAAAGCAAACTAATGTGATTACTTTTCCCCTACAAACTATTTTTGATTTTTCAGCTCTCTCACTCTCAGGAAACTTGCTCATTTTTGATTTTCGAACCGCCATCCGGTTCCGCTGCTAGGGTCGCGGTTGAAGTCTGGGGAGTGGAACTGGGGAAGTTTTAGGTCAACGGTTCTGGTTGGTCCGAGGGAGTTACCCTGGACTGAACGGAGCGCACTCCCTGGCAGAATCAACCTACCACCGCGGGCAGCAAGTAGAGGATGGAGTTTCCAAGGGTAGAGAGACCTGCCAAACTTACGAACCTTGAAAGACAATTGTGTACGATACTGTCCAGAAGAAGATTTTTAATAATATGTGTTTTAATGCTGTGTAGCATAGTGATGTTCTTGACTGGTTATGCTCTATTCGTATTTCAAGTTTCCTTGTTTTCAAATGACACTCAACCAACGCCTCCTCCCACTCTCTCCCCGCACTCCTTTCACCCTCTACCCGAACACGAGTCTGCCAGAAGACTCGAATTCGTAAACAACTCATTCATTCAACTCCTACACCAACACCAATCCATAATGAACACATCAAACTGTTGGATATGCGGACTCATGCCACACACGACTGATAAGGGTATCCCATACTTTGTCCTGCCATTCAGTTATCATGGTTCTCTGTGGGCTTTCCAGACCACGTTCTTATTCGCCCTAGAACAATACCCGACCCGTTCCACTGAGAGCGATTCCAGCAACAAGGCACTAATAGCAGGGATAAGAAATATGAGTAGGGATATCGACACCTATCTAATGATTCCCAAAGATGAACTCACTCCGTACGCCCGTTGGAACGTAACTAGATATGGGGTTTACCTGAGTAAGAGCCAGACAGCGAAGAAATCCCGCCCAGTTTGGATAGTACCTGTAAAGGATACACGACGATTCTGCAGGAGCGTCAGGAATCCGAAGTATAATCCACAGCCTTCCCCTGCTGCCTACCACTCTATCAAGCACTAGAGCACAGGAGGCAAGCCAGGGGAAAACAGGGAAACAAAACAAGGAAAGGTTGGGGTAACAAGTGGGTGTTGAGGGTCTTCAGACTGGTCGTCTCAACCTTCGTGTGGACTTGGTAATCAGGAGAGACTGCAATGTAAAGAGTTATATTCTTCAATCTGAAGAGGACAATCACATTCCCAAGTTCATGACATAACCTTACATACCTAGATGTTTGTATGTTGCTGTCCCTGAATGCATATGGGAAAACCTCTGGAAAGGGATATAACTGGAGCTGCAGTGAAGAAGACAATACTCTTATAAGTCTACGGACCCAATGTATACTTGTGTAGTGAGTGACTAACAATATATCTTGCTCACTCTGCTCTTTTGTCTTAACAGCCTCGAAGCACACCTCAAAGGATATTCTGATTACAAGCATTCGATTGTCAGTAGTCTTGATGGTGAGAACAACATCTAAATGATCAAAACAAGGAGTCAAAACCAAAATACAGTATCACTTATAACAATATAAATATGCAGCGCGGGAATGCGCTGTTACCGTATTTCTGGAACATGAATCTGTATCCCACTCCTCAATGGTCCACGCAAGTATTCAAGTCCAAGGGAGGTGATAAGACACCAGAACTTAAGAACCCCAATGAAGTAGGTATGAGCAGGGAAAAAGGAAAAGACCTAACTAACTAAGTAAGCTCACCGGTAAACAACCCAGCCGCCAACGGAGCAAAACCCGGCTGGCAGCGGAGCAACCCGGTGAGGCAAGACAAAGGGAGGGAGAGTGTGTGCCCGGCCTGTCAGCGGAGCCAAACCCGGCTGACAAGCGGAGCGGAATACAAATGAGGACAAAAGCAGAGGGAGGATGCCCGGCTCATCAGCGGAGCTAAGCCCGGCTGACAAGCGGAGCAGCAATGAGGCAGAGGGTAAGGAAATGAAATCTCGCCGGATGGCGGAGTTAAACCCGGCCGCCGGGCGAGACAATAGAATACTGCAAAGCAGCCTACTTGAGAAGCGACACTGGACGTGTCGAAATGCACACAAGCGCGGTGGAGAGACACTGTGCATATGAGAGCGACGGCCGGGTAGGGCTCAGAACGAACCAAACAGAGCCGAGGAACTCTCAGAACGGACAAACACCAAGACGAAGAGAAACCGGAAGTCAGGCACAGGAAGTCAGGCACAGGAACGAACCCAACGGAGCTAGACGCAAGAACGTGAAGCGTCGCTCCCTGGGTTAAGGACATCTATATAGTGCATGTTTAAAGGGCTAGCGCACTATGAGGGGGCTTGGGGCATGACAGTATACTCCCCCCACAACAACCCCCACCCGGTTTTGGCTTGTCAGGGTATCTTTTATAGAAAGCCCGTAACAATCTGGGTGCATGGACGTTGGAAAAGGGTTCCCATGTACGTTCTTCCACACCGTATCCCTTCCAGTGAACCAGATACTGAACTGTACCCCTCACTCTACGGGAATCTAGGATTGATTCAACCTCATATTCCTCAGAGTCCTGCAGAGTTAATGGAGTAGGTTTTGCTGGCAGCGTAGTCCCTGGCTCAACCGGCTTTAGTAGGGAAACATGAAAAACCGGATGAATCCTGAATGAAGGTGGAAGCAGTAACCGTATGGCAACAGGATTGATTATTTTTTCCACCTTATAGGGACCTATGTATTTGGGATTGAACTTGCGTGGACCCCCGAGAGTAATGTATTTGGTGGAAAGCCAAACCTCATCTCCTGGTGTGTATATGGGTTCTAGTCTTCTGTGTAGGTTTGCCCCCTCTGTGTATCTCACCTTGGCCATCTCAAGACTCTCCAATGCCTTCCTCTGTATTTCATGTAACGTTTCTACTCTATCTGCAGCAGCAGGGGTTGGACAATCTAAGGAACAACCAGAGGGCAGCAATTTAGGGTGATAACCATACAGGCAAAAGAACGGAGAGACCTTAATAGAGGAGTGCGTGCTGTTGTTATATGAGATTTCAGCTAACCAAACCAACTCATCCCAGTCCACTGGAGACTGCAACACCTGATTCCTTATATATTGCTCAAAACACTGATTGACTCTCTCCGTCTGTCCATCTGACTGTGGATGGTGACTTGAGGACAGACGGACGTCTATCTGAAGCAAAGAACACAGACCCTTCCAGAACCTTGACACAAACTGGGCTCCTCTGTCGGAAACCAATGCAGAAGGAAAACCATGAAGCCGCACTATGTGTTGCATGTATATGGCGGCTAATTCCACTGCTGTGGGGAGACGTTGTAATGGTACGAAATGAGCCATCTTGGTGTACATATCCACCACCACCAGTAGCGTAGTGTTCTTTGCCTTGGTGAGCGGTAGTTCCACTATAAAATCAAGGGACACCGTATGCCAGGGACCGGGAGGGGGAGGTAATGGCATGAGAAGGCCTACAGGGTTGAGGCGAGAAACCTTAGTCTGTGCACACACATAGCAGGTCTTCACAAAGTGTTCTATGTCTGCCAACATGGTAGGCCACCAATAACGTTCACGCACAGTGCTAATGGTCTTCTTAATCCCTGGATGACCCGCTATGGGATGTGTATGATACCACTGCATGACCTGGTCTTGGAGGTTCTTTGTCGGTATAACCACTCCCCCTTGTACACACACCAGGTCTCCCTTCTTGGTCGTGTCTTGTGAACCCACTAGAGCCAGCATGTCTGCTGACGCTTGACTACACTTGACTTGTGCCAAGAACTCTTCCTCCGACCTAGTACCTCCTACGATATTCCTTCTAGGGATAATCGATGTAGGCTCAATGGGATCGATAGGAGTATCGAATCCCAACCGTGAGAGTGCATCTGCCTTTCCATTACGTCTGCCTGGTCTGTACTGGACAGTGAAGTCGAACTCACTAAAGAACTGAGCCCAACGCAGTTGTCTCATGGAAAGTGCCTTTGCTGACTTCAGATATTGGAGATTGCGATGATCGGTGTAGACTACCGCAGGATGTCTTGCACCTAGGAGATACTGCCGCCACTCCTCGAATGCCTTCTTGATGGCCAGAAGTACCTTGTCCCCTACCGCATAATTGTATTCCGCAGGGGAGAGTTTATGCGAGTAATAAGCCACTGGATGATACTCACCGGACACTGCATCCGCCTGGGATAGAACACCTCCCACTGCCACTTGCGAGGCGTCTACCTCCACCACAAAGGGCAGAGCAGGGTCGGGATGAAGCAGCACCGGGGCACTAGTGAAAGCTTCCTTTAACATCTGGAAGGAACGCTCTGCCTCACCGGACCAGGCGAAAGGAACCCCCTTTTTCAACAAAGAGGTTATGGGCGATACCAAGTCCGAGAAGTTGCGAATGAATCTCCTATAGAAATTGGCCAGCCCTATAAAACTCTGGACCTCTTTAATCGTCCGCAGAGCCGGCCATGCCAATACAGCCTCCACCTTGGAGGGATCCATGCGCAGGCCACCCGGGGAAACTATATATCCTAGGAACGGAACTTCCTGTGTGTGAAAAGTACATTTCTCCAACTTGCAATACAATTGATTGTTAAGTAACCGTTCCAACACGTTATGGACATGTTGTTGGTGTGTCTCCAAGGTAGAGGAAAAGATCAGCAGGTCATCAATGTAGGCAATGACGTAGTCATCAAGAATGTCTTTCAAGACTTCATTTATGAAGAATTGAAACGCTGCTGGGGCTTTACAGAGCCCAAAGGGCATTACAAGGTACTCGAAGAGACCATACTTAGTGCAGAACGCCGTCTTCCACTCGTCTCCCTCCCTGACTCGTACCAGGTGATAGGCGCCCCGCAAGTCCAACTTGGTGAAATATTGGGCATTGCGTATTCTGTCAAGGAGGGAGGCTATGAGAGGAAGAGGGTATCGGTTCTTTATGGTCACTTCATTAAGCTTCCTGTAATCGATGCAACACCGCAGGCCCCCTTCCCTTTTGGGAATAAAAAACAAGGACGAAGAGGCCGGGGATCGTGAAGGTCTGATGAAACCTTTCTCAAGCATAGAGTCGAGATACTCCCGTAAATACACGTTCTCCTTCTCAGTGAGTGCATACACTCTGCTACATGGTATTCTGGCTCCTGCCTCGAGATCAATACGGCAGTCGTAGACACGGTGCGGCGGAAGACCCTCCGCTTCCTGTACATCAAAGACTGCTTGCAATGCATGGTAACAGGATGGTAGGACAGGACAGTCTTCCTTACCCTCCGCGGCTGTGTGTGCCTCTCTATGAGAAACTCCTGCAACAGGCCCCAGAACCACCGGAGGAAAGGTTATAGTGGATGTTTCCCAATTGATGACAGGATTTTGCGTTCTTAACCATGGGATACCCAGAAGCACAGGGAACTGTGGGGAACAAATTAAATCAAACATTATATCCTCATGATGATCAGGTGCTATAACCATGTGCATCGGGTTGGTGTGATGAGTAACCAGACCGGAAAGAAGGGGACTGCCATCGATGGTAGTGACATTACTGGCAATCTCCTTCTTAGTGTCGGCTATCATATTCTCCCTAGCCCATTCCCTGTCCATGTAGTTTCCAGAAGCCCCAGAGTCTACCATTATCAATACGTGTAAACCAAGAGTACCTTGTGTGAGATATGCTGGTATATACAAATGGTTAGTAGGAGCGTACGTATAGTCGGAAGAAGAGACCGTTAGTCCAGACCTACCTGAGTTCCTCGTCTCACAAGAACTCAGGCTGACTAGTTTCCCGACACCTTGGACTGAGCGGGTTTGACTGGGCATTCTCTTAGGAAATGACCCGCTTTCCCACAATACAGACATAACCGAAGAGTTCGTCTTCTCTGTCTTTCCTCGGAAGTCAGAGGACCTCGGACTATGCCTATCTGCATGGGTTCGCTGTCTTCCGTGGCTTTTTCTGGGGCAGGTTTTTTATCCTTCAGAGCAACATACCGATACTCATGCTTCCCTTTCTCTTTCTTTCGTTCATGCAAACGATGGTCTATCCTCACTACCAAATCTATGAGAGCACTACAAGAGGTAGGAAGATCGACTATCTGGGACAGGGCGTCTTTCAGTTCTTCCCGCAACCCCCTGTAGAACATGGTACTGCGTTTTTCCTCCGGCCAATCGGACTCAATCACCAACCGGCGAAACTTAGTAATATAGGCCACCAGATCCTGAGTACCCTGTTTTAGTTCCAATAATTCAGTATCGGCAGAATGAGTATACATGTGTCTATCGAAGAGTTTACGAAATTCCCGTCGAAAAGCTGCATAATTATGTAACAGGGGGTCATCTCTGTCTACTAAGGGTATAGCCCAATCAGCTGCAGAACCACTGAGGTAAGAAATTACAAAGGCTACCTTGGCCTGGTCGGAGGGAAAACATTGAGCCTTGCAGGAGAAATGTAGTTGGCATTGACTGAGGAAAGCCGTGCATCGCGCTGTTTCTCCTGCAAAACGCTCAGGGGGTGCCAGAGGTATCGAATGTGGAGTAGTCACCTGCACTACCGATGGCCCTCCTCCTGTGGCACTAGAAGTCTGTTGTCTCTGCAGGGAGTCCATTCTGGCCATCAATGTCTGAGTCTCAACCTGCAGATTACCCAACATACCTGCCACATCCGCCAGCGTGACCGCTTCGAGATCCATGACGCTCGGGCAGAACTAACCACTTGGGCTTCACGTTCTGTAAAGGATACACGACGATTCTGCAGGAGCGTCAGGAATCCGAAGTATAATCCACAGCCTTCCCCTGCTGCCTACCACTCTATCAAGCACTAGAGCACAGGAGGCAAGCCAGGGGAAAACAGGGAAACAAAACAAGGAAAGGTTGGGGTAACAAGTGGGTGTTGAGGGTCTTCAGAGTGGTCGTCTCAACCTTCGTGTGGACTTGGTAATCAGGAGAGACTGCAATGTAAAGAGTTATATTCTTCAATCTGAAGAGGACAATCACATTCCCAAGTTCATGACATAACCTTACATACCTAGATGTTTGTATGTTGCTGTCCCTGAATGCATATGGGAAAACCTCTGGAAAGGGATATAACTGGAGCTGCAGTGAAGAAGACAATACTCTTATAAGTCTACGGACCCAATGTATACTTGTGTAGTGAGTGACTAACAATATATCTTGCTCACTCTGCTCTTTTGTCTTAACAGCCTCGAAGCACACCTCAAAGGATATTCTGATTACAAGCATTCGATTGTCAGTAGTCTTGATGGTGAGAACAACATCTAAATGATCAAAACAAGGAGTCAAAACCAAAATACAGTATCACTTATAACAATATAAATATGCAGCGTGGGAATGCGCTGTTACCGTATTTCTGGAACATGAATCTGTATCCCACTCCTCAATGGTCCACGCAAGTATTCAAGTCCAAGGGAGGTGATAAGACACCAGAACTTAAGAACCCCAATGAAGTAGGTATGAGCAGGGAAAAAGGAAAAGACCTAACTAACTAAGTAAGCTCACCGGTAAACAACCCAGCCGCCAACGGAGCAAAACCCGGCTGGCAGCGGAGCAACCCGGTGAGGCAAGACAAAGGGAGGGAGAGTGTGTGCCCGGCCTGTCAGCGGAGCCAAACCCGGCTGACAAGCGGAGCGGAATACAAATGAGGACAAAAGCAGAGGGAGGATGCCCGGCTCGTCAGCGGAGCTAAGCCCGGCTGACAAGCGGATCAGCAATGAGGCAGAGGGTAAGGAAATGAAATCTCGCCGGATGGCGGAGTTAAACCCGGCCGCCGGGCGAGACAATAGAATACTGCAAAGCAGCCTACTTGAGAAGCGACACTGGACGTGTCGAAATGCACACAAGCGCGGTGGAGAGACACTGTGCATATGAGAGCGACGGCCGGGTAGGGCTCAGAACGAACCAAACAGAGCCGAGGAACTCTCAGAACGGACAAACACCAAGACGAAGAGAAACCGGAAGTCAGGCACAGGAAGTCAGGCACAGGAACGAACCCAACGGAGCTAGACGCAAGAACGTGAAGCGTCGCTCCCTGGGTTAAGGACATCTATATAGTGCATGTTTAAAGGGCTAGCGCACTATGAGGGGGCTTGGGGCATGACAGTACCCCACCGAGGTCACTTATGTTTACAAGGTATCGGTAGGGATCCCAAAGCCCAATTATGAAAGAGCATATGCACGGAAACATATGTGTTCGCTTCCCGAACCTCCCCTATACTCCTAGCAGTCAAAGGCACGTATTTCGTCTGCCACGACCAAGCCTACACATGGTTGCCCCCTGACTTCTCAGGTACATGTTTTATTTCATTTCTGCTGCCTCCCACCTACACGGCCAGAGCAGATTACCATCGGACAAGGACAGCTAGGGGTGTCGTGAGTAAAGACGACACCGCAAGTCAGGAATTCGCTGACTTTGCAAAGGGTTTTCTGCCATTTTGGGGGCCTATGGTGAACAGCAGGAATATTCGTCAATTAGCAAGGATAGTTGAATCCGCCGTGATTGAAACGGCCGGAGCCCTTGGCAACTTGACAACCGAGCTTCAGTCGGATCGACTTATGACCCTTCAGAACCGAGTTGCCCTAGATATCATACTCGCCGATCGTGGTTGTGTGTGTAGAGTGATCCAATCCAGTTGTTGCATTTTCATCCCTGATAACGCACCGACAGTGTACCAGGCCATCTCTAAACTACACGAAATATCTGGTTCCCTTCACGTGGAAAAAGGAGATTGGTCCTTGCTAGGGTGGTTCTGGGGCCTGATCACTGCCTGGGGATGGAAAACACTGATCTTCATTGGGATGATCTTAGCGCTTCTGTTTATGTTCTGCCTGTGTGTACAGTGCGCTCCTGCACTCTGTGGCCTCTGTGCTACTTCATGTGTACGGAAGCCTGTGTTAAAGGACGGACTGAGCAACAGAATGATGCTACAGCATCATCTCCACGAATTCCTTCATACAGATTTGGACTCAGATTAACATGAGTTATTGCCTTACATAAGGGCAAAAGGAGGGTCTGTGGTTCTGGAAATCTGGACCCTGTTGTTATCCCGATATCGAGGTCCAATACCCGTGTCACAAAATATCAACGTACCATGACGAATTTGGTGTCAACAGACCGATAATGATTAGGACATCATTCCTATGCATTTGCATCATAATCGAAGGTTGCTAACATCCCTAAATCATAGTTTCCGTCCCGACCCTTTAGACTCCATTTTGTAAACGACATCCATCTTACGTCTTGCCCTCATGATAAGTCAATTAAAGGTCGAGCTTGATCTAAAAGGACACGTCCACCTTCCCTGACTTCCCCCTGACCTGTCCCAACTGACTCCATTGCCTTTAGCCAAACCTGTTTGGGCAGCCCCTCGCCCAGTGGCCCAAAACGATAACATCAATGCATAACATTCCCCAACCTATTCACTACATACAGACCATGCTTTCTACAAACATACACCTGTCCACGTTCCCTGTTTTATGGCCAGTTTTTATGACTAGGAGGTGCCTTTCTTTATTGGTGTTTCATCGATATCTGATGGGAGTTCCGGGCCTAACCGGGTAATCTATCACGAACTGGACATCTAAAATGTGGGCTTGCTTACATGACTTCGCTCTTTGTATATGTGTATAGCCATATCATAAACTCAAGAATTCTTGCTCGCAGCCATTATTTTTGTATATAAGGAGAAGGCTGGTTCTGTAAAAACGAACAGTCTCCCGAGAATATACTCCCCGTGTGGTGTACTTCTGGGACACGTGTTACTTGGTAGCTGCCAATAAAACTTGATCTCTGACTGTGACTAGAAGACTCCGTGTTTCTGTGGTCCGGAACAAGGGAGAACTCAGAGGTCTTCGGGTGTTATCCCCTGGCACCAACGGGTTCCTAAAAACCCGTTACCTCAGATCTGGGAACAGTCCAGCCCGAACTGCCAAGCCATGTCTTCCCTGGACCGGAATCAAGCATCCTAGGACCGGTTTCTGGCTAACAGCCGTCTTCAGCCAGGATAGCTTGACTCCAGTGGCTTAGTGAGCACGGGACCCACGTCTGGGCATACCCTTCCCACATAGGGAGAACAGCAAAACACACAAGATGATGGACGGAATGTTGCACAATGGCAAAACATTCACCCCCAGTCAAAGATCTGGGTTTAATCCATCATTATTTTACTCACCAAGCCATCCCAGTTCAGACATGGCCATATGCAAATCAGTCTTGACCCTGTGCCTCATGGGAACAGTCCAGCCCGAACTTTTTGTATCGGTGTTATCCTTACCATCTCTTTCTCGAAATTTTCATTTTCCTTGGTGTATGCAGGTATCGTTTTACTCCAGCTTAAGATTTGATAGCACTTGAATTTAGAAATTGTGTTATCAGTCAATTTTTGGAGTTCTGTCCACGTATTCAAAGTTGAACCATTCAATAACTGTCCCCAGTAATTAATGTTTGCAAGTTTTAAGGGAGTTGCCAGTAAGTCTTTTAGGCATTCTGGAGTACGTGGTGAACACCAAATTGGAGCCATCTCGCTATAGTATGGAATTTTTAAAGCTATTCTTATTTGTGTCCACACTTTTGCTGCCTCCCTTAAAAGCTTCAGTTTTATTTTTTTGAAGTACTTGGGGTGTCCGAATTTAAATAAGAAGTGGTCATTTGATTCTGTAGTTACTTGTAGATGTGTTGGATAGTTTTGATGTGTTTTTAGGAGCACTCGGGTGTTTTTGAAATGAAACGCCCTGTGATACTCTATCAGGTCTGGGCTGGCAAGTCCCCCATCTTGCTTTTTCCTCCGAAGTCTTTTTAGTGATATTCTTGTGCCCTTCGAGGCCCATATGAAACTTGAAATTTCGCTTTGTGGTTTCTTTAGCAGTGTTTTTCAGAATTCCAGTGGAATTGAATTGAAGAGAAATGTATATTTTGGTATTATTGACATCTTGATGGTATTAGATCTTCCTATCAGGCTTAATGGTAAGGTGGACCATACCTTAAGCAGTTTTCTTACATCTCCTGCTACTTTCGTTATATTGCGTTGCGGGATTTTATTTATGTCATGGTTCACTAAGATTCCTAGGTATCTTATTTCTTTTTTTATGTTTGTATTTTTGAACTTGGTGTTCCAGGTCATGATTTCTGTTTTTGCGTGATTTACCAAATAGCCCGAGACCTTTCCAAACTCACTTATGATTTCTTCTATCTTTTCTTTAGCTTTAATATAGTTGTCCGTAAAAATCATTAAGTCATCCGCGTATAATGCAATCTTTTTTTCCCATGCTTGATATTTAAATGGAGTTATTTCTTTAGCATTTCTTAGTTTGTTTGCTAGCGGTTCAATATATACGTAAAAAAGTAAAGGCGAAAGAGGGCATCCCTGCCTCGTACCTCTTCCAATCTTCACATCATCTGTGAGGCTTCCATTGATTACAATTTTGGATCTTGGTGTCTTATATATTTGCTTCACAACTTGCATGAAGGAGTGACCGATGTTATTTTTAGTCATGACTTTCTCTAGAAAGGCCCAGTTAACTCTGTTGAATGCCTTTGCGGCATCAACAGTAAGTATGGTAAGAGGAGCTTTCTTTTGTGTGGCTATGTCTAATGCAGTCAGAAGTTCTTGAGTGACCTCGTTCAGTTGTCTCCCTTTAATGAATCCTTTTTGATCCAAGTTTATAATTCGCGGTAATACTTTACCTAACCTTGCTGCCATCATTTTTGTGAATATTTTATAATCCGCATTTAGCAGCGATATTGGTCGATATGATTCACATCTAGCAGGGTCCTTTCCAGGTTTTAAAATAATGGTAATTATTGCGTCGTTCCAGGAATCTGGTATACTGCTTTCTTGTTTCAGGATCAAGTTAGCCAGCTCCGTGATATGTGGGAGCAAGATGTCTTTCAGTTTCATAAAAAACTCGTTAGGCAGGGCGTCAGGTCCTGCTGCTTTTCCTTTCTTCAGGCTTTTAATGACCTCCTCTACTTCTTTTGTTGAGATCTCTTTATTTAATTCTCTCTTGTCTTCTTCCGTTAGGGCTAAGGATGGAACGTCTTCAAGATAGGAATTGATCAGGATTTCTTGTGGGTTAGTATCTTCCGTATATAAATCTTCAAAAAATGTTCTGAATTCTCGCTTGATTGTATCTTCGTCCGTGCTTTGCGTTGTTTGACCTTCCTGATGTATACTTCTTACTTTATTTCTGGCTAGGTCTGTTTTAAGTTTCCACGCCAACCACTTTCCACATCCCTCCCCATATTCATGTTTTGCTAACTTGCTTGACTCCCATTTTTTCCGCACTCTTTCTTCCAGGATGTCTTCTAGTTTTTCTCTGCTATGTTGCCTTTCTTGCAATAATTCTTCTTTTCTAGTCATATCTTGTTCACTTAGTAATAGAGAATCTAGAGTGCTGATGTTACTTTCCAGATCTGTGATCTCGCTTTTTAGTTTCTTATTTCTGTAAGCTCCTCAGCTCAATAGCTTCCCCCTTATCACAGCTTTGTATGTGTCCCAGGTTGTCTGTTTCGTAGTACCCGTTTTATTATTTTCGAAAAAATGTATTGTTTCAGTTTCCAGTTCCTTTATCATTTGTTGTTCTTGTAATATTGCTCTTTCAACTGTGAATCTTCTTATTGTTCCTGCTGTTTTAACCTGTAGTGTTAGTTGTACTGCCGAGTGATCTGAAATGTGAGCTGGAAGATGAGCTACACTTTTTACATTTTCTGAAAGTTCTTGATCGATAAGAAAATAGTCTATTCTTGACCTGTGTCCCAGTTTTTTATTGTGCAGGGTAAAAGGTTGATTTGTTTCTCCTTTCTCTCTCCAGATATCAATAAGTTCTAGATCTCTTTTGTAGATGGCAATCCACTCCCACAATGGCAAAACATTCACCCCCAGTCAAAGATCTGGGTTTAATCCATCAATATTTTGCTCACCAAGCCACCCCAGATCAGACATGGCCATATGCAAATCAGTCTTGACCCTGTGCCTCATGGGAACACTCCGGCCCGAACTGCCAAGCCATGTCTTCCCTGGACCGGAATCAAGCATCCTAGGACCGGTTTCTGGCTATCAGCCGTCTTCAGCCAGGATAGCTTGACTCCAGAGGCTTAGTGAGCACGGGACCCACATCTGGGAATACCCTTCCCACATAGGGTGAACAGCAAAACACACAAGATGATGGACGGAATGTTGCACAATGGCAAAACATTCACCCCCAGTCACGGATCTGGGTTTAATCCATCATTATTTTGTTCACCAAGCCACCCCAGTTCAGACATGGCCATATGCAAATCAGTCTTGACCCTGTGCCTCATGGGAACAGTCCAGCCCGAACTGCCAAGCCATGTCTTCCCTGGACCGGAATCAAGCATCCTAGGACCGGTTTCTGGCTAACAGCCGTCTTCAGCCAGGATAGCTTGACTCCAGTGGCTTAGTGAGCACGGGACCCACGTCTGGGCATACCCTTGCCACATAGGGTGAACAGCAAAACACACAAGGAGATGGACAGAATGTTGCACAATGGCAAAACATTCACCCCCAGTCAAAGATCTGGGTTTAATCCATCAATATTTTGCTCACCAAGCCACCCCAGATCAGACATGGCCATATGCAAATCAGTCTTGACCCTGTGCCTCATGGGAACAGTCCGGCCCGAACTGCCAAGCCATGTCTTCCCTGGACCGGAATCAAGCATCCTAGGACCAGTTTCCGGCTATCAGCCGTCTTCAGCCAGGATAGCTTGACTCCAGTGGCTTAGTGAGCATGGGACCCACGTCTGGGCATACCCTTCCCACATAGGGTGAACAGCAAAACACACAAGATGATGGACGGAATGTTGCACAATGGCAAAACATTTATCCCCAGTCACAGATCTAGGTTTAATTCATCATTATTTTTGCTCACCAAGCCACCCCAGTTCATACAAGGCCATATGCAAATCAGTCTTAACCCTGTGCCTCATGGGAACAGTCCAGCCCGAACTGCCAAGCCATGTCTTCCCTGGACCAGAAACAAGCATCCTAGGACTGGTTTCCTGCTATCAGCCGTCTTCAGCCAGGATAGCTTGACTCCAGTGGCTTAGTGAGCACGGAACCAACGTCTGGGCATACCCTTCCCACATAGGGTGAACAGCAAAACACACAAGATGATGGACGGAATGTTGCACAATGGCAAAACATTCACCCCCAGTCACAGATCTTGGTTTAATCCATCATTATTTTGCTCACCAAGCCACCCCAGTTCAGACATGGCCATATGCAAATCAGCCTTGACCCTGTGCCTCATGGGAACAGTCCAGCCCGAACTGCCAAACCATGTCTTCCCTGGACCGGAATCAAGCATCCTAGGACCGGTTTCTGGCTATCAGGCGTCTTCAGCCAGGATAGCTTGACTCCAGTGGCTTAGTGAGCACGGGACCCACGTCTGGGCAAACCCTTCCTACATAGGGTGAACAGCAAAACACACAAGATGATGGACGGAATGTTGCACAATGGCAAAACATTCACCCCCAGTCACAGATATGGGTTTAATCCATCATTATTTTGCTCACCAAGCCACCCCAGTTCAGACATGGCCATATGCAAATCAGTCTTGACCCTGTGCCTCATGGGAACAATCCAGCCCGAACTGCAAAGCCATGTCTTCCCTGGAAAGGAATCAAGCATCCTAGGACCGGTTTCTGGCTAACAGCCGTCTTCAGCCAGGATAGCTTGACTCCAGTGGCTTAGTGAGCACGGGACCCACGTCTGGGCATACCCTTGCCACATAGGGTGAACAGCAAAACACACAAGGAGATGGACGGAATGTTGCACAATGGCAAAACATTCACCCACAGTCAAAGATCTGGGTTTAATCCATCAATATTTTGCTCACCAAGCCACCCCAGTTCAGACATGGCCATATGCAAATCAGTCTTGACCCTGTGCCTCATGGGAACACTCCGGCCCGAACTGCCAAGCCATGTCTTCCCTGGACCGGAATCAAGCATCCTAGGACCGGTTTCTGGCTATCAGCCGTCTTAAGCCAGGATAGCTTGACTCCAGTGGCTTAGTGAGCACGGGACCCACATCTGGGAATACCCTTCCCACATAGGGTGAACAGCAAAACACACAAGATGATGGACGGAATGTTGCACAATGGCAAAACATTCACCCCCAGTCACAGATCTGGGTTTAATCCACCATTATTTTGTTCACCAAGCCACCCCAGTTCAGACATGGCCATATGCAAATCAGTCTTGACCCTGTGCCTCATGGGAACAGTCCGTCCCGAACTGCCAAGCCATGTCTTCCCTGCACCGGAATCAAGCATCCTAGGACCGGTTTCTGGCTATCAGCCGTCGTCAGCCAGGATAGCTTGACTCCAGTGGCTTAGTGAGCACGGGACCCACGTCTGGGCATACCCTTCCCACATAGGGTCAACAGCAAAACACACAAGATGATGGACGGAATGTTGCACAATGGCAAAACATTCAAACCCCAGTCAAAGATCTGGGTTTAATCCATCAATATTTTGCTCACCAAGCCACCCCAGTTCAGACATGGCCATATGCAAATCAGTCTTGACCCTGTGCCTCATGGGAACAGTCCGGCCCGAACTGACAAGCCATGTCTTCCCTGGACCAGAATCAAGCATCCTAGGACCGGTTTCTGGCTATCAGCCATCTTCAGCCAGGATAGCTTGACTCCAGTGGCTTAGTGAGCACGGGACCCACATCTGGGAATACCCTTCCCACACAGGGTGAACAGCAAAACACACAAGATGATGGACGGAATGTTGCACAATGGCAAAACATTCACCCCCAGTCACAGATCTGTGTTTAATCCATCATTATTTTGCTTACCAAGCCACCGCAGTTCAGACATGGCCATATGCAAATCAGCCTTGACCCTGTGCCTCATGGGAACAGTCCATCCCGAACTGCCAAGCCATGTCTTCCCTGCACCGGAATCAAGCATCCTAGGACCGGTTTCCGGCTATCAGCCGTCGTCAGCCAGGATAGCTTGACTCCAGTGGCTTAGTGAGCACGGGACCCACGTCTGGGCATACCCTTCCCACATAGGGTCAACAGCAAAACACACAAGATGATGGACGGAATGTTGCACAATGGCAAAACATTCAACCCCAGTCAAAGATCTGGGTTTAATCCATCAATATTTTGCTCACCAAGCCACCCCAGTTCAGACATGGCCATATGCAAATCAGTCTTGACCCTGTGCCTCATGGGAACAATCCGGCCCGAACTGACAAGCCATGTCTTCCCTGGACCAGAATCAAGCATCCTAGGACCGGTTTCTGGCTATCAGCCGTCTTCAGCCAGGATAGCTTGACTCCAGTGGCTTAGTGAGCACGGGACCCACATCTGGGAATACCCTTCCCACACAGGGTGAACAGCAAAACACACAAGATGATGGACGGAATGTTGCACAATGGCAAAACATTCACCCCCAGTCACAGATCTGTGTTTAATCCATCATTATTTTGCTTACCAAGCCACCGCAGTTCAGACATGGCCATATGCAAATCAGCCTTGACCCTGTGCCTCATGGGAACAGTCCATCCCGAACTGCCAAGCCATGTCTTCCCTGCACCGGAATCAAGCATCCTAGGACCGGTTTCCGGCTATCAGCCGTCGTCAGCCAGGATAGCTTGACTCCAGTGGCTTAGTGAGCACGGGACCCACGTCTGGGCATACCCTTCCCACATAGGGTCAACAGCAAAACACACAAGATGATGGACGGAATGTTGCACAATGGCAAAACATTCAACCCCAGTCAAAGATCTGGGTTTAATCCATCAATATTTTGCTCACCAAGCCACCCCAGTTCAGACATGGCCATATGCAAATCAGTCTTGACCCTGTGCCTCATGGGAACACTCCGGCCCGAACTGCCAAGCCATGTCTTCCCTGGACCGGAATCAAGCATCCTAGGACCGGTTTCTGGCTATCAGCCGTCTTCAGCCAGGATAGCTTGACTCCAGAGGCTTAGTGAGCACGGGACCCACATCTGGGAATACCCTTCCCACATAGGGTGAACAGCAAAACACACAAGATGATGGACGGAATGTTGCACAATGGCAAAACATTCACCCCCAGTCACGGATCTGGGTTTAATCCATCATTATTTTGTTCACCAAGCCACCCCAGTTCAGACATGGCCATATGCAAATCAGTCTTGACCCTGTGCCTCATGGGAACAGTCCAGCCCGAACTGCCAAGCCATGTCTTCCCTGGACCGGAATCAAGCATCCTAGGACCGGTTTCTGGCTAACAGCCGTCTTCAGCCAGGATAGCTTGACTCCAGTGGCTTAGTGAGCACGGGACCCACGTCTGGGCATACCCTTGCCACATAGGGTGAACAGCAAAACACACAAGGAGATGGACAGAATGTTGCACAATGGCAAAACATTCACCCCCAGTCAAAGATCTGGGTTTAATCCATCAATATTTTGCTCACCAAGCCACCCCAGATCAGACATGGCCATATGCAAATCAGTCTTGACCCTGTGCCTCATGGGAACAGTCCAGCCCGAACTGCCAAGCCATGTCTTCCCTGGCCCGGAATCAAGCATCCTAGGACCGTCTTCTGGCTATCAGCCTTCTTCAGCCAGGATAGCTTGACTCCAGTTGCTTACTGAGCACGGGACCCACGTCTGGGTATACCCTTCCCACACAGGGTGAACAGCAAAACACACAAGATGATGGACAGAATGTTGCACAATGGCAAAACATTCAACCCCAGTCACAGATCTGGGTTTAATCCATCATTATTTTGTTCACCAAGCCACCCCAGTTCAGACATGGCCATATGCAAATCAGTCTTGACCCTGTGCCTCATGGGAACAGTCCGGCCCGAACTGCCAAGCCATGTCTTCCCTGGACCGGAATCAAGCATCCTAGGACCAGTTTCCGGCTATCAGCCGTCTTCAGCCAGGATAGCTTGACTCCAGTGGCTTAGTGAGCATGGGACCCACGTCTGGGCATACCCTTCCCACATAGGGTGAACAGCAAAACACACAAGATGATGGACGGAATGTTGCACAATGGCAAAACATTTATCCCCAGTCACAGATCTAGGTTTAATTCATCATTATTTTTGCTCACCAAGCCACCCCAGTTCATACAAGGCCATATGCAAATCAGTCTTAACCCTGTGCCTCATGGGAACAGTCCAGCCCGAACTGCCAAGCCATGTCTTCCCTGGACCAGAAACAAGCATCCTAGGACTGGTTTCCTGCTATCAGCCGTCTTCAGCCAGGATAGCTTGACTCCAGTGGCTTAGTGAGCACGGAACCAACGTCTGGGCATACCCTTCCCACATAGGGTGAACAGCAAAACACACAAGATGATGGACGGAATGTTGCACAATGGCAAAACATTCACCCCCAGTCACAGATCTTGGTTTAATCCATCATTATTTTGCTCACCAAGCCACCCCAGTTCAGACATGGCCATATGCAAATCAGCCTTGACCCTGTGCCTCATGGGAACAGTCCAGCCCGAACTGCCAAACCATGTCTTCCCTGGACCGGAATCAAGCATCCTAGGACCGGTTTCTGGCTATCAGGCGTCTTCAGCCAGGATAGCTTGACTCCAGTGGCTTAGTGAGCACGGGACCCACGTCTGGGCAAACCCTTCCTACATAGGGTGAACAGCAAAACACACAAGATGATGGACGGAATGTTGCACAATGGCAAAACATTCACCCCCAGTCACAGATCTGGGTTTAATCCATCATTATTTTGCTCACCAAGCCACCCCAGTTCAGACATGGCCATATGCAAATCAGTCTTGACCCTGTGCCTCATGGGAACAATCCAGCCCGAACTGCAAAGCCATGTCTTCCCTAGAAAGGAATCAAGCATCCTAGGACCGGTTTCTGGCTAACAGCCGTCTTCAGCCAGGATAGCTTGACTCCAGTGGCTTAGTGAGCACGGGACCCACGTCTGGGCATACCCTTGCCACATAGGGTGAACAGCAAAACACACAAGGAGATGGACGGAATGTTGCACAATGGCAAAACATTCACCCACAGTCAAAGATCTGGGTTTAATCCATCAATATTTTGCTCACCAAGCCACCCCAGTTCAGACATGGCCATATGCAAATCAGTCTTGACCCTGTGCCTCATGGGAACACTCCGGCCCGAACTGCCAAGCCATGTCTTCCCTGGACCGGAATCAAGCATCCTAGGACCGGTTTCTGGCTATCAGCCGTCTTAAGCCAGGATAGCTTGACTCCAGTGGCTTAGTGAGCACGGGACCCACATCTGGGAATACCCTTCCCACATAGGGTGAACAGCAAAACACACAAGATGATGGACGGAATGTTGCACAATGGCAAAACATTCACCCCCAGTCACAGATCTGGGTTTAATCCACCATTATTTTGTTCACCAAGCCACCCCAGTTCAGACATGGCCATATGCAAATCAGTCTTGACCCTGTGCCTCATGGGAACAGTCCGTCCCGAACTGCCAAGCCATGTCTTCCCTGCACCGGAATCAAGCATCCTAGGACCGGTTTCTGGCTATCAGCCGTCGTCAGCCAGGATAGCTTGACTCCAGTGGCTTAGTGAGCACGGGACCCACGTCTGGGCATACCCTTCCCACATAGGGTCAACAGCAAAACACACAAGATGATGGACGGAATGTTGCACAATGGCAAAACATTCAAACCCCAGTCAAAGATCTGGGTTTAATCCATCAATATTTTGCTCACCAAGCCACCCCAGTTCAGACATGGCCATATGCAAATCAGTCTTGACCCTGTGCCTCATGGGAACAGTCCGGCCCGAACTGACAAGCCATGTCTTCCCTGGACCAGAATCAAGCATCCTAGGACCGGTTTCTGGCTATCAGCCATCTTCAGCCAGGATAGCTTGACTCCAGTGGCTTAGTGAGCACGGGACCCACATCTGGGAATACCCTTCCCACACAGGGTGAACAGCAAAACACACAAGATGATGGACGGAATGTTGCACAATGGCAAAACATTCACCCCCAGTCACAGATCTGTGTTTAATCCATCATTATTTTGCTTACCAAGCCACCGCAGTTCAGACATGGCCATATGCAAATCAGCCTTGACCCTGTGCCTCATGGGAACAGTCCATCCCGAACTGCCAAGCCATGTCTTCCCTGCACCGGAATCAAGCATCCTAGGACCGGTTTCCGGCTATCAGCCGTCGTCAGCCAGGATAGCTTGACTCCAGTGGCTTAGTGAGCACGGGACCCACGTCTGGGCATACCCTTCCCACATAGGGTCAACAGCAAAACACACAAGATGATGGACGGAATGTTGCACAATGGCAAAACATTCAACCCCAGTCAAAGATCTGGGTTTAATCCATCAATATTTTGCTCACCAAGCCACCCCAGTTCAGACATGGCCATATGCAAATCAGTCTTGACCCTGTGCCTCATGGGAACAATCCGGCCCGAACTGACAAGCCATGTCTTCCCTGGACCAGAATCAAGCATCCTAGGACCGGTTTCTGGCTATCAGCCGTCTTCAGCCAGGATAGCTTGACTCCAGTGGCTTAGTGAGCACGGGACCCACATCTGGGAATACCCTTCCCACACAGGGTGAACAGCAAAACACACAAGATGATGGACGGAATGTTGCACAATGGCAAAACATTCACCCCCAGTCACAGATCTGTGTTTAATCCATCATTATTTTGCTTACCAAGCCACCGCAGTTCAGACATGGCCATATGCAAATCAGCCTTGACCCTGTGCCTCATGGGAACAGTCCATCCCGAACTGCCAAGCCATGTCTTCCCTGCACCGGAATCAAGCATCCTAGGACCGGTTTCCGGCTATCAGCCGTCGTCAGCCAGGATAGCTTGACTCCAGTGGCTTAGTGAGCACGGGACCCACGTCTGGGCATACCCTTCCCACATAGGGTCAACAGCAAAACACACAAGATGATGGACGGAATGTTGCACAATGGCAAAACATTCAACCCCAGTCAAAGATCTGGGTTTAATCCATCAATATTTTGCTCACCAAGCCACCCCAGTTCAGACATGGCCATATGCAAATCAGTCTTGACCCTGTGCCTCATGGGAACAATCCGGCCCGAACTGACAAGCCATGTCTTCCCTGGACCAGAATCAAGCATCCTAAGACCGGTTTCTGACTATCAGCCGTCTTCAGCCAGGATAGCTTGACTCCAGTGGCTTAGTGAGCACGGGACCCACATCTGGGAATACCCTTCCCACACAGGGTGAACAGCAAAACACACAAGATGATGGACGGAATGTTGCACAATGGCAAAACATTCACCCCCAGTCACAGATCTGGGTTTAATCCATCATTATTTTGCTTACCAAGCCACCGCAGTTCAGACATGGCCATATGCAAACCAGCCTTGACCCTGTGCCTCATGGGAACAGTCCAGCCCGAACTTCCAAACCATGTCTTCCCTGGACCGGAATCAAGCATCTTAGGACCGGTTTCTGGCTATCAGGCGTCTTCAGCCAGGATAGCTTGACTCCAGTGGCTTAGTTAGCACGGGACCCACGTCTGGGCAAACCCTTCCCACATAGGGTGAACAGCAAAATACACAAGATGATGGACGGAATGTTGCACAATGGCAAAACATTCACCCCCAGTCACAGATCTGGGTTTAATCCATCAATATTTTGCTCACCAAGCCACCCCAGTTCAGACATGGCCATATGCAAATCAGTCTTGACCCTGTGCCTCATGGGAAGTCCATCCCGAACTGCCAAGCCATGTCTTCCCTGCACCGGAATCAAGCATCCTAGGACCGGTTTCTGGCTATCAGCCGTCTTCAGCCAGGGTAGCTTGACTCCAGTGGCTTAGTGAGCACGGGACCCACGTCTGGGCATACCCTTCCCACATAGGGTGAACAGCAAAACACACAAGATGATGGACGGAATGTTGCACAATGGCAAAACATTCACCCCCAGTCACAGATCTGGGTTTAATCCATCATTATTTTGCTTACCAAGCCACCGCAGTTCAGACATGGCCATATGCAAACCAGCCTTGACCCTGTGCCTCATGGGAACAGTCCAGCCCGAACTTCCAAACCATGTCTTCCCTGGACCGGAATCAAGCATCTTAGGACCGGTTTCTGGCTATCAGGCGTCTTCAGCCAGGATAGCTTGACTCCAGTGGCTTAGTTAGCACGGGACCCACGTCTGGGCAAACCCTTCCCACATAGGGTGAACAGCAAAATACACAAGATGATGGACGGAATGTTGCACAATGGCAAAACATTCACCCCCAGTCACAGATCTGGGTTTAATCCATCAATATTTTGCTCACCAAGCCACCCCAGTTCAGACATGGCCATATGCAAATCAGTCTTGACCCTGTGCCTCATGGGAAGTCCATCCCGAACTGCCAAGCCATGTCTTCCCTGCACCGGAATCAAGCATCCTAGGACCGGTTTCTGGCTATCAGCCGTCTTCAGCCAGGGTAGCTTGACTCCAGTGGCTTAGTGAGCACGGGACCCACGTCTGGGCATACCCTTCCCACATAGGGTGAACAGCAAAACACACAAGATGATGGACAGAATGTTGCACAATGGCAAAACATTCAACCCCAGTCACAGATCTGGGTTTAATCCATCATTATTTTGTTCACCAAGCCACCCCAGTTCAGACATGGCCATATGCAAATCAGTCTTGACCCTGTGCCTCATGGGAAGAGTCCGGCCCGAACTGCCAAGCCATGTCTTCCCTGGACTGGAATCAAGCATCCTAGGACCAGTTTCTGGCTATCAGCCGTCTTCAGCCAGGATAGCTTGACTCCAGTGGCTTAGTGAGCACAGGACCCACGTCTGGGCATACCCTTCCCACATAGGGTGAACAGCAAAACACACAAGATGATGAACGGAATGTTGCACAATGGCAAAACATTTACCCCCAGTCACAGATCTAGTTTTAATTCATCATTATTTTTGCTCACCAAGCCACTCCAGTTCATACAAGGCCATATGCAAATCAGTCTTAACCCTGTGCCTCATGGGAACAGTCCAGCCCGAACTGCCAAGCCATGTCTTCCCTGGACCGGAAACAAGCATCCTAGGACTGGTTTCCTGCTATCAGCCATCTTCAGCCAGGATAGCTTGACTCCAGTGGCTTAGTGAGCACGGAACCAACGTCTGGGCATACCCTTCCCACATAGGGTGAACAGCAAAACACACAAGATGATGGACGGAATGTTGCACAATGGCAAAACATTCACCCCCAGTCACAGATCTTGGTTTAATCCATCATTATTTTGCTCACCAAGCCACCCCAGTTCAGACATTGCCATATGCAAATCAGCCTTGACCCTGTGCCTCATGGGAACAGTCCAGCCCGAACTGCCAAACCATGTATTCCCTGGACCGGAATCAAGCATCCTAGGACTGGTTTCTGGCTATCAGGTGTCTTCAGCCAGGATAGCTTGACTCCAGTGGCTTAGTGAGCACGGGACCCACGTCTGGGCAAACCCTTCCCACATAGGGTGAACAGCAAAACACACAAGATGATGCACGGAATGTTGTACAATGGCAAAACATTCACCCCCAGTCACAGATCTGGGTTTAATCCATCATTATTTTGCTCACCAAGCCACCCCAGTTCAGACATGGCCATATGCAAATCAGTCTTGACCCTGTGCCTCATGGGAACAGTCCAGCCCGAACTGCCAAGCCATGTCTTCCCTGGAAAGGAATCAAGCATCCTAGGACCGGTTTCTGGCTAACAGCCGTCTTCAGCCAGGATAGCTTGACTCCAGTGGCTTAGTGAGCACGGGACCCACGTCTGGGCATACCCTTGCCACATAGGGTGAACAGCAAAACACACAAGGAGATGGACGGAATGTTGCACAATGGCAAAATATTCACCCCCAGTCAAAGATCTGGGTTTAATCCATCAATATTTTGCTCACCAAGCCACCCCAGTTCAGACATGGCCATATGCAAATCAGTCTTGACCCTGTGCCTCATGGGAACACTCAGGCCCGAACTGCCAAGCCATGTCTTCCCTGGACCGGAATCAAGCATCCTAGGACCGGTTTCTGGCTATCAGCCGTCTTCAGCCAGGATAGCTTGACTCCAGTGGCTTAGTGAGCACGGGACCCACATCTGGGAATACCCTTCCCACATAGGGTGAACAGCAAAACACACAAGATGATGGACGGAATGTTGCACAATGGCAAAACATTCACCCCCAGTCACAGATCTGGGTTTAATCCATCATTATTTTGTTCACCAAGCCACCCCAGTTCAGACATGGCCATATGCAAATCAGTCTTGACCCTGTGCCTCATGGGAACAGTCCATCCCGAACTGCCAAGCCATGTCTTCCCTGCACCGGAATCAAGCATCCTAGGACCGGTTTCTGGCTATCAGCCGTCGTCAGCCAGGATAGCTTGACTCCAGTGGCTTAGTGAGCACGGGACCCACGTCTGGGCATACCCTTCCCGATAGGGTCAACAGCAAAACACACAAGATGATGGACGGAATGTTGCACAATGGCAAAACATTCAACCCCAGTCAAAGATCTGGGTTTAATCCATCAATATTTTGCTCACCAAGCCACCCCAGTTCAGACATGGCCATATGCAAATCAGTCTTGACCCTGTGCCTCATGGGAACAGTCCGGCCCGAACTGACAAGCCATGTCTTCCCTGGACCAGAATCAAGCATCCTAGGACCGGTTTCTGGATATCAGCCGTCTTCAGCCAGGATAGCTTGACTCCAGTGGCTTAGTGAGCACGGGACCCACATCTGGGAATACCCTTCCCACACAGGGTGAACAGCAAAACACACAAGATGATGGACGGAATGTTGCACAATGGCAAAACATTCACCCCCAGTCACAGATCTGTGTTTAATCCATCATTATTTTGCTTACCAAGCCACCGCAGTTCAGACATGGCCATATGCAAATCAGCCTTGACCCTGTGCCTCATGGGAACAGTCCATCCCGAACTGCCAAGCCATGTCTTCCCTGCACCGGAATCAAGCATCCTAGGACCGGTTTCTGGCTATCAGCCGTCGTCAGCCAGGATAGCTTGACTCCAGTGGCTTAGTGAGCACGGGACCCACGTCTGGGCATACCCTTCCCACATAGGGTCAACAGCAAAACACACAAGATGATGGACGGAATGTTGCACAATGGCAAAACATTCAACCCCAGTCAAAGATCTGGGTTTAATCCATCAATATTTTGCTCACCAAGCCACCCCAGTTCAGACATGGCCATATGCAAATCAGTCTTGACCCTGTGCCTCATGGGAACAATCCGGCCCGAACTGACAAGCCATGTCTTCCCTGGACCAGAATCAAGCATCCTAGGACCGGTTTCTGACTATCAGCCGTCTTCAGCCAGGATAGCTTGACTCCAGTGGCTTAGTGAGCACAGGACCCACATCTGGGAATACCCTTCCCACACAGGGTGAACAGCAAAACACACAAGATGATGGACGGAATGTTGCACAATGGCAAAACATTCACCCCCAGTCACAGATCTGGGTTTAATCCATCATTATTTTGTTCACCAAGCCACCCCAGTTCAGACATGGCCATATGCAAATCAGTCTTGACCCTGTGCCTCATGGGAACAGTCCATCCCGAACTGCCAAGCCATGTCTTCCCTGCACCGGAATCAAGCATCCTAGGACCGGTTTCTGGCTATCAGCCGTCGTCAGCCAGGATAGCTTGACTCCAGTGGCTTAGTGAGCACGGGACCCACGTCTGGGCATACCCTTCCCACATAGGGTCAACAGCAAAACACACAAGATGATGGACGGAATGTTGCACAATGGCAAAACATTCAACCCCAGTCAAAGATCTGGGTTTAATCCATCAATATTTTGCTCACCAAGCCACCCCAGTTCAGACATGGCCATATGCAAATCAGTCTTGACCCTGTGCCTCATGGGAACAGTCCGGCCCGAACTGACAAGCCATGTCTTCCCTGGACCAGAATCAAGCATCCTAGGACCGGTTTCTGGCTATCAGCCGTCTTCAGCCAGGATAGCTTGACTCCAGTGGCTTAGGGAGCACGGGACCCACATCTGGGAATACCCTTCCCACACAGGGTGAACAGCAAAACACACAAGATGATGGACGGAATGTTGCACAATGGCAAAACATTCACCCCCAGTCACAGATCTGGGTTTAATCCATCATTATTTTGCTTACCAAGCCACCGCAGTTCAGACATGGCCATATGCAAACCAGCCTTGACCCTGTGCCTCATGGAAACAGTCCAGCCCGAACTTCCAAACCATGTCTTCCCTGGACCGGAATCAAGCATCCTAGGACCGGTTTCTGGCTATCAGGCGTCTTCAGCCAGGATAGCTTGACTCCAGTGGCTTAGTTAGCACGGGACCCACGTCTGGGCAAACCCTTCCCACATAGGGTGAACAGCAAAACACACAAGATGATGGACGGAATGTTGCACAATGGCAAAACATTCACCCCCAGTCACAGATCTGGGTTTAATCCATCAATATTTTGCTCACCAAGCCACCCCAGTTCAGACATGGCCATATGCAAATCAGTCTTGACCCTGTGCCTCATGGGAACAGTCCATCCCGAACTGCCAAGCCATGTCTTCCCTGCACCGGAATCAAGCATCCTAGGACCGGTTTCTGGCTATCAGCCGTCTTCAGCCAGGATAGCTTGACTCCAGTGGCTTAGTGAGCACCGGACCCACGTCTGGGCATACCCTTCCCACATAGGGTGAACAGCAAAACACACAAGATGATGGACAGAATGTTGCACAATGGCAAAACATTCAACCCCAGTCACAGATCTGGGTTTAATCCATCATTATTTTGTTCACCAAGCCACCCCAGTTCAGACATGGCCATATGCAAATCAGTCTTGACCCTGTGCCTCATGGGAACAGTCCGGCCCGAACTGCCAAGCCATGTCTTCCCTGGACTGGAATCAAGCATCCTAGGACCGGTTTCTGACTATCAGCCGTCTTCAGCCAGGATAGCTTGACTCCAGTGGCTTAGTGAGCACGGGACCCACATCTGGGAATACCCTTCCCACACAGGGTGAACAGCAAAACACACAAGATGATGGACGGAATGTTGCACAATGGCAAAACATTCACCCCCAGTCACAGATCTGGGTTTAATCCATCATTATTTTGTTCACCAAGCCACCCCAGTTCAGACATGGCCATATGCAAATCAGTCTTGACCCTGTGCCTCATGGGAACAGTCCATCCCGAACTGCCAAGCCATGTCTTCCCTGCACCGGAATCAAGCATCCTAGGACCGGTTTCTGGCTATCAGCCGTCGTCAGCCAGGATAGCTTGACTCCAGTGGCTTAGTGAGCACGGGACCCACGTCTGGGCATACCCTTCCCACATAGGGTCAACAGCAAAACACACAAGATGATGGACGGAATGTTGCACAATGGCAAAACATTCAACCCCAGTCAAAGATCTGGGTTTAATCCATCAATATTTTGCTCACCAAGCCACCCCAGTTCAGACATGGCCATATGCAAATCAGTCTTGACCCTGTGCCTCATGGGAACAGTCCGGCCCGAACTGACAAGCTATGTCTTCCCTGGACCAGAATCAAGCATCCTAGGACCGGTTTCTGGCTATCAGCCGTCTTCAGCCAGGATAGCTTGACTCCAGTGGCTTAGTGAGCACGGGACCCACATCTGGGAATACCCTTCCCACACAGGGTGAACAGCAAAACACACAAGATGATGGACGGAATGTTGCACAATGGCAAAACATTCACCCCCAGTCACAGATCTGGGTTTAATCCATCATTATTTTGCTTACCAAGCCACCGCAGTTCAGACATGGCCATATGCAAACCAGCCTTGACCCTGTGCCTCATGAAAACAGTCCAGCCCGAACTTCCAAACCATGTCTTCCCTGGACCGGAATCAAGCATCCTAGGACCGGTTTCTGGCTATCAGGCGTCTTCAGCCAGGATAGCTTGACTCCAGTGGCTTAGTTAGCACGGGACCCACGTCTGGGCAAACCCTTCCCACATAGGGTGAACAGCAAAACACACAAGATGATGGACGGAATGTTGCACAATGGCAAAACATTCACCCCCAGTCACAGATCTGGGTTTAATCCATCAATATTTTGCTCACCAAGCCACCCCAGTTCAGACATGGCCATATGCAAATCAGTCTTGACCCTGTGCCTCATGGGAACAGTCCATCCCGAACTGCCAAGCCATGTCTTCCCTGCACCGGAATCAAGCATCCTAGGACCGGTTTCTGGCTATCAGCCGTCTTCAGCCAGGATAGCTTGACTCCAGTGGCTTAGTGAGCACCGGACCCACGTCTGGGCATACCCTTCCCACATAGGGTGAACAGCAAAACACACAAGATGATGGACAGAATGTTGCACAATGGCAAAACATTCAACCCCAGTCACAGATCTGGGTTTAATCCATCATTATTTTGTTCACCAAGCCACCCCAGTTCAGACATGGCCATATGCAAATCAGTCTTGACCCTGTGCCTCATGGGAACAGTCCGGCCCGAACTGCCAAGCCATGTCTTCCCTGGACCGGAATCAAGCATCCTAGGACCAGTTTCTGGCTATCAGCCGTCTTCAGCCAGGATAGCTTGACTCCAGTGGCTTAGTGAGCACGGGACCCACGTCTGGGCATACCCTTCCCACATAGGGTGAACAGCAAAACACACAAGATGATGGACGGAATGTTGCACAATGGCAAAACATTTACCCCCAGTCACAGATCTAGGTTTAATTCATCATTATTTTTGCTCACCAAGCCACTCCAGTTCATACAAGGCCATATGCAAATCAGTCTTAACCCTGTGCCTCATGGGAACAGTCCAGCCCGAACTGCCAAGCCATGTCTTCCCTGGACCGGAAACAAGCATCCTAGGACTGGTTTCCTGCTATCAGCCGTCTTCAGCCAGGATAGCTTGACTCCAGTGGCTTAGTGAGCACGGAACCAACGTCTGGGCATACCCTTCCCACATAGGGTGAACAGCAAAACACACAAGATGATGGACGGAATGTTGCACAATGGCAAAACATTCACCCCCAGTCACAGATCTTGGTTTAATCCATCATTATTTTGCTCACCAAGCCACCCCAGTTCAGACATGGCCATATGCAAATCAGCCTTGACCCTGTGCCTCATGGGAACAGTCCAGCCCGAACTGCCAAACCATGTCTTCCCTGGGCCGGAATCAAGCATCCTAGGACCGGTTTCTGGCTATCAGGCGTCTTCAGCCAGGATAGCTTGACTCCAGTGGCTTAGTGAGCACGGGACCCACGTCTGGGCAAACCCTTCCCACATAGGGTGAACAGCAAAACACACAAGATGATGGACGGAATGTTGCACAATGGCAAAACATTCACCCCCAGTCACAGATCTGGGTTTAATCCATCATTATTTTGCTCACCAAGCCACCCCAGTTCAGACATGGCCATATGCAAATCAGTCTTGACCCTGTGCCTCATGGGAACAGTCCAGCCCGAACTGCCAAGCCATGTCTTCCCTGGAAAGGAATCAAGCATCCTAGGACCGGTTTCTGGCTAACAGCCGTCTTCAGCCAGGATAGCTTGACTTCAGTGGCTTAGTGAGCACGGGACCCACGTCTGGGCATACCCTTGCCACATAGGGTGAACAGCAAAACACACAAGGAGATGGACGGAATGTTGCACAATGGCAAAACATTCACCCCCAGTCACAGATCTGGGTTTAATCCATCATTATTTTGTTCACCAAGCCACCCCAGTTCAGACATGGCCATATGCAAATCAGTCTTGACCCTGTGCCTCATGGGAACAGTCCATCCCGAACTGCCAAGCCATGTCTTCCCTGCACCGGAATCAAGCATCCTAGGACCGGTTTCTGGCTATCAGCCGTCGTCAGCCAGGATAGCTTGACTCCAGTGGCTTAGTGAGCACGGGACCCACGTCTGGGCATACCCTTCCCACATAGGGTCAACAGCAAAACACACAAGATGATGGACGGAATGTTGCACAATGGCAAAACATTCAACCCCAGTCAAAGATCTGGGTTTAATCCATCAATATTTTGCTCACCAAGCCACCCCAGTTCAGACATGGCCATATGCAAATCAGTCTTGACCCTGTGCCTCATGGGAACAGTCCGGCCCGAACTGACAAGCCATGTCTTCCCTGGACCAGAATCAAGCATCCTAGGACCGGTTTCTGGCTATCAGCCGTCTTCAGCCAGGATAGCTTGACTCCAGTGGCTTAGTGAGCACGGGACCCACATCTGGGAATACCCTTCCCACACAGGGTGAACAGCAAAACACACAAGATGATGGACGGAATGTTGCACAATGGCAAAACATTCACCCCCAGTCACAGATCTGTGTTTAATCCATCATTATTTTGCTTACCAAGCCACCGCAGTTCAGACATGGCCATATGTAAATCAGCCTTGACCCTGTGCCTCATGGGAACAGGCCATCCCGAACTGCCAAGCCATGTCTTCCCTGCACCGGAATCAAGCATCCTAGGACCAGTTTCTGGCTATCAGCCGTCGTCAGCCAGGATAGCTTGACTCCAGTGGATTAGTGAGCACGGGACCCACGTCTGGGCATACCCTTCCCACATAGGGTCAACAGCAAAACACACAAGATGATGGACGGAATGTTGCACAATGGCAAAACATTCAACCCCAGTCAAAGATCTGGGTTTAATCCATCAATATTTTGCTCACCAAGCCACCCCAGTTCAGACATGGCCATATGCAAATCAGTCTTGACCCTGTGCCTCATGGGAACAATCCGGCCCGAACTGACAAGCCATGTCTTCCCTGCACCGGAATCAAGCATCCTAGGACCGGGTTCTGGCTATCAGCCGTCGTCAGCCAGGATAGCTTGACTCCAGTGGCTTAGTGAGCACGGGACCCACGTCTGGGCATACCCATCCCACATAGGGTCAACAGCAAAACACACAAGATGATGGACGGAATGTTGCACAATGGCAAAACATTCAACCCCAGTCAAAGATCTGGGTTTAATCCATCAATATTTTGCTCACCAAGCCACCCCAGTTCAGACATGGCCATATGCAAATCAGTCTTGACCCTGTGCCTCATGGGAACAGTCCAGCCCGAACTGCCAAGCTATGTCTTCCCTGGCCCGGAATCAAGCATCCTAGGACCGTCTTCTGGCTATCAGCCTTCTTCAGCCAGGATAGCTTGACTCCAGTGGCTTACTGAGCACGGGACCCACGTCTGGACATACCCTTCGCACATAGGGTGAACAGCAAAACACACAAGATGATGGACAGAATGTTGCACAATGGCAAAACATTCAACCCCAGTCACAGATCTGGGTTTAATCCATCATTATTTTGCTCACCAAGCCACCCCAGTTCAGACATGGCCATATGCAAATCAGTCTTGACCCTGTGCCTCATGGGAACAGTCCGGCCCGAACTGTCAAGCCATGTCTTCCCTGGACCGGAATCAAGCATCCTAGGACCGGTTTCTGGCTATCAGCCGTCTTCAGCCAGGATAGCTTGACTCCAGTGGCTTAGTGAGCACGGGACCCACGTCTGGGCATACCCTTCCTACATAGGGTGAACAGCAAAACACACAAGATGATGGACGGAATGTTGCACAATGGCAAAACATTTACCCCCAGTCACAGATCTGGGTTGAATCCATCATTATTTTTGCTCACCAAGCAACCCCAGTTCATACAAGGCCATATGCAAATCAGTCTTAACCCTGTGCCTCATAGGAGCAGTCCAGCCCGAACTGCCAAGCCATGTCTTCCCTGGACGGAAACAAGCATCCTAGGACCGGTTTCCTGCTATCAGCCGTCTTCAGCCAGGATAGCTTGACTCCAGTGGCTTAGTGAGCACGGAACCAACGTCTGGGCATACCCTTCCCAGATAGGGTGAACAGCAAAACACACAAGATGATGGACGGAATGTTGCACAATGGCAAAACATTAACCCCCAGTCACAGATCTTGGTTTAATCCATCATTATTTTGCTCACCAAGCCACCCCAGTTCATACATGGCCATATGCAAATCAGTCTTGACCCTGTGCCTCATGGGAACAGTCCAGCCCGAACTGCCAAGCCATGTCTTCCCTGGACCGGAATCAAGCATCCTAGGACCGGTTTCTGGCTATCAGCCGTCTTCAGCCAGGATAGCTTGACTCCAGTGGCTTAGTGAGCACGAGACCCACATCTGGGCAGACCCTTCCCACATAGGGTCAACAGCAAAACACACAAGATGATGGACGGAATGTTGCACAATGGCAAAACATTCAACCCCAGTCAAAGATCGGGGTTTAATCCATCAATATTTTGCTCACCAAGCCACCCCAGTTCAGACATGGCCATATGCAAATCAGTCTTGACCCTGTGCCTCATGGGAACACTCCGGCCCGAACTGCCAAGCCATGTCTTCCCTGGACAGGAATCAAGCATCCTAGGACCGGTTTCTGGCAATCAGCCGTCTTCAGCCAGGATAGCTTGACTCCAGTGGCTTAGTGAGCACGGGACCCACATCTGGGAATACCCTTCCCACATAGGGTGAACAGCAAAACACACAAGATGATGGACGGAATGTTGCACAATGGCAAAACATTCACCCCCAGTCACAGATCTGGGTTTAATCCATCATTATTTTGTTCACCAAGCCACCCCAGTTCAGACATGGCCATATGCAAACCAGTCTTGACCCTGTGCCTCATGGGAACAGTCCAGCCCGAACTGCCAAGCCATGTCTTCCCTGGACCGGAATCAAGCATCCTAGGACCGGTTTCTGGCTATCATCCGTCTTCAGCCGGGATAGCTTGACTCCAGAGGCTTAGTGAGCACTGGACCCACGTCTGGGCATGCCCTTCCCACATAGGGTGAACAGCAAAACACACAAGATGATCGACGGAATGTTGCACAATGGCAAAACATTCACCCCCAGTCACAGATCTGGGTTTAATCCATCATTATTTTTCTCACCAAGCCACCCCAGTTCAGACATGGCCATATGCAAATCAGTCTTGACCCTGTGCCTCATGGGAACAGTCCAGCCCGAACTGCCAAGCTATGTCTTCCCTGGCCCGGAATCAAGCATCCTAGGACCGTCTTCTGGCTATCAGCCTTCTTCAGCCAGGATAGCTTGACTCCAGTGGCTTACTGAGCACGGGACCCACGTCTGGACATACCCTTCCCACATAGGGTGAACAGCAAAACACACAAGATGATGGACAGAATGTTGCACAATGGCAAAACATTCAACCCCAGTCACAGATCTGGGTTTAATCCATCATTATTTTGCTCACCAAGCCACCCCAGTTCAGACATGGCCATATGCAAATCAGTCTTGACCCTGTGCCTCATGGGAACAGTCCGGCCCGAACTGCCAAGCCATGTCTTCCCTGGACCGGAATCAAGCATCCTAGGACCGGTTTCTGGCTATCAGCCGTCTTCAGCCAGGATAGCTTGACTCCAGTGGCTTAGTGAGCACGGGACCCACGTCTGGGCATACCCTTCCCACATAGGGTGAACAGCAAAACACACAAGATGATGGACGGAATGTTGCACAATGGCAAAACATTTACCCCCAGTCACAGATCTGGGTTGAATCCATCATTATTTTTGCTCACCAAGCAACCCCAGTTCATACAAGGCCATATGCAAATCAGTCTTAACCCTGTACCTCATGGGAACACTCCGGCCCGAACTGCCAAGCCATGTCTTCCCTGGACAGGAATCAAGCATCCTAGGACCGGTTTCTGGCTATCAGCCGTCTTCAGCCAGGATAGCTTGACTCCAGTGGCTTAGTGAGCACGGGACCCACATCTGGGAATACCCTTCCCACATAGGGTGAACAGCAAAACACACAAGATGATGGACGGAATGTTGCACAATGGCAAAACATTCACCCCAGTCACAGATCTGGGTTTAATCCATCATTATTTTGTTCACCAAGCCACCCCAGTTCAGACATGGCCATATGCAAATCAGTCTTGACCCTGTGCTTCATGGGAACAGTCCATCCCGAACTGCCAAGCCATGTCTTCCCTGCACCGGAATCAAGCATCCTAGGACCGGTTTCTGGCTATCAGCCGTCGTCAGCCAGGATAGCTTGACTCCAGTGGCTTAGTGAGCACGGGACCCACGTCTGGGCATACCCTTCCCACATAGGGTCAACAGCAAAACACACAAGATGATGGACGGAATGTTGCACAATGGCAAAACATTCAACCCCAGTCAAAGATCTGGGTTTAATCCATCAATATTTTGCTCACCAAGCCACCCCAGTTCAGACATGGCCATATGCAAATCAGTCTTGACCCTGTGCCTCATGGGAACAGTCCGGCCCGAACTGACAAGCCATGTCTTCCCTGGACCAGAATCAAGCATCCTAGGACCGGTTTCTGGCTATCAGCCGTCTTCAGCCAGGATAGCTTGACTCCAGTGGCTTAGTGAGCACGGGACCCACATCTGGGAATACCCTTCCCACACAGGGTGAACAGCAAAACACACAAGATGATGGACGGAATGTTGCACAATGGCAAAACATTCACCCCCAGTCACAGATCTGGGTTTAATCCATCATTATTTTGCTTACCAAGCCACCGCAGTTCAGACATGGCCATATGCAAACCAGCCTTGACCCTGTGCCTCATGGAAACAGTCCAGCCCGAACTTCCAAACCATGTCTTCCCTGGACCGGAATCAAGCATCCTAGGACCGGTTTCTGGCTATCAGGCGTCTTCAGCCAGGATAGCTTGACTCCAGTGGCTTAGTTAGCACGGGACCCACGTCTGGGCAAACCCTTCCCACATAGGGTGAACAGCAAAACACACAAGATGATGGACGGAATGTTGCACAATGGCAAAACATTCACCCCCAGTCACAGATCTGGGTTTAATCCATCAATATTTTGCTCACCAAGCCACCCCAGTTCAGACATGGCCATATGCAAATCAGTCTTGACCCTGTGCCTCATGGGAACAGTCCATCCCGAACTGCCAAGCCATGTCTTCCCTGCACCGGAATCAAGCATCCTAGGACCGGTTTCTGGCTATCAGCCGTCTTCAGCCAGGATAGCTTGACTCCAGTGGCTTAGTGAGCACCGGACCCACGTCTGGGCATACCCTTCCCACATAGGGTGAACAGCAAAACACACAAGATGATGGACAGAATGTTGCACAATGGCAAAACATTCAACCCCAGTCACAGATCTGGGTTTAATCCATCATTATTTTGTTCACCAAGCCACCCCAGTTCAGACATGGCCATATGCAAATCAGTCTTGACCCTGTGCCTCATGGGAACAGTCCGGCCCGAACTGCCAAGCCATGTCTTCCCTGGACTGGAATCAAGCATCCTAGGACCGGTTTCTGACTATCAGCCGTCTTCAGCCAGGATAGCTTGACTCCAGTGGCTTAGTGAGCACGGGACCCACATCTGGGAATACCCTTCCCACACAGGGTGAACAGCAAAACACACAAGATGATGGACGGAATGTTGCACAATGGCAAAACATTCACCCCCAGTCACAGATCTGGGTTTAATCCATCATTATTTTGTTCACCAAGCCACCCCAGTTCAGACATGGCCATATGCAAATCAGTCTTGACCCTGTGCTTCATGGGAACAGTCCATCCCGAACTGCCAAGCCATGTCTTCCCTGCACCGGAATCAAGCATCCTAGGACCGGTTTCTGGCTATCAGCCGTCGTCAGCCAGGATAGCTTGACTCCAGTGGCTTAGTGAGCACGGGACCCACGTCTGGGCATACCCTTCCCACATAGGGTCAACAGCAAAACACACAAGATGATGGACGGAATGTTGCACAATGGCAAAACATTCAACCCCAGTCAAAGATCTGGGTTTAATCCATCAATATTTTGCTCACCAAGCCACCCCAGTTCAGACATGGCCATATGCAAATCAGTCTTGACCCTGTGCCTCATGGCAACAGTCCGGCCCGAACTGACAAGCCATGTCTTCCCTGGACCAGAATCAAGCATCCTAGGACCGGTTTCTGGCTATCAGCCGTCTTCAGCCAGGATAGCTTGACTCCAGTGGCTTAGTGAGCACGGGACCCACATCTGGGAATACCCTTCCCACACAGGGTGAACAGCAAAACACACAAGATGATGGACGGAATGTTGCACAATGGCAAAACATTCACCCCCAGTCACAGATCTGGGTTTAATCCATCATTATTTTGCTTACCAAGCCACCGCAGTTCAGACATGGCCATATGCAAACCAGCCTTGACCCTGTGCCTCATGGAAACAGTCCAGCCCGAACTTCCAAACCATGTCTTCCCTGGACCGGAATCAAGCATCCTAGGACCGGTTTCTGGCTATCAGGCGTCTTCAGCCAGGATAGCTTGACTCCAGTGGCTTAGTTAGCACGGGACCCACGTCTGAGCAAACCCTTCCCACATAGGGTGAACAGCAAAACACACAAGATGATGGACGGAATGTTGCACAATGGCAAAACATTCACCCCCAGTCACAGATCTGGGTTTAATCCATCAATATTTTGCTCACCAAGCCACCCCAGTTCAGACATGGCCATATGCAAATCAGTCTTGACCCTGTGCCTCATGGGAACAGTCCATCCCGAACTGCCAAGCCATGTCTTCCCTGCACCGGAATCAAGCATCCTAGGACCGGTTTCTGGCTATCAGCCGTCTTCAGCCAGGATAGCTTGACTCCAGTGGCTTAGTGAGCACCGGACCCACGTCTGGGCATACCCTTCCCACATAGGGTGAACAGCAAAACACACAAGATGATGGACAGAATGTTGCACAATGGCAAAACATTCAACCCCAGTCACAGATCTGGGTTTAATCCATCATTATTTTGTTCACCAAGCCACCCCAGTTCAGACATGGCCATATGCAAATCAGTCTTGACCCTGTGCCTCATGGGAACAGTCCGGCCCGAACTGCCAAGCCATGTCTTCCCTGGACTGGAATCAAGCATCCTAGGACCGGTTTCTGACTATCAGCCGTCTTCAGCCAGGATAGCTTGACTCCAGTGGCTTAGTGAGCACGGGACCCACATCTGGGAATACCCTTCCCACACAGGGTGAACAGCAAAACACACAAGATGATGGACGGAATGTTGCACAATGGCAAAACATTCACCCCCAGTCACAGATCTGGGTTTAATCCATCATTATTTTGTTCACCAAGCCACCCCAGTTCAGACATGGCCATATGCAAATCAGTCTTGACCCTGTGCCTCATGGGAACAGTCCATCCCGAACTGCCAAGCCATGTCTTCCCTGCACCGGAATCAAGCATCCTAGGACCGGTTTCTGGCTATCAGCCGTCGTCAGCCAGGATAGCTTGACTCCAGTGGCTTAGTGAGCACGGGACCCACGTCTGGGCATACCCTTCCCACATAGGGTCAACAGCAAAACACACAAGATGATGGACGGAATGTTGCACAATGGCAAAACATTCAACCCCAGTCAAAGATCTGGGTTTAATCCATCAATATTTTGCTCACCAAGCCACCCCAGTTCAGACATGGCCATATGCAAATCAGTCTTGACCCTGTGCCTCATGGGAACAGTCCGGCCCGAACTGACAAGCTATGTCTTCCCTGGACCAGAATCAAGCATCCTAGGACCGGTTTCTGGCTATCAGCCGTCTTCAGCCAGGATAGCTTGACTCCAGTGGCTTAGTGAGCACGGGACCCACATCTGGGAATACCCTTCCCACACAGGGTGAACAGCAAAACACACAAGATGATGGACGGAATGTTGCACAATGGCAAAACATTCACCCCCAGTCACAGATCTGGGTTTAATCCATCATTATTTTGCTTACCAAGCCACCGCAGTTCAGACATGGCCATATGCAAACCAGCCTTGACCCTGTGCCTCATGGAAACAGTCCAGCCCGAACTTCCAAACCATGTCTTCCCTGGACCGGAATCAAGCATCCTAGGACCGGTTTCTGGCTATCAGGCGTCTTCAGCCAGGATAGCTTGACTCCAGTGGCTTAGTTAGCACGGGACCCACGTCTGGGCAAACCCTTCCCACATAGGGTGAACAGCAAAACACACAAGATGATGGACGGAATGTTGCACAATGGCAAAACATTCACCCCCAGTCACAGATCTGGGTTTAATCCATCAATATTTTGCTCACCAAGCCACCCCAGTTCAGACATGGCCATATGCAAATCAGTCTTGACCCTGTGCCTCATGGGAACAGTCCATCCCGAACTGCCAAGCCATGTCTTCCCTGCACCGGAATCAAGCATCCTAGGACCGGTTTCTGGCTATCAGCCGTCTTCAGCCAGGATAGCTTGACTCCAGTGGCTTAGTGAGCACCGGACCCACGTCTGGGCATACCCTTCCCACATAGGGTGAACAGCAAAACACACAAGATGATGGACAGAATGTTGCACAATGGCAAAACATTCAACCCCAGTCACAGATCTGGGTTTAATCCATCATTATTTTGTTCACCAAGCCACCCCAGTTCAGACATGGCCATATGCAAATCAGTCTTGACCCTGTGCCTCATGGGAACAGTCCGGCCCGAACTGCCAAGCCATGTCTTCCCTGGACCGGAATCAAGCATCCTAGGACCAGTTTCTGGCTATCAGCCGTCTTCAGCCAGGATAGCTTGACTCCAGTGGCTTAGTGAGCACGGGACCCACGTCTGGGCATACCCTTCCCACATAGGGTGAACAGCAAAACACACAAGATGATGGACGGAATGTTGCACAATGGCAAAACATTTACCCCCAGTCACAGATCTAGGTTTAATTCATCATTATTTTTGCTCACCAAGCCACTCCAGTTCATACAAGGCCATATGCAAATCAGTCTTAACCCTGTGCCTCATGGGAACAGTCCAGCCCGAACTGCCAAGCCATGTCTTCCCTGGACCGGAAACAAGCATCCTAGGACTGGTTTCCTGCTATCAGCCGTCTTCAGCCAGGATAGCTTGACTCCAGTGGCTTAGTGAGCACGGAACCAACGTCTGGGCATACCCTTCCCACATAGGGTGAACAGCAAAACACACAAGATGATGGACGGAATGTTGCACAATGGCAAAACATTCACCCCCAGTCACAGATCTTGGTTTAATCCATCATTATTTTGCTCACCAAGCCACCCCAGTTCAGACATGGCCATATGCAAATCAGCCTTGACCCTGTGCCTCATGGGAACAGTCCAGCCCGAACTGCCAAACCATGTCTTCCCTGGGCCGGAATCAAGCATCCTAGGACCGGTTTCTGGCTATCAGGCGTCTTCAGCCAGGATAGCTTGACTCCAGTGGCTTAGTGAGCACGGGACCCACGTCTGGGCAAACCCTTCCCACATAGGGTGAACAGCAAAACACACAAGATGATGGACGGAATGTTGCACAATGGCAAAACATTCACCCCCAGTCACAGATCTGGGTTTAATCCATCATTATTTTGCTCACCAAGCCACCCCAGTTCAGACATGGCCATATGCAAATCAGTCTTGACCCTGTGCCTCATGGGAACAGTCCAGCCCGAACTGCCAAGCCATGTCTTCGCTGGAAAGGAATCAAGCATCCTAGGACCGGTTTCTGGCTAACAGCCGTCTTCAGCCAGGATAGCTTGACTCCAGTGGCTTAGTGAGCACGGGACCCACGTCTGGGCATACCCTTGCCACATAGGGTGAACAGCAAAACACACAAGGAGATGGACGGAATGTTGCACAATGGCAAAACATTCACCCCCAGTCACAGATCTGGGTTTAATCCATCATTATTTTGTTCACCAAGCCACCCCAGTTCAGACATGGCCATATGCAAATCAGTCTTGACCCTGTGCCTCATGGGAACAGTCCGGCCCGAACTGACAAGCCATGTCTTCCCTGCACCGGAATCAAGCATCCTAGGACCAGTTTCTGGCTATCAGCCGTCGTCAGCCAGGATAGCTTGACTCCAGTGGATTAGTGAGCACGGGACCCACGTCTGGGCATACCCTTCCCACATAGGGTCAACAGCAAAACACACAAGATGATGGACGGAATGTTGCACAATGGCAAAACATTCAACCCCAGTCAAAGATCTGGGTTTAATCCATCAATATTTTGCTCACCAAGCCACCCCAGTTCAGACATGGCCATATGCAAATCAGTCTTGACCCTGTGCCTCATGGGAACAGTCCAGCCCGAACTTCCAAACCATGTCTTCCCTGGACCGGAATCAAGCATCCTAGGACCGGTTTCTGGCTATCAGGCGTCTTCAGCCAGGATAGCTTGACTCCAGTGGCTTAGTGAGCACGGGACCCACGTCTGGGCAAACCCTTCCCACATAGGGTGAACAGCAAAACACACAAGATGATGGACGGAATGTTGCACAATGGCAAAACATTCACCCCCAGTCACAGATCTGGGTTTAATCCATCATTATTGTGCTCACCAAGCCACCCCAGTTCAGACATGGCCATATGCAAATCAGTCCTGACCCTGTGCCTCATGGGAACAGTCCATCCCGAACTGCCAAGCCATGTCTTCCCTGCACCGGAATCAAGCATCCTAGGACCGGTTTCTGGCTATCAGCCGTCTTCAGCCAGGATAGCTTGACTCCAGTGGCTTAGTGAGCACGGGACCCACGTCTGGCAATACCCTTGCCACACAGGGTGAACAGCAAAACACACAAGGAGATGGACGGAATGTTGCACAATGGCAAAACATTCACCCCCAGTCAAAGATCTGGGTTTAATCCATCAATATTTTGCTCACCAAGCCACCCCAGTTCAGACATGGCCATATGCAAATCAGTCTTGACCCTGTGCCTCATGGGAACACTCCGGCCCGAACTGCCAAGCCATGTCTTCCCTGGACAGGAATCAAGCATCCTAGGACCGGTTTCTGGCTATCAGCCGTCTTCAGCCAGGATAGCTTGACTCCAGTGGCTTAGTGAGCACAGGACCCACATCTGGGAATACCCTTCCCACATAGGGTGAACAGCAAAACACACAAGATGATGGACGGAATGTTGCACAATGGCAAAACATTCACCCCCAGTCACAGATCTAGGTTTAATCCATCATTATTTTGTTCACCAAGCCACCCCAGTTCAGACATGGCCATATGCAAACCAGTCTTGACCCTGTGCCTCATGGGAACAGTCCAGCCCGAACTGCCAAGCCATGTCTTCCCTGGACCGGAATCAAGCATCCTAGGACCGGTTTCTGGCTATCAGCCGTCTTCAGCCAGGATAGCTTGACTCCAGAGGCTTAGTGAGCACGGGACCCACGTCTGGACAAACCCTTCCCACATAGGGTGAACAGCAAAACACACAAGATGATGGACGGAATGTTGCACAATGGCAAAACATTCACCCCCAGTCACAGATCTGGGTTTAATCCATCATTATTTTGCTCACCAAGCCACCCCAGTTCAGACATGGCCATATGCAAATCAGTCTTGACCCTGTGCCTCATGGGAACAGTCCATCCCGAACTGCCAAGCCATGTCTTCCCTGGAAAGGAATTAAGCATCCTAGGACCGGTTTCTGGCTAACAGCCGTCTTCAGCCAGGATGGCTTGACTCCAGTGGCTTAGTGAGCACGGGACCCACGTCTGGGCATACCCTTGCCACATAGGGTGAACAGCAAAACACACAAGATGATGGACGGAATGTTGCACAATGGCAAAACATTCACCCCCAGTCACAGATCTGGGTTTAATCCATCATTATTTTGTTCACCAAGCCACCCCAGTTCAGACATGGCCATATGCAAATCAGTCTTGACCCTGTGCCTCATGGGAACAGTCCATCCCGAACTGCCAAGCCATGTCTTCCCTGCACCGGAATCAAGCATCCTAGGACCGGTTTCTGGCTATCAGCCGTCGTCAGCCAGGATAGCTTGACTCCAGTGGCTTAGTGAGCACGGGACCCACGTCTGGGCATACCCTTCCCACATAGGGTCAACAGCAAAACACACAAGATGATGGACGGAATGTTGCACAATGGCAAAACATTCAACCCCAGTCAAAGATCTGGGTTTAATCCATCAATATTTTGCTCACCAAGCCACCCCAGTTCAGACATGGCCATATGCAAATCAGTCTTGACCCTGTGCCTCATGGGAACAGTCCAGCCCGAACTGCCAAGCTATGTCTTCCCTGGCCCGGAATCAAGCATCCTAGGACCGTCTTCTGGCTATCAGCCTTCTTCAGCCAGGATAGCTTGACTCCAGTGGCTTACTGAGCACGGGACCCACGTCTGGACATACCCTTCGCACATAGGGTGAACAGCAAAACACACAAGATGATGGACAGAATGTTGCACAATGGCAAAACATTCAACCCCAGTCACAGATCTGGGTTTAATCCATCATTATTTTGCTCACCAAGCCACCCCAGTTCAGACATGGCCATATGCAAATCAGTCTTGACCCTGTGCCTCATGGGAACAGTCCGGCCCGAACTGTCAAGCCATGTCTTCCCTGGACCGGAATCAAGCATCCTAGGACCGGTTTCTGGCTATCAGCCGTCTTCAGCCAGGATAGCTTGACTCCAGTGGCTTAGTGAGCACGGGACCCACGTCTGGGCATACCCTTCCTACATAGGGTGAACAGCAAAACACACAAGATGATGGACGGAATGTTGCACAATGGCAAAACATTTACCCCCAGTCACAGATCTGGGTTGAATCCATCATTATTTTTGCTCACCAAGCAACCCCAGTTCATACAAGGCCATATGCAAATCAGTCTTAACCCTGTGCCTCATAGGAGCAGTCCAGCCCGAACTGCCAAGCCATGTCTTCCCTGGACGGAAACAAGCATCCTAGGACCGGTTTCCTGCTATCAGCCGTCTTCAGCCAGGATAGCTTGACTCCAGTGGCTTAGTGAGCACGGAACCAACGTCTGGGCATACCCTTCCCAGATAGGGTGAACAGCAAAACACACAAGATGATGGACGGAATGTTGCACAATGGCAAAACATTAACCCCCAGTCACAGATCTTGGTTTAATCCATCATTATTTTGCTCACCAAGCCACCCCAGTTCATACATGGCCATATGCAAATCAGTCTTGACCCTGTGCCTCATGGGAACAGTCCAGCCCGAACTGCCAAGCCATGTCTTCCCTGGACCGGAATCAAGCATCCTAGGACCGGTTTCTGGCTATCAGGCGTCTTCAGCCAGGATAGCTTGACTCCAGTGGCTTAGTGAGCACGAGACCCACATCTGGGCAGACCCTTCCCACATAGGGTCAACAGCAAAACACACAAGATGATGGACGGAATGTTGCACAATGGCAAAACATTCAACCCCAGTCAAAGATCGGGGTTTAATCCATCAATATTTTGCTCACCAAGCCACCCCAGTTCAGACATGGCCATATGCAAATCAGTCTTGACCCTGTGCCTCATGGGAACACTCCGGCCCGAACTGCCAAGCCATGTCTTCCCTGGACAGGAATCAAGCATCCTAGGACCGGTTTCTGGCAATCAGCCGTCTTCAGCCAGGATAGCTTGACTCCAGTGGCTTAGTGAGCACGGGACCCACATCTGGGAATACCCTTCCCACATAGGGTGAACAGCAAAACACACAAGATGATGGACGGAATGTTGCACAATGGCAAAACATTCACCCCCAGTCACAGATCTGGGTTTAATCCATCATTATTTTGTTCACCAAGCCACCCCAGTTCAGACATGGCCATATGCAAACCAGTCTTGACCCTGTGCCTCATGGGAACAGTCCAGCCCGAACTGCCAAGCCATGTCTTCCCTGGACCGGAATCAAGCATCCTAGGACCGGTTTCTGGCTATCATCCGTCTTCAGCCGGGATAGCTTGACTCCAGAGGCTTAGTGAGCACTGGACCCACGTCTGGGCATGCCCTTCCCACATAGGGTGAACAGCAAAACACACAAGATGATCGACGGAATGTTGCACAATGGCAAAACATTCACCCCCAGTCACAGATCTGGGTTTAATCCATCATTATTTTTCTCACCAAGCCACCCCAGTTCAGACATGGCCATATGCAAATCAGTCTTGACCCTGTGCCTCATGGGAACAGTCCAGCCCGAACTGCCAAGCTATGTCTTCCCTGGCCCGGAATCAAGCATCCTAGGACCGTCTTCTGGCTATCAGCCTTCTTCAGCCAGGATAGCTTGACTCCAGTGGCTTACTGAGCACGGGACCCACGTCTGGACATACCCTTCCCACATAGGGTGAACAGCAAAACACACAAGATGATGGACAGAATGTTGCACAATGGCAAAACATTCAACCCCAGTCACAGATCTGGGTTTAATCCATCATTATTTTGCTCACCAAGCCACCCCAGTTCAGACATGGCCATATGCAAATCAGTCTTGACCCTGTGCCTCATGGGAACAGTCCGGCCCGAACTGCCAAGCCATGTCTTCCCTGGACCGGAATCAAGCATCCTAGGACCGGTTTCTGGCTATCAGCCGTCTTCAGCCAGGATAGCTTGACTCCAGTGGCTTAGTGAGCACGGGACCCACGTCTGGGCATACCCTTCCCACATAGGGTGAACAGCAAAACACACAAGATGATGGACGGAATGTTGCACAATGGCAAAACATTTACCCCCAGTCACAGATCTGGGTTGAATCCATCATTATTTTTGCTCACCAAGCAACCCCAGTTCATACAAGGCCATATGCAAATCAGTCTTAACCCTGTACCTCATGGGAACACTCCGGCCCGAACTGCCAAGCCATGTCTTCCCTGGACAGGAATCAAGCATCCTAGGACCGGTTTCTGGCTATCAGCCGTCTTCAGCCAGGATAGCTTGACTCCAGTGGCTTAGTGAGCACGGGACCCACATCTGGGAATACCCTTCCCACATAGGGTGAACAGCAAAACACACAAGATGATGGACGGAATGTTGCACAATGGCAAAACATTCACCCCAGTCACAGATCTGGGTTTAATCCATCATTATTTTGTTCACCAAGCCACCCCAGTTCAGACATGGCCATATGCAAATCAGTCTTGACCCTGTGCTTCATGGGAACAGTCCATCCCGAACTGCCAAGCCATGTCTTCCCTGCACCGGAATCAAGCATCCTAGGACCGGTTTCTGGCTATCAGCCGTCGTCAGCCAGGATAGCTTGACTCCAGTGGCTTAGTGAGCACGGGACCCACGTCTGGGCATACCCTTCCCACATAGGGTCAACAGCAAAACACACAAGATGATGGACGGAATGTTGCACAATGGCAAAACATTCAACCCCAGTCAAAGATCTGGGTTTAATCCATCAATATTTTGCTCACCAAGCCACCCCAGTTCAGACATGGCCATATGCAAATCAGTCTTGACCCTGTGCCTCATGGGAACAGTCCGGCCCGAACTGACAAGCCATGTCTTCCCTGGACCAGAATCAAGCATCCTAGGACCGGTTTCTGGCTATCAGCCGTCTTCAGCCAGGATAGCTTGACTCCAGTGGCTTAGTGAGCACGGGACCCACATCTGGGAATACCCTTCCCACACAGGGTGAACAGCAAAACACACAAGATGATGGACGGAATGTTGCACAATGGCAAAACATTCACCCCCAGTCACAGATCTGGGTTTAATCCATCATTATTTTGCTTACCAAGCCACCGCAGTTCAGACATGGCCATATGCAAACCAGCCTTGACCCTGTGCCTCATGGAAACAGTCCAGCCCGAACTTCCAAACCATGTCTTCCCTGGACCGGAATCAAGCATCCTAGGACCGGTTTCTGGCTATCAGGCGTCTTCAGCCAGGATAGCTTGACTCCAGTGGCTTAGTTAGCACGGGACCCACGTCTGGGCAAACCCTTCCCACATAGGGTGAACAGCAAAACACACAAGATGATGGACGGAATGTTGCACAATGGCAAAACATTCACCCCCAGTCACAGATCTGGGTTTAATCCATCAATATTTTGCTCACCAAGCCACCCCAGTTCAGACATGGCCATATGCAAATCAGTCTTGACCCTGTGCCTCATGGGAACAGTCCATCCCGAACTGCCAAGCCATGTCTTCCCTGCACCGGAATCAAGCATCCTAGGACCGGTTTCTGGCTATCAGCCGTCTTCAGCCAGGATAGCTTGACTCCAGTGGCTTAGTGAGCACCGGACCCACGTCTGGGCATACCCTTCCCACATAGGGTGAACAGCAAAACACACAAGATGATGGACAGAATGTTGCACAATGGCAAAACATTCAACCCCAGTCACAGATCTGGGTTAAATCCATCATTATTTTGTTCACCAAGCCACCCCAGTTCAGACATGGCCATATGCAAATCAGTCTTGACCCTGTGCCTCATGGGAACAGTCCGGCCCGAACTGCCAAGCCATGTCTTCCCTGGACTGGAATCAAGCATCCTAGGACCGGTTTCTGACTATCAGCCGTCTTCAGCCAGGATAGCTTGACTCCAGTGGCTTAGTGAGCACGGGACCCACATCTGGGAATACCCTTCCCACACAGGGTGAACAGCAAAACACACAAGATGATGGACGGAATGTTGCACAATGGCAAAACATTCACCCCCAGTCACAGATCTGGGTTTAATCCATCATTATTTTGTTCACCAAGCCACCCCAGTTCAGACATGGCCATATGCAAATCAGTCTTGACCCTGTGCTTCATGGGAACAGTCCATCCCGAACTGCCAAGCCATGTCTTCCCTGCACCGGAATCAAGCATCCTAGGACCGGTTTCTGGCTATCAGCCGTCGTCAGCCAGGATAGCTTGACTCCAGTGGCTTAGTGAGCACGGGACCCACGTCTGGGCATACCCTTCCCACATAGGGTCAACAGCAAAACACACAAGATGATGGACGGAATGTTGCACAATGGCAAAACATTCAACCCCAGTCAAAGATCTGGGTTTAATCCATCAATATTTTGCTCACCAAGCCACCCCAGTTCAGACATGGCCATATGCAAATCAGTCTTGACCCTGTGCCTCATGGGAACAGTCCGGCCCGAACTGACAAGCCATGTCTTCCCTGGACCAGAATCAAGCATCCTAGGACCGGTTTCTGGCTATCAGCCGTCTTCAGCCAGGATAGCTTGACTCCAGTGGCTTAGTGAGCACGGGACCCACATCTGGGAATACCCTTCCCACACAGGGTGAACAGCAAAACACACAAGATGATGGACGGAATGTTGCACAATGGCAAAACATTCACCCCCAGTCACAGATCTGGGTTTAATCCATCATTATTTTGCTTACCAAGCCACCGCAGTTCAGACATGGCCATATGCAAACCAGCCTTGACCCTGTGCCTCATGGAAACAGTCCAGCCCGAACTTCCAAACCATGTCTTCCCTGGACCGGAATCAAGCATCCTAGGACCGGTTTCTGGCTATCAGGCGTCTTCAGCCAGGATAGCTTGACTCCAGTGGCTTAGTTAGCACGGGACCCACGTCTGGGCAAACCCTTCCCACATAGGGTGAACAGCAAAACACACAAGATGATGGACGGAATGTTGCACAATGGCAAAACATTCACCCCCAGTCACAGATCTGGGTTTAATCCATCAATATTTTGCTCACCAAGCCACCCCAGTTCAGACATGGCCATATGCAAATCAGTCTTGACCCTGTGCCTCATGGGAACAGTCCATCCCGAACTGCCAAGCCATGTCTTCCCTGCACCGGAATCAAGCATCCTAGGACCGGTTTCTGGCTATCAGCCGTCTTCAGCCAGGATAGCTTGACTCCAGTGGCTTAGTGAGCACCGGACCCACGTCTGGGCATACCCTTCCCACATAGGGTGAACAGCAAAACACACAAGATGATGGACAGAATGTTGCACAATGGCAAAACATTCAACCCCAGTCACAGATCTGGGTTTAATCCATCATTATTTTGTTCACCAAGCCACCCCAGTTCAGACATGGCCATATGCAAATCAGTCTTGACCCTGTGCCTCATGGGAACAGTCCGGCCCGAACTGCCAAGCCATGTCTTCCCTGGACTGGAATCAAGCATCCTAGGACCGGTTTCTGACTATCAGCCATCTTCAGCCAGGATAGCTTGACTCCAGTGGCTTAGTGAGCACGGGACCCACATCTGGGAATACCCTTCCCACACAGGGTGAACAGCAAAACACACAAGATGATGGACGGAATGTTGCACAATGGCAAAACATTCACCCCCAGTCACAGATCTGGGTTTAATCCATCATTATTTTGTTCACCAAGCCACCCCAGTTCAGACATGGCCATATGCAAATCAGTCTTGACCCTGTGCCTCATGGGAACAGTCCATCCCGAACTGCCAAGCCATGTCTTCCCTGCACCGGAATCAAGCATCCTAGGACCGGTTTCTGGCTATCAGCCGTCGTCAGCCAGGATAGCTTGACTCCAGTGGCTTAGTGAGCACGGGACCCACGTCTGGGCATACCCTTCCCACATAGGGTCAACAGCAAAACACACAAGATGATGGACGGAATGTTGCACAATGGCAAAACATTCAACCCCAGTCAAAGATCTGGGTTTAATCCATCAATATTTTGCTCACCAAGCCACCCCAGTTCAGACATGGCCATATGCAAATCAGTCTTGACCCTGTGCCTCATGGGAACAGTCCGGCCCGAACTGACAAGCTATGTCTTCCCTGGACCAGAATCAAGCATCCTAGGACCGGTTTCTGGCTATCAGCCGTCTTCAGCCAGGATAGCTTGACTCCAGTGGCTTAGTGAGCACGGGACCCACATCTGGGAATACCCTTCCCACACAGGGTGAACAGCAAAACACACAAGATGATGGACGGAATGTTGCACAATGGCAAAACATTCACCCCCAGTCACAGATCTGGGTTTAATCCATCATTATTTTGCTTACCAAGCCACCGCAGTTCAGACATGGCCATATGCAAACCAGCCTTGACCCTGTGCCTCATGGAAACAGTCCAGCCCGAACTTCCAAACCATGTCTTCCCTGGACCGGAATCAAGCATCCTAGGACCGGTTTCTGGCTATCAGGCGTCTTCAGCCAGGATAGCTTGACTCCAGTGGCTTAGTTAGCACGGGACCCACGTCTGGGCAAACCCTTCCCACATAGGGTGAACAGCAAAACACACAAGATGATGGACGGAATGTTGCACAATGGCAAAACATTCACCCCCAGTCACAGATCTGGGTTTAATCCATCAATATTTTGCTCACCAAGCCACCCCAGTTCAGACATGGCCATATGCAAATCAGTCTTGACCCTGTGCCTCATGGGAACAGTCCATCCCGAACTGCCAAGCCATGTCTTCCCTGCACCGGAATCAAGCATCCTAGGACCGGTTTCTGGCTATCAGCCGTCTTCAGCCAGGATAGCTTGACTCCAGTGGCTTAGTGAGCACCGGACCCACGTCTGGGCATACCCTTCCCACATAGGGTGAACAGCAAAACACACAAGATGATGGACAGAATGTTGCACAATGGCAAAACATTCAACCCCAGTCACAGATCTGGGTTTAATCCATCATTATTTTGTTCACCAAGCCACCCCAGTTCAGACATGGCCATATGCAAATCAGTCTTGACCCTGTGCCTCATGGGAACAGTCCGGCCCGAACTGCCAAGCCATGTCTTCCCTGGACCGGAATCAAGCATCCTAGGACCAGTTTCTGGCTATCAGCCGTCTTCAGCCAGGATAGCTTGACTCCAGTGGCTTAGTGAGCACGGGACCCACGTCTGGGCATACCCTTCCCACATAGGGTGAACAGCAAAACACACAAGATGATGGACGGAATGTTGCACAATGGCAAAACATTTACCCCCAGTCACAGATCTAGGTTTAATTCATCATTATTTTTGCTCACCAAGCCACTCCAGTTCATACAAGGCCATATGCAAATCAGTCTTAACCCTGTGCCTCATGGGAACAGTCCAGCCCGAACTGCCAAGCCATGTCTTCCCTGGACCGGAAACAAGCATCCTAGGACTGGTTTCCTGCTATCAGCCGTCTTCAGCCAGGATAGCTTGACTCCAGTGGCTTAGTGAGCACGGAACCAACGTCTGGGCATACCCTTCCCACATAGGGTGAACAGCAAAACACACAAGATGATGGACGGAATGTTGCACAATGGCAAAACATTCACCCCCAGTCACAGATCTTGGTTTAATCCATCATTATTTTGCTCACCAAGCCACCCCAGTTCAGACATGGCCATATGCAAATCAGCCTTGACCCTGTGCCTCATGGGAACAGTCCAGCCCGAACTGCCAAACCATGTCTTCCCTGGGCCGGAATCAAGCATCCTAGGACCGGTTTCTGGCTATCAGGCGTCTTCAGCCAGGATAGCTTGACTCCAGTGGCTTAGTGAGCACGGGACCCACGTCTGGGCAAACCCTTCCCACATAGGGTGAACAGCAAAACACACAAGATGATGGACGGAATGTTGCACAATGGCAAAACATTCACCCCCAGTCACAGATCTGGGTTTAATCCATCATTATTTTGCTCACCAAGCCACCCCAGTTCAGACATGGCCATATGCAAATCAGTCTTGACCCTGTGCCTCATGGGAACAGTCCAGCCCGAACTGCCAAGCCATGTCTTCGCTGGAAAGGAATCAAGCATCCTAGGACCGGTTTCTGGCTAACAGCCGTCTTCAGCCAGGATAGCTTGACTCCAGTGGCTTAGTGAGCACGGGACCCACGTCTGGGCATACCCTTGCCACATAGGGTGAACAGCAAAACACACAAGGAGATGGACGGAATGTTGCACAATGGCAAAACATTCACCCCCAGTAACAGATCTGGGTTTAATCCATCATTATTTTGTTCACCAAGCCACCCCAGTTCAGACATGGCCATATGCAAATCAGTCTTGACCCTGTGCCTCATGGGAACAGTCCATCCCGAACTGCCAAGCCATGTCTTCCCTGCACCGGAATCAAGCATCCTAGGACCGGTTTCTGGCTATCAGCCGTCGTCAGCCAGGATAGCTTGACTCCAGTGGCTTAGTGAGCACGGGACCCACGTCTGGGCATACCCTTCCCACATAGGGTCAACAGCAAAACACACAAGATGATGGACGGAATGTTGCACAATGGCAAAACATTCAACCCCAGTCAAAGATCTGGGTTTAATCCATCAATATTTTGCTCACCAAGCCACCCCAGTTCAGACATGGCCATATGCAAATCAGTCTTGACCCTGTGCCTCATGGGAACAGTCCGGCCCGAACTGACAAGCCATGTCTTCCCTGCACCGGAATCAAGCATCCTAGGACCAGTTTCTGGCTATCAGCCGTCGTCAGCCAGGATAGCTTGACTCCAGTGGATTAGTGAGCACGGGACCCACGTCTGGGCATACCCTTCCCACATAGGGTCAACAGCAAAACACACAAGATGATGGACGGAATGTTGCACAATGGCAAAACATTCAACCCCAGTCAAAGATCTGGGTTTAATCCATCAATATTTTGCTCACCAAGCCACCCCAGTTCAGACATGGCCATATGCAAATCAGTCTTGACCCTGTGCCTCATGGGAACAATCCGGCCCGAACTGACAAGCCATGTCTTCCCTGCACCGGAATCAAGCATCCTAGGACCGGGTTCTGGCTATCAGCCGTCGTCAGCCAGGATAGCTTGACTCCAGTGGCTTAGTGAGCACGGGACCCACGTCTGGGCATACCCATCCCACATAGGGTCAACAGCAAAACACACAAGATGATGGACGGAATGTTGCACAATGGCAAAACATTCAACCCCAGTCAAAGATCTGGGTTTAATCCATCAATATTTTGCTCACCAAGCCACCCCAGTTCAGACATGGCCATATGCAAATCAGTCTTGACCCTGTGCCTCATGGGAACAATCCGGCCATAACTGACAAGCCATGTCTTCCCTGGACCAGAATCAAGCATCCTAGGACAGGTTTCTGACTATCAGCCGTCTTCAGCCAGGATAGCTTGACTCCAGTGGCTTAGTGAGCACGGGACCCACATCTGGGAATACCCTTCCCACACAGGGTGAACAGCAAAACACACAAGATGATGGACGGAATGTTGCACAATGGCAAAACATTCACCCCCAGTCACAGATCTGGGTTTAATCCATCATTATTTTGCTTACCAAGCCACCGCAGTTCAGACATGGCCATATGCAAACCAGCCTTGACCCTGTGCCTCATGGGAACAGTCCAGCCCGAACTTCCAAACCATGTCTTCCCTGGACCGGAATCAAGCATCCTAGGACCGGTTTCTGGCTATCAGGCGTCTTCAGCCAGGATAGCTTGACTCCAGTGGCTTAGTGAGCACGGGACCCACGTCTGGGCAAACCCTTCCCACATAGGGTGAACAGCAAAACACACAAGATGATGGACGGAATGTTGCACAATGGCAAAACATTCACCCCCAGTCACAGATCTGGGTTTAATCCATCATTATTGTGCTCACCAAGCCACCCCAGTTCAGACATGGCCATATGCAAATCAGTCTTGACCCTGTGCCTCATGGGAACAGTCCATCCCGAACTGCCAAGCCATGTCTTCCCTGCACCGGAATCAAGCATCCTAGGACCGGTTTCTGGCTATCAGCCGTCTTCAGCCAGGATAGCTTGACTCCAGTGGCTTAGTGAGCACGGGACCCACGTCTGGCAATACCCTTGCCACACAGGGTGAACAGCAAAACACACAAGGAGATGGACGGAATGTTGCACAATGGCAAAACATTCACCCCCAGTCCAAGATCTGGGTTTAATCCATCAATATTTTGCTCACCAAGCCACCCCAGTTCAGACATGGCCATATGCAAATCAGTCTTGACCCTGTGCCTCATGGGAACACTCCGGCCCGAACTGCCAAGCCATGTCTTCCCTGGACAGGAATCAAGCATCCTAGGACCGGTTTCTGGCTATCAGCCGTCTTCAGCCAGGATAGCTTGACTCCAGTGGCTTAGTGAGCACAGGACCCACATCTGGGAATACCCTTCCCACATAGGGTGAACAGCAAAACACACAAGATGATGGACGGAATGTTGCACAATGGCAAAACATTCACCCCCAGTCACAGATCTGGGTTTAATCCATCATTATTTTGTTCACCAAGCCACCCCAGTTCAGACATGGCCATATGCAAACCAGTCTTGACCCTGTGCCTCATGGGAACAGTCCAGCCCGAACTGCCAAGCCATGTCTTCCCTGGACCGGAATCAAGCATCCTAGGACCGGTTTCTGGCTATCAGCCGTCTTCAGCCAGGATAGCTTGACTCCAGAGGCTTAGTGAGCACGGGACCCACGTCTGGACAAACCCTTCCCACATAGGGTGAACAGCAAAACACACAAGATGATGGACGGAATGTTGCACAATGGCAAAACATTCACCCCCAGTCACAGATCTGGGTTTAATCCATCATTATTTTGCTCACCAAGCCACCCCAGTTCAGACATGGCCATATGCAAATCAGTCTTGACCCTGTGCCTCATGGGAACAGTCCGGCCCGAACTGACAAGCCATGTCTTCCCTGGACCAGAATCAAGCATCCTAGGACCGGTTTCTGGCTATCAGCCGTCTTCAGCCAGGATAGCTTGACTCCAGTGGCTTAGTGAGCACGGGACCCACATCTGGGAATACCCTTCCCACACAGGGTGAACAGCAAAACACACAAGATGATGGACGGAATGTTGCACAATGGCAAAACATTCACCCCCAGTCACAGATCTGGGTTTAATCCATCATTATTTTGCTTACCAAGCCACCGCAGTTCAGACATGGCCATATGCAAACCAGCCTTGACCCTGTGCCTCATGGAAACAGTCCAGCCCGAACTTCCAAACCATGTCTTCCCTGGACCGGAATCAAGCATCCTAGGACCGGTTTCTGGCTATCAGGCGTCTTCAGCCAGGATAGCTTGACTCCAGTGGCTTAGTTAGCACGGGACCCACGTCTGGGCAAACCCTTCCCACATAGGGTGAACAGCAAAACACACAAGATGATGGACGGAATGTTGCACAATGGCAAAACATTCACCCCCAGTCACAGATCTGGGTTTAATCCATCAATATTTTGCTCACCAAGCCACCCCAGTTCAGACATGGCCATATGCAAATCAGTCTTGACCCTGTGCCTCATGGGAACAGTCCATCCCGAACTGCCAAGCCATGTCTTCCCTGCACCGGAATCAAGCATCCTAGGACCGGTTTCTGGCTATCAGCCGTCTTCAGCCAGGATAGCTTGACTCCAGTGGCTTAGTGAGCACCGGACCCACGTCTGGGCATACCCTTCCCACATAGGGTGAACAGCAAAACACACAAGATGATGGACAGAATGTTGCACAATGGCAAAACATTCAACCCCAGTCACAGATCTGGGTTTAATCCATCATTATTTTGTTCACCAAGCCACCCCAGTTCAGACATGGCCATATGCAAATCAGTCTTGACCCTGTGCCTCATGGGAACAGTCCGGCCCGAACTGCCAAGCCATGTCTTCCCTGGACTGGAATCAAGCATCCTAGGACCGGTTTCTGACTATCAGCCATCTTCAGCCAGGATAGCTTGACTCCAGTGGCTTAGTGAGCACGGGACCCACATCTGGGAATACCCTTCCCACACAGGGTGAACAGCAAAACACACAAGATGATGGACGGAATGTTGCACAATGGCAAAACATTCACCCCCAGTCACAGATCTGGGTTTAATCCATCATTATTTTGTTCACCAAGCCACCCCAGTTCAGACATGGCCATATGCAAATCAGTCTTGACCCTGTGCCTCATGGGAACAGTCCATCCCGAACTGCCAAGCCATGTCTTCCCTGCACCGGAATCAAGCATCCTAGGACCGGTTTCTGGCTATCAGCCGTCGTCAGCCAGGATAGCTTGACTCCAGTGGCTTAGTGAGCACGGGACCCACGTCTGGGCATACCCTTCCCACATAGGGTCAACAGCAAAACACACAAGATGATGGACGGAATGTTGCACAATGGCAAAACATTCAACCCCAGTCAAAGATCTGGGTTTAATCCATCAATATTTTGCTCACCAAGCCACCCCAGTTCAGACATGGCCATATGCAAATCAGTCTTGACCCTGTGCCTCATGGGAACAGTCCGGCCCGAACTGACAAGCTATGTCTTCCCTGGACCAGAATCAAGCATCCTAGGACCGGTTTCTGGCTATCAGCCGTCTTCAGCCAGGATAGCTTGACTCCAGTGGCTTAGTGAGCACGGGACCCACATCTGGGAATACCCTTCCCACACAGGGTGAACAGCAAAACACACAAGATGATGGACGGAATGTTGCACAATGGCAAAACATTCACCCCCAGTCACAGATCTGGGTTTAATCCATCATTATTTTGCTTACCAAGCCACCGCAGTTCAGACATGGCCATATGCAAACCAGCCTTGACCCTGTGCCTCATGGAAACAGTCCAGCCCGAACTTCCAAACCATGTCTTCCCTGGACCGGAATCAAGCATCCTAGGACCGGTTTCTGGCTATCAGGCGTCTTCAGCCAGGATAGCTTGACTCCAGTGGCTTAGTTAGCACGGGACCCACGTCTGGGCAAACCCTTCCCACATAGGGTGAACAGCAAAACACACAAGATGATGGACGGAATGTTGCACAATGGCAAAACATTCACCCCCAGTCACAGATCTGGGTTTAATCCATCAATATTTTGCTCACCAAGCCACCCCAGTTCAGACATGGCCATATGCAAATCAGTCTTGACCCTGTGCCTCATGGGAACAGTCCATCCCGAACTGCCAAGCCATGTCTTCCCTGCACCGGAATCAAGCATCCTAGGACCGGTTTCTGGCTATCAGCCGTCTTCAGCCAGGATAGCTTGACTCCAGTGGCTTAGTGAGCACCGGACCCACGTCTGGGCATACCCTTCCCACATAGGGTGAACAGCAAAACACACAAGATGATGGACAGAATGTTGCACAATGGCAAAACATTCAACCCCAGTCACAGATCTGGGTTTAATCCATCATTATTTTGTTCACCAAGCCACCCCAGTTCAGACATGGCCATATGCAAATCAGTCTTGACCCTGTGCCTCATGGGAACAGTCCGGCCCGAACTGCCAAGCCATGTCTTCCCTGGACCGGAATCAAGCATCCTAGGACCAGTTTCTGGCTATCAGCCGTCTTCAGCCAGGATAGCTTGACTCCAGTGGCTTAGTGAGCACGGGACCCACGTCTGGGCATACCCTTCCCACATAGGGTGAACAGCAAAACACACAAGATGATGGACGGAATGTTGCACAATGGCAAAACATTTACCCCCAGTCACAGATCTAGGTTTAATTCATCATTATTTTTGCTCACCAAGCCACTCCAGTTCATACAAGGCCATATGCAAATCAGTCTTAACCCTGTGCCTCATGGGAACAGTCCAGCCCGAACTGCCAAGCCATGTCTTCCCTGGACCGGAAACAAGCATCCTAGGACTGGTTTCCTGCTATCAGCCGTCTTCAGCCAGGATAGCTTGACTCCAGTGGCTTAGTGAGCACGGAACCAACGTCTGGGCATACCCTTCCCACATAGGGTGAACAGCAAAACACACAAGATGATGGACGGAATGTTGCACAATGGCAAAACATTCACCCCCAGTCACAGATCTTGGTTTAATCCATCATTATTTTGCTCACCAAGCCACCCCAGTTCAGACATGGCCATATGCAAATCAGCCTTGACCCTGTGCCTCATGGGAACAGTCCAGCCCGAACTGCCAAACCATGTCTTCCCTGGGCCGGAATCAAGCATCCTAGGACCGGTTTCTGGCTATCAGGCGTCTTCAGCCAGGATAGCTTGACTCCAGTGGCTTAGTGAGCACGGGACCCACGTCTGGGCAAACCCTTCCCACATAGGGTGAACAGCAAAACACACAAGATGATGGACGGAATGTTGCACAATGGCAAAACATTCACCCCCAGTCACAGATCTGGGTTTAATCCATCATTATTTTGCTCACCAAGCCACCCCAGTTCAGACATGGCCATATGCAAATCAGTCTTGACCCTGTGCCTCATGGGAACAGTCCAGCCCGAACTGCCAAGCCATGTCTTCGCTGGAAAGGAATCAAGCATCCTAGGACCGGTTTCTGGCTAACAGCCGTCTTCAGCCAGGATAGCTTGACTCCAGTGGCTTAGTGAGCACGGGACCCACGTCTGGGCATACCCTTGCCACATAGGGTGAACAGCAAAACACACAAGGAGATGGACGGAATGTTGCACAATGGCAAAACATTCACCCCCAGTCACAGATCTGGGTTTAATCCATCATTATTTTGTTCACCAAGCCACCCCAGTTCAGACATGGCCATATGCAAATCAGTCTTGACCCTGTGCCTCATGGGAACAGTCCATCCCGAACTGCCAAGCCATGTCTTCCCTGCACCGGAATCAAGCATCCTAGGACCGGTTTCTGGCTATCAGCCGTCGTCAGCCAGGATAGCTTGACTCCAGTGGCTTAGTGAGCACGGGACCCACGTCTGGGCATACCCTTCCCACATAGGGTCAACAGCAAAACACACAAGATGATGGACGGAATGTTGCACAATGGCAAAACATTCAACCCCAGTCAAAGATCTGGGTTTAATCCATCAATATTTTGCTCACCAAGCCACCCCAGTTCAGACATGGCCATATGCAAATCAGTCTTGACCCTGTGCCTCATGGGAACAGTCCGGCCCGAACTGACAAGCCATGTCTTCCCTGCACCGGAATCAAGCATCCTAGGACCAGTTTCTGGCTATCAGCCGTCGTCAGCCAGGATAGCTTGACTCCAGTGGATTAGTGAGCACGGGACCCACGTCTGGGCATACCCTTCCCACATAGGGTCAACAGCAAAACACACAAGATGATGGACGGAATGTTGCACAATGGCAAAACATTCAACCCCAGTCAAAGATCTGGGTTTAATCCATCAATATTTTGCTCACCAAGCCACCCCAGTTCAGACATGGCCATATGCAAATCAGTCTTGACCCTGTGCCTCATGGGAACAATCCGGCCCGAACTGACAAGCCATGTCTTCCCTGCACCGGAATCAAGCATCCTAGGACCGGGTTCTGGCTATCAGCCGTCGTCAGCCAGGATAGCTTGACTCCAGTGGCTTAGTGAGCACGGGACCCACGTCTGGGCATACCCATCCCACATAGGGTCAACAGCAAAACACACAAGATGATGGACGGAATGTTGCACAATGGCAAAACATTCAACCCCAGTCAAAGATCTGGGTTTAATCCATCAATATTTTGCTCACCAAGCCACCCCAGTTCAGACATGGCCATATGCAAATCAGTCTTGACCCTGTGCCTCATGGGAACAATCCGGCCATAACTGACAAGCCATGTCTTCCCTGGACCAGAATCAAGCATCCTAGGACAGGTTTCTGACTATCAGCCGTCTTCAGCCAGGATAGCTTGACTCCAGTGGCTTAGTGAGCACGGGACCCACATCTGGGAATACCCTTCCCACACAGGGTGAACAGCAAAACACACAAGATGATGGACGGAATGTTGCACAATGGCAAAACATTCACCCCCAGTCACAGATCTGGGTTTAATCCATCATTATTTTGCTTACCAAGCCACCGCAGTTCAGACATGGCCATATGCAAACCAGCCTTGACCCTGTGCCTCATGGGAACAGTCCAGCCCGAACTTCCAAACCATGTCTTCCCTGGACCGGAATCAAGCATCCTAGGACCGGTTTCTGGCTATCAGGCGTCTTCAGCCAGGATAGCTTGACTCCAGTGGCTTAGTGAGCACGGGACCCACGTCTGGGCAAACCCTTCCCACATAGGGTGAACAGCAAAACACACAAGATGATGGACGGAATGTTGCACAATGGCAAAACATTCACCCCCAGTCACAGATCTGGGTTTAATCCATCATTATTGTGCTCACCAAGCCACCCCAGTTCAGACATGGCCATATGCAAATCAGTCTTGACCCTGTGCCTCATGGGAACAGTCCATCCCGAACTGCCAAGCCATGTCTTCCCTGCACCGGAATCAAGCATCCTAGGACCGGTTTCTGGCTATCAGCCGTCTTCAGCCAGGATAGCTTGACTCCAGTGGCTTAGTGAGCACGGGACCCACGTCTGGCAATACCCTTGCCACACAGGGTGAACAGCAAAACACACAAGGAGATGGACGGAATGTTGCACAATGGCAAAACATTCACCCCCAGTCAAAGATCTGGGTTTAATCCATCAATATTTTGCTCACCAAGCCACCCCAGTTCAGACATGGCCATATGCAAATCAGTCTTGACCCTGTGCCTCATGGGAACACTCCGGCCCGAACTGCCAAGCCATGTCTTCCCTGGACAGGAATCAAGCATCCTAGGACCGGTTTCTGGCTATCAGCCGTCTTCAGCCAGGATAGCTTGACTCCAGTGGCTTAGTGAGCACAGGACCCACATCTGGGAATACCCTTCCCACATAGGGTGAACAGCAAAACACACAAGATGATGGACGGAATGTTGCACAATGGCAAAACATTCACCCCCAGTCACAGATCTGGGTTTAATCCATCATTATTTTGTTCACCAAGCCACCCCAGTTCAGACATGGCCATATGCAAACCAGTCTTGACCCTGTGCCTCATGGGAACAGTCCAGCCCGAACTGCCAAGCCATGTCTTCCCTGGACCGGAATCAAGCATCCTAGGACCGGTTTCTGGCTATCAGCCGTCTTCAGCCAGGATAGCTTGACTCCAGAGGCTTAGTGAGCACGGGACCCACGTCTGGACAAACCCTTCCCACATAGGGTGAACAGCAAAACACACAAGATGATGGACGGAATGTTGCACAATGGCAAAACATTCACCCCCAGTCACAGATCTGGGTTTAATCCATCATTATTTTGCTCACCAAGCCACCCCAGTTCAGACATGGCCATATGCAAATCAGTCTTGACCCTGTGCCTCATGGGAACAGTCCATCCCGAACTGCCAAGCCATGTCTTCCCTGGAAAGGAATTAAGCATCCTAGGACCGGTTTCTGGCTAACAGCCGTCTTCAGCCAGGATGGCTTGACTCCAGTGGCTTAGTGAGCACGGGACCCACGTCTGGGCATACCCTTGCCACATAGGGTGAACAGCAAAACACACAAGATGATGGACGGAATGTTGCACAATGGCAAAACATTCACCCCCAGTCACAGATCTGGGTTTAATCCATCATTATTTTGTTCACCAAGCCACCCCAGTTCAGACATGGCCATATGCAAATCAGTCTTGACCCTGTGCCTCATGGGAACAGTCCATCCCGAACTGCCAAGCCATGTCTTCCCTGCACCGGAATCAAGCATCCTAGGACCGGTTTCTGGCTATCAGCCGTCGTCAGCCAGGATAGCTTGACTCCAGTGGCTTAGTGAGCACGGGACCCACGTCTGGGTATACCCTTCCCACATAGGGTCAACAGCAAAACACACAAGATGATGGACGGAATGTTGCACAATGGCAAAACATTCAACCCCAGTCAAAGATCTGGGTTTAATCCATCAATATTTTGCTCACCAAGCCACCCCAGTTCAGACATGGCCATATGCAAATCAGTCTTGACCCTGTGCCTCATGGGAACAGTCCGGCCCGAACTGACAAGCCATGTCTTCCCTGGACCAGAATCAAGCATCCTAGGACCGGTTTTTGGCTATCAGCCGTCTTCAGCAAGGATAGCTTGACTCCAGTGGCTTAGTGAGCACGGGACCCACATCTGGGAATACCCTTCCCACACAGGGTGAACAGCAAAACACACAAGATGATGGACGGAATGTTGCACAATGGCAAAACATTCACCCCCAGTCACAGATCTGTGTTTAATCCATCATTATTTTGCTTACCAAGCCACCGCAGTTCAGACATGGCCATATGCAAATCAGCCTTGACCCTGTGCCTCATGGGAACAGTCCATCCCGAACTGCCAAGCCATGTCTTCCCTGCACCGGAATCAAGCATCCTAGGACCGGTTTCTGGCTATCAGCCATCGTCAGCCAGGATAGCTTGACTACAGTGGCTTAGTGAGCACGTGACCCACGTCTGGGCATACCCTTCCCACATAGGGTCAACAGCAAAACACACAAGATGATGGACGGAATGTTGCACAATGGCAAAACATTCAACCCCAGTCAAAGATCTGGGTTTAATCCATCAATATTTTGCTCACCAAGCCACCCCAGTTCAGACATGGCCATATGCAAATCAGTCTTGACCCTGTGACTCATGGGAACAATCCGGCCCGAACTGACAAGCCATGTCTTCCCTGGACCAGAATCAAGCATCCTAGGACCGGTTTCTGACTATCAGCCGTCTTCAGCCAGGATAGCTTGACTCCAGTGGCTTAGTGAGCAAGGGACCCACATCTGGGAATACCCTTCCCACACAGGGTGAACAGCAAAACACACAAGATGATGGACGGAATGTTGCACAATGGCAAAACATTCACCCCCAGTCACAGATCTGGGTTTAATCCATCATTATTTTGCTTACCAAGCCACCGCAGTTCAGACATGGCCATATGCAAACCAGCCTTGACCCTGTGCCTCATGGGAACAGTCCAGCCCGAACTTCCAAACCATGTCTTCCCTGGACCAGAATCAAGCATCCTAGGACCGGTTTCTGGCTATCAGGCGTCTTCAGCCAGGATAGCTTGACTCCAGTGGCTTAGTGAGCACGGGACCCACGTCTGGGCAAACCCTTCCCACATAGGGTGAACAGCAAAACACACAAGATGATGGACGGAATGTTGCACAATGGCAAAACATTCACCCCCAGTCACAGATCTGGGTTTAATCCATCATTATTTTGCTCACCAAGCCACCCCAGTTCAGACATGGCCATATGCAAATCAGTCTTGACCCTGTGCCTCATGGGAACAGTCCATCCCGAACTGCCAAGCCATGTCTTCCCTGCACCGGAATCAAGCATCCTAGGACCGGTTTCTGGCTATCAGCCGTCTTCAGCCAGGATAGCTTGACTCCAGTGGCTTAGTGAGCACGGGACCCACATCTGGCAATACCCTTGCCACACAGGGTGAACAGCAAAACACACAAGGAGATGGACGGAATGTTGCACAATGGCAAAACATTCACCCCCAGTCACAGATCTGGGTTTAATCCATCATTATTTTGCTCACCAAGCCACCCCAGTTCAGACATGGCCATATGCAAATCAGTCTTGACCCTGTGCCTCATGGGAACAGTCCATCCCGAACTGCCAAGCCATGTCTTCCCTGGAAAGGAATTAAGCATCCTAGGACCGGTTTCTGGCTAACAGCCGTCTTCAGCCAGGATGGCTTGACTCCAGTGGCTTAGTGAGCACGGGACCCACGTCTGGGCATACCCTTGCCACATAGGGTGAACAGCAAAACACACAAGATGATGGACGGAATGTTGCACGATGGCAAAACATTCACCCCCAGTCACAGATCTGGGTTTAATCCATCATTATTTTGTTCACCAAGCCACCCCAGTTCAGACATGGCCATATGCAAATCAGTCTTGACCCTGTGCCTCATGGGAACAGTCCATCCCGAACTGCCAAGCCATGTCTTCCCTGCACCGGAATCAAGCATCCTAGGACTGGTTTCTGGCTATCAGCCGTCGTCAGCCAGGATAGCTTGACTCCAGTGGCTTAGTGAGCACGGGACCCACGTCTGGGCATACCCTTCCCACATAGGGTCAACAGCAAAACACACAAGATGATGGACGGAATGTTGCACAATGGCAAAACATTCAACCCCAGTCAAAGATCTGGGTTTAATCCATCAATATTTTGCTCACCAAGCCACCCCAGTTCAGACATGGCCATATGCAAATCAGTCTTGACCCTGTGCCTCATGGGAACAGTCCGGCCCGAAGTGACAAGCCATGTCTTCCCTGGACCAGAATCAAGCATCCTAGGACCGGTTTTTGGCTATCAGCCGTCTTCAGCAAGGATAGCTTGACTCCAGTGGCTTAGTGAGCACGGGACCCACATCTGGGAATACCCTTCCCACACAGGGTGAACAGCAAAACACACAAGATGATGGACGGAATGTTGCACAATGGCAAAACATTCACCCCCAGTCACAGATCTGTGTTTAATCCATCATTATTTTGCTTACCAAGCCACCGCAGTTCAGACATGGCCATATGCAAATCAGCCTTGACCCTGTGCCTCATGGGAACAGTCCATCCCGAACTGCCAAGCCATGTCTTCCCTGCACCGGAATCAAGCATCCTAGGACCGGTTTCTGGCTATCAGCCATCGTCAGCCAGGATAGCTTGACTCCAGTGGCTTAGTGAGCACGGGACCCACGTCTGGGCATACCCTTCCCACATAGGGTCAACAGCAAAACACACAAGATGATGGACGGAATGTTGCACAATGGCAAAACATTCAACCCCAGTCAAAGATCTGGGTTTAATCCATCAATATTTTGCTCACCAAGCCACCCCAGTTCAGACATGGCCATATGCAAATCAGTCTTGACCCTGTGCCTCATGGGAACAATCCGGCCCGAACTGACAAGCCATGTCTTCCCTGGACCAGAATCAAGCATCCTAGGACCGGTTTCTGACTATCAGCCGTCTTCAGCCAGGATAGCTTGACTCCAGTGGCTTAGTGAGCAAGGGACCCACATCTGGGAATACCCTTCCCACACTGGGTGAACAGCAAAACACACAAGATGATGGACGGAATGTTGCACAATGGCAAAACATTCACCCCCAGTCACAGATCTGGGTTTAATCCATCATTATTTTGCTTACCAAGCCACCGCAGTTCAGACATGGCCATATGCAAACCAGCCTTGACCCTGTGCCTCATGGGAACAGTCCAGCCCGAACTTCCAAACCATGTCTTCCCTGGACCAGAATCAAGCATCCTAGGACCGGTTTCTGGCTATCAGGCGTCTTCAGCCAGGATAGCTTGACTCCAGTGGCTTAGTGAGCACGGGACCCACGTCTGGGCAAACCCTTCCCACATAGGGTGAACAGCAAAACACACAAGATGATGGACGGAATGTTGCACAATGGCAAAACATTCACCCCCAGTCACAGATCTGGGTTTAATCCATCATTATTTTGCTCACCAAGCCACCCCAGTTCAGACATGGCCATATGCAAATCAGTCTTGACCCTGTGCCTCATGGGAACAGTCCATCCCGAACTGCCAAGCCATGTCTTCCCTGCACCGGAATCAAGCATCCTAGGACCGGTTTCTGGCTATCAGCCGTCTTCAGCCAGGATAGCTTGACTCCAGTGGCTTAGTGAGCACAGGACCCACATCTGGGAATACCCTTCCCACATAGGGTGAACAGCAAAACACACAAGATGATGGACGGAATGTTGCACAATGGCAAAACATTCACCCCCAGTCACAGATCTGGGTTTAATCCATCATTATTTTGTTCACCAAGCCACCCCAGTTCAGACATGGCCATATGCAAACCAGTCTTGACCCTGTGCCTCATGGGAACAGTCCAGCCCGAACTGCCAAGCCATGTCTTCCTTGGACCGGAATCAAGCATTCTAGGACCGGTTTCTAGCTATCAGCCGTCTTCAGCCAGGATAGCTTGACTCCAGAGGCTTAGTGAGCACGGGACCCACGTCTGGGCAAACCCTTCCCACATAGGGGGAACAGCAAAACACACAAGATGATGGACAGAATGTTGCACAATGGCAAAACATTCACCCCCAGTCACAGATCTGGGTTTAATCCATCATTATTTTGCTCACCAAGCCACCCCAGTTCAGACATGGCCATATGCAAATCAGTCTTGACCCTGTGCCTCATGGGAACAGTCCATCCCGAACTGCCAAGCCATGTCTTCCCTGCACCGGAATCAAGCATCCTAGGACCGGTTCCTGGCTATCAGCCGTCTTCAGCCAGGATAGCTTGACTCCAGTGGCTTAGTGAGCACGGGACCCACGTCTGGGCATACCCTTGCCACACAGGGTGAACAGCAAAACACACAAGATGATGGACGGAATGTTGCACAATGGCAAAACATTCACCCCCAGTCACAGATCTGGGTTTAATCCATCATTATTTTGTTCACCAAGCCACCCCAGTTCAGACATGGCCATATGCAAATCAGTCTTGACCCTGTGCCTCATGGGAACAGTCCGGCCCGAACTGCCAAGCCATGTCTTCCCTGGACCGGAATCAAGCATCCTAGGACCGGTTTCTGGCTATCAGCCGTCTTCAGCCAGGATAGCTTGACTCCAGTGGCTTAGTGAGCACGGGACCCACGTCTGGGCATACCCTTCCCACATAGGGTGAACAGCAAAACACACAAGATGATGGACGGAATGTTGCACAATGGCAAAACATTTACCCCCAGTCACAGATCTGGGTTGAATCCATCATTATTTTTGCTCACCAAGCCACCCCAGTTCATACAAGGCCATATGCAAATCAGTCTTAACCCTGTGCCTCATGGGAGCAGTCCAGCCCGAACTGCCAAGCCATGTCTTCCCTGGACCGGAAACAAGCATCCTAGGACCGGTTTCCTGCTATCAGCTGTCTTCAGCCAGGATAGCTTGACTCCAGTGGCTTAGTGAGCACGGAACCAACGTCTGGGCATACCCTTCCCAGATAGGGTGAACAGCAAAACACACAAGATGATGGACGGAATGTTGCACAATGGCAAAACATTAACCCCCAGTCACAGATCTTGGTTTAATTCATCATTATTTTGCTCACCAAGCCACCCCAGTTCATACATGGCCATATGCAAATCAGTCTTGACCCTGTGCCTCATGGGAACAGTCCAGCCCGAACTGCCAAGCCATGTCTTCCCTGGACCGGAATCAAGCATCCTAGGACCGGTTTCTGGCTATCAGCCGTCTTCAGCCAGGATAGCTTGACTCCAGTGGCTTAGTGAGCACGAGACCCACATCTGGGCAGACCCTTCCCACATAGGGTGAACAGCAAAACACACAAGATGATGGACAGAATGTTGCACAATGGCAAAACATTCACCCCCAGTAACAGATCTGGGTTTAATCCATCATTATTTTACTCACCAAGCCACCCCAGTTCAGACATGGCCATATGCAAATCAGCCTTGACCCTGTGCCTCATGGGAACAGTCCATCCCGAACTGCCAAGCCATGTCTTCCCTGCACCGGAATCAAGCATCCTAGGACCGGTTTCTGGCTATCAGCCGTCGTCAGCCAGGATAGCTTGACTCCAGTGGCTTAGTGAGCACGGGACCCACGTCTGGGCATACCCTTCCCACATAGGGTCAACAGCAAAACACACAAGATGATGGACGGAATGTTGCACAATGGCAAAACATTCAACCCCAGTCAAAGATCTGGGTTTAATCCATCAATATTTTGCTCACCAAGCCACCCCAGTTCAGACATGGCCATATGCAAATCAGTCTTGACCCTGTGCCTCATGGGAACAGTCCGGCCCGAACTGACAAGCCATGTCTTCCCTGAACCAGAATCAAGCATCCTAGGACCGGTTTCTGGCTATCAGCCGTCTTCAGCCAGGATAGCTTGACTCCAGTGGCTTAGTGAGCACGGGACCCACATCTGGGAATACCCTTCCCACACAGGGTGAACAGCAAAACACACAAGATGATGGACGGAATGTTGCACAATGGCAAAACATTCACCCCCAGTCACAGATCTGGGTTTAATCCATCATTATTTTGCTTACCAAGCCACCGCAGTTCAGACATGGCCATATGCAAATCAGCCTTGACCCTGTGCCTCATGGGAACAGTCCAGCCCGAACTGCCAAGCCATGTCTTCCCTGGACCGGAATCAAGCATCCTAGGACCGGTTTCTGGCTATCAGGCGTCTTCAGCCAGGATAGCTTGACTCCAGTGGCTTAGTGAGCACGGGACCCACGTCTGGGCAAACCCTTCCCACATAGGGTGAACAGCAAAACACACAAGATGATGGACGGAATGTTGCACAATGGCAAAATATTCACCCCCAGTCACAGATCTGGGTTTAATCCATCATTATTTTGCTCACCAAGCCACCCCAGTTCGGACATGGCCATATGCAAATCAGTCTTGACCCTGTGCCTCATGGGAACAGTCCAGCCCGAACTGCCAAGCCATGTCTTCCCTGGAAAGGAATCAAGCATCCTAGGACCGGTTTCTGGCTATCAGCCATCTTCAGCCAGGATAGCTTGACTCCAGTGGCTTAGTGAGCACAGGACCCACATCTGGGAATACCCTTCCCACATAGGGTGAACAGCAGAACACACAAGATGATGGACGGAATGTTGCACAATGGCAAAACATTCACCCCCAGTCACAGATCTGGGTTTAATCCATCATTATTTTGTTCACCAAGCCACCCCAGTTCAGACATGGCCATATGCAAACCAGTCTTGACCCTGTGCCTCATGGGAACAGTCCAGCCCGAACTGCCAAGCCATGTCTTCCCTGGACCGGAATCAAGCATCCTAGGACTGGTTTCTGGCTATCAGCCGTCTTCAGCCAGGATAGCTTGACTCCAGAGGCTTAGTGAGCACGGGACCCACGTCTGGGCAAACCCTTCCCACATAGGGTGAACAGCAAAACACACAAGATGATTTACGGAATGTTGCACAATGGCAAAACATTCACCCCCAGTCACAGATCTGGGTTTAATCCATCATTATTTTGCTCACCAAGCCACCCCAGTTCAGACATGGCCATATGCAAATCAGTCTTGACCCTGTGCCTCATGGGAACAGTCCATCCCGAACTGCCAAGCCATGTCTTCCCTGCACCGGAATCAAGCATCCTAGGACCGGTTTCTGGCTATCAGCCGTCTTCAGCCAGGATAGCTTGACTCCAGTGGCTTAGTGAGCACGGGACCCACGTCTGGGCATACCCTTGCCACACAGGGTGAACAGCAAAACACACAAGGAGATGGACGGAATGTTGCACAATGGCAAAACATTCACCCCCAGTCAAAGATCTGGGTTTAATCCATCAATATTTTGCTCACCAAACCACCCCAGTTCAGACATGGCCATATGCAAATCAGTCTTGACCCTGTGCCTCATGGGAACACTCCGGCCCGAACTGCCAAGCCATGTCTTCCCTGGACAGGAATCAAGCATCCTAGGACCGGTTTCTGGCTATCATCCGTCTTCAGCAGGGATAGCTTGACTCCAGAGGCTTACTGAGCACGGGACCCACGTCTGGACATACCCTTCGCACATAGGGTGAACAGCAAAACACACAAGATGATGGACAGAATGTTGCACAATGGCAAAACATTCAACCCCAGTCACAGATCTGGGTTTAATCCATCATTATTTTGCTCACCAAGCCACCCGAGTTCAGACATGGCCATATGCAAATCAGTCTTGACCCTGTGCCTCATGGGAACAGTCCGGCCCGAACTGCCAAGCCATGTCTTCCCTGGACCGGAATCAAGCATCCTAGGACCGGTTTCTGGCTATCAGCCGTCTTCAGCCAGGATAGCTTGACTCCAGTGGCTTAGTGAGCACGGGACCCACGTCTGGGCATACCCTTCCTACATAGGGTGAACAGCAAAACACACAAGATGATGGACGGAATGTTGCACAATGGCAAAACATTTACCCCCAGTCACAGATCTGGGTTGAATCCATCATTATTTTTGCTCACCAAGCAACCCCAGTTCATACAAGGCCATATGCAAATCAGTCTTAACCCTGTGCCTCATAGGAGCAGTCCAGCCCGAACTGCCAAGCCATGTCTTCCCTGGACCGGAAACAAGCATCCTAGGACCGGTTTCCTGCTATCAGCCGTCTTCAGCCAGGATAGCTTGACTCCAGTGGCTTAGTGAGCACGGAACCAACGTCTGGGCATACCCTTCCCAGATAGGGTGAACAGCAAAACACACAAGATGATGGACGGAATGTTGCACAATGGCAAAACATTAACCCCCAGTCACAGATCTTGGTTTAATCCATCATTATTTTGCTCACCAAGCCACCCCAGTTCATACATGGCCATATGCAAATCAGTCTTGACCCTGTGCCTCATGGGAACAGTCCAGCCCGAACTGCCAAGCCATGTCTTCCCTGGACCGGAATCAAGCATCCTAGGACCGGTTTCTGGCTATCAGCCGTCTTCAGCCAGGATAGCTTGACTCCAGTGGCTTAGTGAGCACGAGACCCACATCTGGGCAGACCCTTCCCACATAGGGTCAACAGCAAAACACACAAGATGATGGACGGAATGTTGCACAATGGCAAAACATTCAACCCCAGTCAAAGATCGGGGTTTAATCCATCAATATTTTGCTCACCAAGCCACCCCAGTTCAGACATGGCCATATGCAAATCAGTCTTGACCCTGTGCCTCATGGGAACACTCCGGCCCGAACTGCCAAGCCATGTCTTCCCTGGACAGGAATCAAGCATCCTAGGACCGGTTTCTGGCTATCAGCCGTCTTCAGCCAGGATAGCTTGACTCCAGTGGCTTAGTGAGCACGGGACCCACATCTGGGAATACCCTTCCCACATAGGGTGAACAGCAAAACACACAAGATGATGGACGGAATGTTGCACAATGGCAAAACATTCACCCCCAGTCACAGATCTGGGTTTAATCCATCATTATTTTGTTCACCAAGCCACCCCAGTTCAGACATGGCCATATGCAAACCAGTCTTGACCCTGTGCCTCATGGGAACAGTCCAGCCCGAACTGCCAAGCCATGTCTTCCCTGGACCGGAATCAAGCATCCTAGGACCGGTTTCTGGCTATCATCCGTCTTCAGCCGGGATAGCTTGACTCCAGAGGCTTAGTGAGCACTGGACCCACGTCTGGGCATGCCCTTCCCACATAGGGTGAACAGCAAAACACACAAGATGATCGACGGAATGTTGCACAATGGCAAAACATTCACCCCCAGTCACAGATCTGGGTTTAATCCATCATTATTTTTCTCACCAAGCCACCCCAGTTCAGACATGGCCATATGCAAATCAGTCTTGACCCTGTGCCTCATGGGAACAGTCCAGCCCGAACTGCCAAGCTATGTCTTCCCTGGCCCGGAATCAAGCATCCTAGGACCGTCTTCTGGCTATCAGCCTTCTTCAGCCAGGATAGCTTGACTCCAGTGGCTTACTGAGCACGGGACCCACGTCTGGACATACCCTTCCCACATAGGGTGAACAGCAAAACACACAAGATGATGGACAGAATGTTGCACAATGGCAAAACATTCAACCCCAGTCACAGATCTGGGTTTAATCCATCATTATTTTGCTCACCAAGCCACCCCAGTTCAGACATGGCCATATGCAAATCAGTCTTGACCCTGTGCCTCATGGGAACAGTCCGGCCCGAACTGCCAAGCCATGTCTTCCCTGGACCGGAATCAAGCATCCTAGGACCGGTTTCTGGCTATCAGCCGTCTTCAGCCAGGATAGCTTGACTCCAGTGGCTTAGTGAGCACGGGACCCACGTCTGGGCATACCCTTCCCACATAGGGTGAACAGCAAAACACACAAGATGATGGACGGAATGTTGCACAATGGCAAAACATTTACCCCCAGTCACAGATCTGGGTTGAATCCATCATTATTTTTGCTCACCAAGCAACCCCAGTTCATACAAGGCCATATGCAAATCAGTCTTAACCCTGTACCTCATGGGAACACTCCGGCCCGAACTGCCAAGCCATGTCTTCCCTGGAGAGGAATCAAGCATCCTAGGACCGGTTTCTGGCTATCAGCCGTCTTCAGCCAGGATAGCTTGACTCCAGTGGCTTAGTGAGCACGGGACCCACATCTGGGAATACCCTTCCCACATAGGGTGAACAGCAAAACACACAAGATGATGGACGGAATGTTGCACAATGGCAAAACATTCACCCCAGTCACAGATCTGGGTTTAATCCATCATTATTTTGTTCACCAAGCCACCCCAGTTCAGACATGGCCATATGCAAACCAGTCTTGACCCTGTGTCTCATGGGAACAGTCCAGCCCGAACTGCCAAGCCATGTCTTCCCCGGACCGGAATCAAGCATCCTAGGACCGGTTTCTGGCTATCATCCGTCTTCAGCCGGGATAGCTTGACTCCAGAGGCTTAGTGAGCACTGGACCCACATCTGGGCATGCCCTTCCCACATAGGGTGAACAGCAATTCACACAAGATGATCGACGGAATGTTGCACAATGGCAAAACATTCACCCCCAGTCACAGATCTGGGTTTAATCCATCATTATTTTTCTCACCAAGCCACCCCAGTTCAGACATGGCCATATGCAAATCAGTCTTGACCCTATGCCTCATGGGAACAGTCCAGCCCGAACTGCCAAGCTATGTCTTCCCTGGCCCGGAATCAAGCATCCTAGGACCGTCTTCTGGCTATCAGCCTTCTTCAGCCAGGATAGCTTGACTCCAGTGGCTTACTGAGCACGGGACCCACGTCTGGACATACCCTTCCCACATAGGGTGAACAGCAAAACACACAAGATGATGGACAGAATGTTGCACAATGGCAAAACATTCAACCCCAGTCACAGATCTGGGTTTAATCCATCATTATTTTGCTCACCAAGCCACCCCAGTGCAGACATGGCCATATGCAAATCAGTCTTGACCCTGTGCCTCATGGGAACAGTCCGGCCCGAACTGCCAAGCCATGTCTTCCCTGGACCGGAATCAAGCATCCTAGGACCGGTTTCTGGCTATCAGCCGTCTTCAGCCAGGATAGCTTGACTCCAGTGGCTTAGTGAGCACGGGACCCACGTCTGGGCATACCCTTCCCACATAGGGTGAACAGCAAAACACACAAGATGATGGACGGAATGTTGCACAATGGCAAAACATTAACCCCCAGTCACAGATCTTGGTTTAATCCATCATTATTTTGCTCACCAAGCCACCCCAGTTCATACATGGCCATATGCAAATCAGTCTTGACCCTGTGCCTCATGGGAACAGTCCAGCCCGAACTGCCAAGCCATGTCTTCCCTGGACCGGAATCAAGCATCCTAGGACCGGTTTCTGGCTATCAGCCGTCTTCAGCCAGGATAGCTTGACTCCAGTGGCTTAGTGAGCACGAGACCCACATCTGGGCAGACCCTTCCCACATAGGGTGAACAGCAAAACACACAAGATGATGGACAGAATGTTGCACAATGGCAAAACATTCACCCCCAGTAACAGATCTGGGTTTAATCCATCATTATTTTACTCACCAAGCCACCCCAGTTCAGACATGGCCATATGCAAATCAGTCTTGACCCTGTGCCTCATGGGAACAGTCCATCCCGAACTGCCAAGCCATGTCTTCCCTGCACCGGAATCAAGCATCCTAGGACCGGTTTCTGGCTATCAGCCGTCGTCAGCCAGGATAGCTTGACTCCAGTGGCTTAGTGAGCACAGGACCCACGTCTGGGCATACCCTTCCCACATAGGGTCAACAGCAAAACACACAAGATGATGGACGGAATGTTGCACAATGGCAAAACATTCAACCCCAGTCAAAGATCTGGGTTTAATCCATCAATATTTTGCTCACCAAGCCACCCCAGTTCAGACATGGCCATATGCAAATCAGTCTTGACCCTGTGCCTCATGGGAACAGTCCGGCCCGAACTGACAAGCCATGTCTTCCCTGAACCAGAATCAAGCATCCTAGGACCGGTTTCTGGCTATCAGCCGTCTTCAGCCAGGATAGCTTGACTCCAGTGGCTTAGTGAGCACGGGACCCACATCTGGGAATACCCTTCCCACACAGGGTGAACAGCAAAACACACAAGATGATGGACGGAATGTTGCACAATGGCAAAACATTCACCCCCAGTCACAGATCTGGGTTTAATCCATCATTATTTTGCTTACCAAGCCACCGCAGTTCAGACATGGCCATATGCAAATCAGCCTTGACCCTGTGCCTCATGGGAACAGTCCAGCCCGAACTGCCAAGCCATGTCTTCCCTGGACCGGAATCAAGCATCCTAGGACCGGTTTCTGGCTATCAGGCGTCTTCAGCCAGGATAGCTTGACTCCAGTGGCTTAGTGAGCACGGGACCCACGTCTGGGCAAACCCTTCCCACATAGGGTGAACAGCAAAACACACAAGATGATGGACGGAATGTTGCACAATGGCAAAACATTCACCCCCAGTCACAGATCTGGGTTTAATCCATCATTATTTTGCTCACCAAGCCACCCCAGTTCGGACATGGCCATATGCAAATCAGTCTTGACCCTGTGCCTCATGGGAACAGACCAGCCCGAACTGCCAAGCCATGTCTTCCCTGGAAAGGAATCAAGCATCCTAGGACCGGTTTCTGGCTATCAGCCGTCTTCAGCCAGGATAGCTTGACTCCAGTGGCTTAGTGAGCACAGGACCCACATCTGGGAATACCCTTCCCACATAGGGTGAACAGCAAAACACACAAGATTATGGACGGAATGTTGCACAATGGCAAAACATTCACCCCCAGTCACAGATCTGGGTTTAATCCATCATTATTTTGTTCACCAAGACACCCCGGTTCAGACATGGCCATATGCAAACCAGTCTTGACCCTGTGCCTCATGGGAACAGTCCAGCCCGAACTGCCAAGCCATGTCTTCCCTGGAAAGGAATCAAGCATCCTAGGACCGGTTTCTGGCTATCAGCCGTCTTCAGCCAGGATAGCTTGACTCCAGTGGGTTAGTGAGCACGGGACCCACGTCTGGGCACACCCTTGCCTCATAGGGTGAACAGCAAAACACACAAGGAGAGGGACGGAATGTTGCACAATGGCAAAACATTCACCCCCAGTCACAGATCTGGGTTTAATCCATCATTATTTTGTTCACCAAGCCACAACAGTTCAGACATGGCCATATGCAAATCAGTCTTGACCCTGTGCATCATGGGAACAGTCCAGCCCGAACTGCCAAGCCATGTCTTCCCTGGACCGGAATCAAGCATCCTAGGACCGGTTTCTGGCTATCAGCCGTCTTCAGCCAGGATAGCTTTACTCCAGTGGCTTAGTGAGCACGGGACCCACATCTGGGAATACCCTTCCCACATAGGGTGAACAGCAAAACACACAAGATGATGGACGGAATGTTGCACAATGGCAAAACATTCACCCCCAGTCACAGATCTGGGTTTAATCCATCATTATTTTGCTCACCAAGCCACCCCAGTTCAGACATGGCCATATGCAAATCAGTCTTGACCCTGTGCCTCATGGGAACAGTCCAGCCCGAACTGCCAAGCCATGTCTTCCCTGGACTGGAATCAAGGATCCTAGGACCAGTTTCTGGCTATCAGCCGTCTTCAGCCAGGATAGCTTGACTCCAGTGGCTTAGTGAGCACGGGACCCACGTCTGGGCATACCCTTCCCACATAGGGTGAACAGCAAAACACACAAGATGATGGATGGAATGTTGCACAATGGCAAAACATTCAACCCCAGTCAAAGATCTGGGTTCAATCCATCAATATTTTGCTCACCAAGCCACCCCAGTTCAGACATGGCCATATGTAAATCAGTCTTGACCCTGTGCCACATGGGAACAGTCCGGCCCGAACTGCCAAGCCATGTCTTCCCTGGACCATAATCAAGCATCCTAGGACCGGTTTCTGGCTATCAGCGGTCTTCAGCCAGGATAGCTTGACTCTAGTGGCTTAGTGAGCACGGGACCCACATCTGGGAATACCCTTCCCACATAGGGTGAACAGCAAAACACACAAGATGATGGACGGAATGTTGCACAATGGCAAAACATTCACCCCCAGTCACAGATCTGGGTTTAATCCATCATTATTTTGTTCACCAAGCCACCCCAGTTCATACATGGCCATATGCAAATCAGTCTTGACCCTGTGCCTCATGGGAACAGTCCAGCCCGAACTGCCAAGCCATGTCTTCCCTGGACCGGAATCAAGCATCCTAGGACCGGTTTCTGGCTATCAGCCGTCTTCAGCCAGGATAGCTTGACTCCAGAGGCTTAGTGAGCACTGGACCCACATCTGGGAATACCCTTCCCACATAGGGTGAACAGCAAAACACACAAGATGATGGACGGAATGTTGCACAATGGCAAAACATTCACCCCCAGTCACAGATCTGGGTTTAATCCATCATTATTTTGCTCACCAAGCCACCCCAATTCAGACATGGCCATATGCAAATCATTCTTGACCCTGTGCCTCATGGGAACAGTCCAGCCCGAACTGCCAAGCCATGTCTTCCCTGGACTGGAATCAAGGATCCTAGGACCGGTTTCTGGCTATCAGCCGTCTTCAGCCAGGATAGCTTGACTCCAGTGGCTTAGTGAGCACGGGACCCACGTCTGGGCATACCCTTCCCACATAGGGTGAACAGCAAAACACACAAGATGATGGACGGAATGTTGCACAATGGCAAAACATTCAACCCCAGTCAAAGATCTGGGTTTAATCCATCAATATTTTGCTCACCAAGCCACCCCAGTTCAGACATGGTCATATGTAAATCAGTCTTGACCCTGTGCCTCATGGGAACAGTCCGGCCCGAACTGCCAAGCCATGTCTTCCCTGGACCAGAATCAAGCATCCTAGGACCGGTTTCTGGCTATCAGCGGTCTTCAGCCAGGATAGCTTGACTCTAGTGGCTTAGTGAGCACGGGACCCACATCTGGGAATACCCTTCCCACATAGGGTGAACAGCAAAACACACAAGATGATGGACGGAATGTTGCACAATGGCAAAACATTCACCCCCAGTCACAGATCTGGGTTTAATCCATCATTATTTTGTTCACCAAGCCACCCTAGTTCATACATGGCCATATGCAAATCAGTCTTGACCCTGTGCCTCATGGGAACAGTCCAGCCCGAACTGCCAAGCCATGTCTTCCCTGGACCGGAATCAAGCATCCTAGGACCGGTTTCTGGCTATCAGCCGTCTTCAGCCAGGATAGCTTGACTCCAGAGGCTTAGTGAGCACTGGACCCACATCTGGGAATACCCTTCCCACATAGGGTGAACAGCAAAACACACAAGATGATGGACGGAATGTTGCACAATGGCAAAACATTCACCCCCAGTCACAGATCTGGGTTTAATCCATCATTATTTTGCTCACCAAGCCACCCCAATTCAGACATGGCCATATGCAAATCATTCTTGACCCTGTGCCTCATGGGAACAGTCCAGCCCGAACTGCCAAGCCATGTCTTCCCTGGACTGGAATCAAGGATCCTAGGACCGGTTTCTGGCTATCAGCGGTCTTCAGCCAGGATAGCTTGACTCCAGTGGCTTAGTGAGCATGGGACCCACATCTGGGAATACCCTTCCCACATAGGGTGAACAGCAAAACACACAAGATGATGGATGGAATGTTGCACAATGGCCAAACATTCACCCCCAGTCACAGATCTGGGTTTAATCCATCATTATTTTGTTCACCAAGCCACCCCAGTTCAGACATGGCCATATGCAAATCAGTCTTGACCCTGTGCCTCATGGGAACAGTCCAGCCCGAACTGCCAAGCCATGTCTTCCCTGGACCGGAATCAAGCATCCTAGGACCGGTTTCTGGCTATCAGCTGTCTTCAGCCAGGATAGCTTGACTCCAGTGGCTTAGTGAGCACGAAACCAACGTCTGGGCATACCCTTCCCACATAGGGTGAACAGCAAAACACACAAGACGATGGACGGAATGTTGCACAATGGCAAAACATTCAGCCCCAGTCAAAGATCTGTGTTTAATCCATCAATATTTTGCTCACCAAGCCACCCCAGTTCAGACATAGCCATATGCAAATCAGTCTTGACCCTGTGCCTCATGGGAACAGTCCGGCCCGAACTGCCAAGCCATGTCTTCCCTGGACCAGAATCAAGCATCCTAGGACCGGTTTCTGGCTATCAGCCGTCTTCAGCCAGGATAGCTTGACTCCAGTGGCTTAGTGAGCACGGGACCCACATCTGGGAATACCCTTCCCACATAGGGTGAACAGCAAAACACACAAGATGATGGACGGAATGTTGCACAATGGCAAAACATTCACCCCCAGTCACAGATCTGGGTTTAATCCATCATTATTTTGTTCACCAAGCCACCCCAGTTCAGACATGGCCATATGCAAATCAGTCTTTACCCTGTGCATCATGGGAACAGTCCAGCCCGAACTGCCAAGCCATGTCTTCCCTGGACCGGAATCAAGCATCCTAGGACCGGTTTCTGGCTATCAGCCGTCTTCAGCCAGGATAGCTTGACTCCAGAGGCTTAGTGAGCACGGGACCCACGTCTGGGCATACCCTTCCCACATAGGGTGAACAGCAAAACACACAAGATGATGGACGGAATGTTGCACAATGGCAAAACATTCACCCCCAGTCACAGATCTGGGTTTAATCCATCATTATTTTGCTCACCAAGCCACCCCAATTCAGACATGGCCATATGCAAATCATTCTTGACCCTGTGCCTCATGGGAACAGTCCAGCCCGAACTGCCAAGCCATGTCTTCCCTGGACTGGAATCAAGGATCCTAGGACCGGTTTCTGGCTATCAGCCGTCTTCAGCCAGGATAGCTTGACTCCAGTGGCTTAGTGAGCACGGGACCCACGTCTGGGCATACCTTTCCCACATAGGGTGAACAGCAAAACACACAAGATGATGGACGGAATGTTGCACAATGGCAAAACATTCAACCCCAGTCAAAGATCTGGGTTTAATCCATCAATATTTTGCTCACCAAGCCACCCCAGTTCAGACATGGTCATATGTAAATCAGTCTTGACCCTGTGCCTCATGGGAACAGTCCTGCCCGAACTGCCAAGCCATGTCTTCCCTGGACCAGAATCAAGCATCCTAGGACCGGTTTCTGGCTATCAGCGGTCTTCAGCCAGGATAGCTTGACTCCAGTGGCTTAGTGAGCATGGGACCCACATCTGGGAATACCCTTACCACATAGGGTGAACAGCAAAACACACAAGATGATGGATGGAATGTTGCACAATGGCCAAACATTCACCCCCAGTCACAGATCTGGGTTTAATCCATCATTATTTTGTTCACCAAGCCACCCCAGTTCAGACATGGCCATATGCAAATCAGTCTTGACCCTGTGCCTCATGGGAACAGTCCAGCCCGAACTGCCAAGCCATGTCTTCCCTGGACCGGAATCAAGCATCCTAGGACCGGTTTCTGGCTATCAGCTGTCTTCAGCCAGGATAGCTTGACTCCAGTGGCTTAGTGAGCACGGAACCAACGTCTGGGCATACCCTTCCCACATAGGGTGAACAGCAAAACACACAAGATGATGGACGGAATGTTGCACAATGGCAAAACATTCAGCCCCAGTCAAAGATCTGTGTTTAATCCATCAATATTTTGCTCACCAAGCCACCCCAGTTCAGACATAGCCATATGCAAATCAGTCTTGACCCTGTGCCTCATGGGAACAGTCCGGCCCGAACTGCCAAGCCATGTCTTCCCTGGACCAGAATCAAGCATCCTAGGACCGGTTTCTGGCTATCAGCCGTCTTCAGCCAGGATAGCTTGACTCCAGTGGCTTAGTGAGCACGGGACCCACATCTGGGAATACCCTTCCCACATAGGGTGAACAGCAAAACACACAAGATGATGGACGGAATGTTGCACAATGGCAAAACATTCACCCCCAGTCACAGATCTGGGTTTAATCCATCATTATTTTGTTCACCAAGCCACCCCAGTTCAGACATGGCCATATGCAAATCAGTCTTGACCCTGTGCATCATGGAAACAGTCCAGCCCGAACTGCCAAGCCATGTCTTCCCTGGACCGGAATCAAGCATCCTAGGACCGGTTTCTGGCTATCAGCCGTCTTCAGCCAGGATAGCTTGACTCCAGAGGCTTAGTGAGCACGGGACCCACGTCTGGGCATACCCTTCCCACATAGGGTGAACAGCAAAACACACAAGATGATGGACGGAATGTTGCACAATGGCAAAACATTCACCCCCAGTCACAGATCTGGGTTTAATCCATCATTATTTTGCTCACCAAGCCACCCCAGTTCAGACATGGCCATATGCAAATCAGTCTTGACCCTGTGCCTCATGGGAACAGTCCAGCCCGAACTGCCAAGCCATGTCTTCCCTGGCCCGGAATCAAGCATCCTAGGACGGTATTCTGGCTATCAGCCTTCTTCAGCCAGGATAGCTTGACTCCAGTGGCTTACTGAGCACGGGACCCACGTCTGGGCATACCCTTCCCACATAGGGTGAACAGCAAAACACACAAGATGATGGACGGAATGTTGCACAATGGCAAAACATTCAACCCCAGTCACAGATCTGGGTTTAATCCATCATTATTTTGCTCACCAAGCCACCCCAGTTCAGACATGGCCATATGCAAATCAGTCTTGACCCTGTGCCTCATGGGAACAGTCCGGCCCGAACTGCCAAGCCAATTCTTCCCTGGACCGGAATCAAGCATCCTAGGACCGGTTTCTGGCTAGCAGCCGTCTTCAGCCAGGATAGCTTGACTCCAGTGGCTTACAGCCTGATTCATCAATCTCCCGTTTTGCGAGCCCCTAATAGCGATTCATAAGGAATCGCTATTAAGGACTTGCAAAACGGGATTCATGTAGGAATTGCATAAAGAAATGCGATTCCTACACATTCCTTATTTGCGAGTAGCAAATTGCTAATTGCAAATAAGGAATAACTCCCCATTCATTCCTATGGGCCTAAAGGCCCATAGGAATGAATGGGGAGTTATTCCTTATTTGCGAATAACAATTTGCTAATCGCAAATAAGATAGCGATTTCAAGGGTGCCAGGGGTGTCCAAAGGACACCCTGTAGCACCCCTGAAATGTAATCTACATTGGTGTTGCGCACACACATGTCCAAAGGACATGTGTGTGTGTGCATCATGCAACTTAAAAAAATGCATTTAAATGCATTTTTCTAAGTTTTCGCTATTTACCACGAGGTCTGACCTCGCGGTAAATAGCGGACCAAAATAGCGATTTCGGTATTTTAAAATGGTTCATGAATTGCATTTAAGGAAGCTCAAATAGAGATTCCTTAAATGCAATTCCTCGCAAATATGCGAATTCTTTAATAGCGATTTTTGCATTTGGGATGATGAATCCCAAATGCAAAAATTGCACTCGCAAAGGGCCAGATTCTCAGAATCTGGCCCTTTGCGAGCGCAATTAAGCTTGATGAATCAGGCTGATAGTGAGCACGGGACCCACGTCTGGGCATACCCTTCCCACATAGGGTGAACAGCAAAACACACAAGATGATGGAAGGAATGTTGCACAATGGCAAAACATTTACCCCCAGTCACAGATCTGGGTTTAATCCATCATTATTTTTGCTCACCAAGCCACCCCAGTTCATACAAGGCCATATGCAAATCAGTCTTAACCCTGTGCCTCATGGGAACAGTCCAGCCCGAACTGCCAAGCCATGTCTTCCCTGGACCGGAAACAAGCATCCTAGGACCGGTTTCCTGCTATCAGCCGTCTTCAGCCAGGATAGCTTGACTCCAGTGGCTTAGTGAGCACGGAACCAACGTCTGGGCATACCCTTCCCACATAGGGTGAACAGCAAAACACATAAGATGATGGACGGAATGTTGCACAATGGCAAAACATTCACCCCCAGTCACAGATCTTGGTTTAATCCATCATTATTTTGCTCACCAAGCCACCCCAGTTCAGACATGGCCATATGTAAATCAGTCTTGACCCTGTGCCTCAAGGGAACAGTCTGGCCCGAACTGCCAAGCCATGTCTTCCCTGGACCAGAATCAAGCATCCTAGGACCGGTTTCTGACTATCAGCGGTCTTCAGCCAGGATAGCTTGACTCCAGTGGCTTAGTGAGCACGGGACCCACATCTGGGAATACCCTTCCCACATAGGGTGAACATCAAAACACACAAGATGATGGACGGAATGTTGCACAATGGCAAAACATTCACCCCCAGTCACAGATCTGGGTTTAATCCATCATTATTTTGTTCACCAAGCCACCCCAGTTCAGACATGGCCATATGCAAATCAGTCTTGACCCTGTGCCTCATGGGAACAGTCCAGCCCGAACTGCCAAGCCATGTCTTCCCTGGACCGGAATCAAGCATCCTAGGACCGGTTTCTGGCTATGAGCCGTCTTCAGCCAGGATAGCTTGCCTCCAGTGGCTTAGTGAGCACGGGACCCACGTCTGGGCATACCCTTCCCACATAGGGTGAACAGCAAAACACACAAGATGATGGACGGAATGTTGCACAATGGCAAAACATTCAGCCCCAGTCAAAGATCTGTGTTTAATCCATCAATATTTTGCTCACCAAGCCACCCCAGTTCAGACATAGCCATATGCAAATCAGTCTTGACCCTGTGCCTCATGGGAACAGTCCGGCCCGAACTGCCAAGCCATGTCTTCCCTGGACCAGAATCAAGCATCCTAGGACCGGTTTCTGGCTATCAGCCGTCTTCAGCCAGGATAGCTTGACTCCAGTGGCTTAGTGAGCACGGGACCCACATCTGGGAATACCCTTCCCACATAGGGTGAACAGCAAAACACACAAGATGATGGACGGAATGTTGCACAATGGCAAAACATTCACCCCCAGTCACAGATCTGGGTTTAATCCATCATTATTTTGTTCACCAAGCCACCCCAGTTCAGACATGGCCATATGCAAATCAGTCTTGACCCTGTGCATCATGGAAACAGTCCAGCCCGAACTGCCAAGCCATGTCTTCCCTGGACCGGAATCAAGCATCCTAGGACCGGTTTCTGGCTATCAGCCGTCTTCAGCCAGGATAGCTTGACTCCAGAGGCTTAGTGAGCACGGGACCCACGTCTGGGCATACCCTTCCCACATAGGGTGAACAGCAAAACACACAAGATGATGGACGGAATGTTGCACAATGGCAAAACATTCACCCCCAGTCACAGATCTGGGTTTAATCCATCATTATTTTGCTCACCAAGCCACCCCAGTTCAGACATGGCCATATGCAAATCAGTCTTGACCCTGTGCCTCATGGGAACAGTCCAGCCCGAACTGCCAAGCCATGTCTTCCCTGGCCCGGAATCAAGCATCCTAGGACGGTATTCTGGCTATCAGCCTTCTTCAGCCAGGATAGCTTGACTCCAGTGGCTTACTGAGCACGGGACCCACGTCTGGGCATACCCTTCCCACATAGGGTGAACAGCAAAACACACAAGATCATGGACGGAATGTTGCACAATGGCAAAACATTCAACCCCAGTCACAGATCTGGGTTTAATCCATCATTATTTTGCTCACCAAGCCACCCCAGTTCAGACATGGCCATATGCAAATCAGTCTTGACCCTGTGCCTCATGGGAACAGTCCGGCCCGAACTGCCAAGCCAATTCTTCCCTGGACCGGAATCAAGCATCCTAGGACCGGTTTCTGGCTAGCAGCCGTCTTCAGCCAGGATAGCTTGACTCCAGTGGCTTACAGCCTGATTCATCAATCTCCCGTTTTGCGAGCCCCTAATAGCGATTCATAAGGAATCGCTATTAAGGACTTGCAAAACGGGATTCATGTAGGAATTGCATAAAGAAATGCGATTCCTACACATTCCTTATTTGCGAGTAGCAAATTGCTAATTGCAAATAAGGAATAACTCCCCATTCATTCCTATGGGCCTAAAGGCCCATAGGAATGAATGGGGAGTTATTCCTTATTTGCGAATAACAATTTGCTAATCGCAAATAAGATAGCGATTTCAAGGGTGCCAGGGGTGTCCAAAGGACACCCTGTAGCACCCCTGAAATGTAATCTACATTGGTGTTGCGCACACACATGTCCAAAGGACATGTGTGTGTGTGCATCATGCAACTTAAAAAAATGCATTTAAATGCATTTTTCTAAGTTTTCGCTATTTACCACGAGGTCTGACCTCGCGGTAAATAGCGGACCAAAATAGCGATTTCGGTATTTTAAAATGGTTCATGAATTGCATTTAAGGAAGCTCAAATAGAGATTTCTTAAATGCAATTCCTCGCAAATATGCGAATTCTTTAATAGCGATTTTTGCATTTGGGATGATGAATCCCAAATGCAAAAATTGCACTCGCAAAGGGCCAGATTCTCAGAATCTGGCCCTTTGCGAGCGCAATTAAGCTTGATGAATCAGGCTGATAGTGAGCACGGGACCCACGTCTGGGCATACCCTTCCCACATAGGGTGAACAGCAAAACACACAAGATGATGGAAGGAATGTTGCACAATGGCAAAACATTTACCCCCAGTCACAGATCTGGGTTTAATCCATCATTATTTTTGCTCACCAAGCCACCCCAGTTCATACAAGGCCATATGCAAATCAGTCTTAACCCTGTGCCTCATGGGAACAGTCCAGCCCGAACTGCCAAGCCATGTCTTCCCTGGACCGGAAACAAGCATCCTAGGACCGGTTTCCTGCTATCAGCCGTCTTCAGCCAGGATAGCTTGACTCCAGTGGCTTAGTGAGCACGGAACCAACGTCTGGGCATACCCTTCCCACATAGGGTGAACAGCAAAACACATAAGATGATGGACGGAATGTTGCACAATGGCAAAACATTCACCCCCAGTCACAGATCTTGGTTTAATCCATCATTATTTTGCTCACCAAGCCACCCCAGTTCAGACATGGCCATATGTAAATCAGTCTTGACCCTGTGCCTCAAGGGAACAGTCCGGCCCGAACTGCCAAGCCATGTCTTCCCTGGACCAGAATCAAGCATCCTAGGACCGGTTTCTGACTATCAGCGGTCTTCAGCCAGGATAGCTTGACTCCAGTGGCTTAGTGAGCACGGGACCCACATCTGGGAATACCCTTCCCACATAGGGTGAACATCAAAACACACAAGATGATGGACGGAATGTTGCACAATGGCAAAACATTCACCCCCAGTCACAGATCTGGGTTTAATCCATCATTATTTTGTTCACCAAGCCACCCCAGTTCAGACATGGCCATATGCAAATCAGTCTTGACCCTGTGCCTCATGGGAACAGTCCAGCCCGAACTGCCAAGCCATGTCTTCCCTGGACCGGAATCAAGCATCCTAGGACCGGTTTCTGGCTATGAGCCGTCTTCAGCCAGGATAGCTTGCCTCCAGTGGCTTAGTGAGCACGGGACCCACGTCTGGGCATACCCTTGCCACATAGGGTGAACAGCAAAACACACAAGGAGATGGACGGAATGTTGCACAATGGCAAAACATTCACCCCCAGTCAAAGATCTGGGTTTAATCCATCAATATTTTGCTCACCAAGCCACCCCAGTTCAGACATGGCCATATGCAAATCAGTCTTGACCCTGTGCCTCATGGGAACAGTCCGGCCCGAACTGCCAAGCCATGTCTTCCCTGGACCAGAATCAAGCATCCTAGGACCGGTTTCTGGCTATCAGCGGTCTTCAGCCAGGATAGCTTGACTCCAGTGGCTTAGTGAGCATGGGACCCACATCTGGGAATACCCTTCCCACATAGGGTGAACAGCAAAACACACAAGATGATGGATGGAATGTTGCACAATGGCCAAACATTCACCCCCAGTCACAGATCTGGGTTTAATCCATCATTATTCTGTTCACCAAGCCACCCCAGTTCAGACATGGCCATATGCAAATCAGTCTTGACCCTGTGCCTCATGGGAACAGTCCAGCCCGAACTGCCAAGCCATGTCTTCCCTGGACCGGAATCAAGCATCCTAGGACCGGTTTCTGGCTATCAGCTGTCTTCAGCCAGGATAGCTTGACTCCAGTGGCTTAGTGAGCACGAAACCAATGTCTGGGCATACCCTTCCCACATAGGGTGAACAGCAAAACACACAAGATGATGGACGGAATGTTGCACAATGGCAAAACATTCAGCCCCAGTCAAAGATCTGTGTTTAATCCATCAATATTTTGCTCACCAAGCCACCCCAGTTCAGACATAGCCATATGCAAATCAGTCTTGACCCTGTGCCTCATGGGAACAGTCCGGCCCGAACTGCCAAGCCATGTCTTCCCTGGACCAGAATCAAGCATCCTAGGACCGGTTTCTGGCTATCAGCCGTCTTCAGCCAGGATAGCTTGACTCCAGTGGCTTAGTGAGCACGGGACCCACATCTGGGAATACCCTTCCCACATAGGGTGAACAGCAAAACACACAAGATGATGGACGGAATGTTGCACAATGGCAAAACATTCACCCCCAGTCACAGATCTGGGTTTAATCCATCATTATTTTGTTCACCAAGCCACCCCAGTTCAGACATGGCCATATGCAAATCAGTCTTTACCCTGTGCATCATGGAAACAGTCCAGCCCGAACTGCCAAGCCATGTCTTCCCTGGACCGGAATCAAGCATCCTAGGACCGGTTTCTGGCTATCAGCCGTCTTCAGCCAGGATAGCTTGACTCCAGAGGTTTAGTGAGCACGGGACCCACGTCTGGGCATACCCTTCCCAGATAGGGTGAACAGCAAAACACACAAGATGATGGACGGAATGTTGCACAATGGCAAAACATTCACCCCCAGTCACAGATCTGGGTTTAATCCATCAATATTTTGCTCACCAAGCCACCCCAGTTCAGACATGGCCATATGCAAATCAGTCTTGACCCTGTGCCTCATGGGAACAGTCCAGCCCGAACTGCCAAGCCACGTCTTCCCTGGCCCGGAATCAAGCATCCTAGGACCGTATTCTGGCTATCAGCCTTCTTCAGCCAGGATAGCTTGACTCCAGTGGCTTACTGAGCATGGGACCCACGTCTGGGCATACCCTTCCCACATAGGGTGAACAGCAAAACACACAAGATGATGGACGGAATGTTGCACAATGGCAAAACATTTACCCCCAGTCACAGATCTGGGTTTAATCCATCATTATTTTTGCTCACCAAGCCACCCCAGTTCACACAAGGCCATATGCAAATCAGTCTTAACCCTGTGCCTCATGGGAACAGTCCAGCCCGAACTGCCAAGCCATGTCTTCCCTGGACCGGAAACAAGCATCCTAGGACCGGTTTCCTGCTATCAGCCGTCTTCAGCCAGGATAGCTTGACTCCAGTGGCTTAGTGAGCACGGAACCAACGTCTGGGCATACCCTTCCCACATAGGGTGAACAGCAAAACACACAAGATGATGGACGGAATGTTGCACAATGGCAAAACATTCACCCCCAGTCACAGATCTTGGTTTAATTCATCATTATTTTGCTCACCAAGCCACCCCAGTTCAGACATGGCCATATGCAAATCAGTCTTGACCCTGTGCCTCATGGGAACAGTCCAGCCCGAACTGCCAAGCCATGTCTTCCCTGGACCGGAATCAAGCATCCTAGGACCGGTTTCTGGCTATCAGCCGTCTTCAGCCAGGATAGCTTGACTCCAGTGGCTTAGTGAGCACGAGACCCACATCTGGGCATACCCTTCCCACATAGGGTGAACAGCAAAACACACAAGATGATGGACAGAATGTTGCACAATGGCAAACTGAGGTTCCGTGACGATTTTACTCGTGTTTGTAACATTGTCGTAAATACATAATTTTGGTATCGGTGAACCGCAAATGATCCATTTAGTATATCCTGGTGTTTTCGCTATGCTACGAGCAAGAGCACTCCTGTTACCAACACATTTGTGATCTACCCATGGCATCCATCTTAGAACGCGGAAGCCATTTTGTATTCCTTGCCCTCACATAGTCAATGGACACGCAATGACCTCTTTTCATTAAAGGACACGTAGGCTTTGGCCGGCGATTCACCTTGCAAGTGACACGTGCACCTTAGGCCAGCAACGCCCTGGAAGCATGACTCGGCAAGAGCTGCCTCCCCAGCCTGAGGCCAGTCCTGCTATACTGGTTCTTGTGTTCGTTGGCCTGATCATGATTAGGCGGCCGAAGCTGGTAACCGTGCCCATTTACGACCCACAAACATTTCTTATCCTGTCTTTTTATCTTCCACACCTGGCTCTGCTCCTTTCCTTCTGGGCCTTTAGTAGGGGGTGGTAACGAAATTTACGATGAGGCGGTCCGGGTCTTGAATGAAGAATTGACATGGGATTATGATGGACTAGTGGGAACCCCTCATTTGTAATGTTTTGACATCAGATACTGTTGACGATTCCTGTGCAACGCCAAATATTTATTGTATAAGACACGAATGTTTAGAACTGTGGTAACATGTAAAGAATTTGCCTGAAGCCCAATATTTAGTATATAAGGAACAACCCTCTTTGTACAAATCGAACAGGCTCCTAGATACTGCCCATGTGTAGTTTCTGTGACTTCTGTGTCCCTGCAGTAATAAACCTTTGGTCTTTGACGCCACCATCGAGAAGCCCGTGTTTCTGTTTATTAGTGTACCAAGACAGGTTGAACTCCGGGGTCTTCGGGTGTTGTCCCTGACACCTCTGGACGTTACTAAAAAGTCCAGAACTCCATTTGGCGCCCAACTCGGGGCGACGTCATTCGGTACCTGTCCAAAAGCCTGAAGAATTCGAGGAGCTTCGTGTGAAGATTTCAGAGGGAGGCGCCCCACTTCATCGATCCCGGCATATCGCAAAAGTGGCCCCGACGTCCTCTTCCACGAGGGTTCCCGTTCAGACGGCTGCAGTGGTCCGTTGCCTTGACCGTCGCCCTGTCTTGGACCCGAGGTGCAGTCCTCAGTACGGCGAAACGTGACGGGTTTCTCCTTGGTGACGTCTTCAGTGCCTCAGTTAAGTATTTAGTGGTTGCTAGTTGGTTATTTTGTGAGGGTTGCTCCTATTTGGATAATCCTTTTAGTTCTCAGTTCAGTTCAGTTCTGTAAGGTTATCACTGGTTATTCTAGTTACGATAATCATTCTGTTCAGTTCAGGTATCGATACAATTGTCAGTTCTGGTAGGCCTAAGTTCTCGGTTCAAGTGCGCATCTTTTTGTGTTTTGTTTGTCTTGTGTTCCGGATTATAAAATGGTAAGTCAGAAAAAATGTATGTTGTCTTGTTTTAGTTGCAACAGTGATTCCCAGTTGGAGGACTCGTGTTTGGTTCCTCCGATTGGAACTCCCCTTTATGATCTATATTGCAAATTTGGTGTGGGCCCTATCTCTTATAACGAGATATGGATCCGCTATACAGAAAAAGATGGTGTCCTTAGTTGGCCACTACATGGTAGTTTTGAACCTGAAATTCTCGATAATCTAGAAAGAAGGTTGTTTAAGAAGAAAGCCCGGCCGGCAATGTTTGATTCTTTCCGTTATTGGCGAAAAGAATCTAAACAGAGAGAACTTAAAAAGTTGAAGAAAGAACAGAAAGAGCAAGAGTTGACTTTAGAACAGTCTGCTAGGCAGCTGCAACTCAACGAGTCTGAGAAAGCGATGGAGGTGGCCGATAGAGAGCGTAATTTAGCGATAGACAAGTGCTATCCTGCTTTGCCATCGAGTACGGCTAAGATAGTAGAGGACCCTGAAAAGGATCCCCTGTTGTCTTACTTGTTACGATCACCCCCACCGTATGCACAAGGTGCTACGGCTCCACCTATACCGAATGTTCAATTACCGGTTGCTGGACAACCTGGTGTCCCTGTTCTCGCTCCCCTGAATCAAGTTCCTGTACCTCCTGTGGTCAATATTAATGTTCCTTCGACAACCCCTCTTCTAGGGTTGCCGACTTCTTTACCTATGCCTGTGTCGCTCACACCTGCTACTTCACAAGCTAATTTTCCTGCTACTCCTACTGTTCCTGACCTATCTGTTCCAACTGCTACTCTATTCACTGCCTCTGCTAATATTATGACTCCGCTTTCTGTTCGTCGAAGAATCACTGATTCTGTCTCTAATATTCTATCTCCCTTCTATAAAACTCTGATTAAGACTCCTACCTCTGACTCTGTGCAGAGACGTAGTCAGCTTCCCAGTACTGAAGAAAGAGGAATACTAGATTCCACTGCTCTTAGATGGGTTTCGAAAGTTGGAAGATATAACGTACAAAATGTATTAGATACATTTATGCAATGGAACGAACCGACACAACGATATGTGTTCGATGAAATGTGTTTCCTTCTACGTGAGGAATTGGAAGAGGATGACCCTGAATCAAATCTAGGAGAATTAATCAATGTTCAGAAAGAGTTTGCTACAGGTATGATAGTTGGACAAAATATAAAAGAAGCGATGGAACTGGTTCTAAGTTATAGATCCGACTCATCCCTTCTTTCACCGAGAGAGTTAGAGAAACGTAGTACGAAACGAAATCGTCAATATCCAATGAGAGAGGTTCCACCAATTTGGCGCGAAGCTGTGCAAGCTAATGCACCGCTTGGTATTGCAGCCGCTCCGGCCCAATTCCAGAGAGTATGGATACATATTCCATGGAAGCGAGCTGAAGTATTAGCAGTAAAACAGGCTTTGCCAGATCCGCGTAAAAATCCTGCAGGGTACTACAAAGAGTTGGCTCAGACAGTTGACGCTTGTGTATTGAATTTGGCTGACATAGATCTGCTATTTGGTAATGTAGTACCACAACCAATTTGGGCTAAAATTCGTAAAGAGAATCATCCAGTTGCCCTAGGTGGTGACTGGGCAGCTATAATTGCAGCGGATGGTCAACAAATAGGTGGTTCCAAACCTGAACCTTTAATTGCTAATTTGCCTGGTAGAATAATCGATTTAATGAAAACCTTGATGCCAGCATTACGCGTTAACTGGGACAAATTGTCCGCGTGCAAACAAAAGAAAGACGAAAGCGTCTCCGACTTTTTCACAAGATTCGAGGAGACTTTCGTGGATCATAGTGGTCAGGATATGAGCACAGAAGGAGGCCAGAGATTATTTGTCGATAAATTTGTGCACAATCTGTTGCCAGAACTTAGTAGTGAATTAAAGAATTCTGAAAGTGCGTGGGCTGTCTCTACGACTGCGCAAATACTTGCGACTGCTCAGTACTATGAAAATAGGGATAAAGAAGAGAAGGAAAAATCAGATAAAAAGACGAAAGATTTAAAAACTAAAGTACTTTTACAACAAGCTTATCCGCCTCGCATGAATCAAACTAATATGCAGCAGGGGTCATATCAAAGAACGGATTATAACTTTCAGAGGCCACAATACCAGTGGAATCAATGTGCTTATTGCAAAAAGGAAGGTCATTACAAAAGTGAGTGTCCAGTTCGAACACAAAATAATGATGCGGCAGCTCAGAGAGGTCGTGGTAGTTCTATGCAAAACTCTAGAGGTCGAGGACGAGGTGCTATGCCTCCACAGACAAGCGATCGCCCCTCTAATTATTTCAACCAGCAAAATGGACAATCTGCCCAACAGAATAGGTCTCCACAGTATCATGTTGAAGACTATTATGAAGCTAGTGAGGAAGGTCAGCAAAGTGAATACTAGGACAGCCATGGACAAAGAGAGGGAGTAGTATCAGTACCAGTAGATCAGAGTGGGCCTTATGTCGCAGTAGCAACATCAGGTATAGTCGAACCGTTTCTGTTGGATACTGGTGCAGCAAAAAGTTCTATCATACATGCAAAACTCCCTGGCGCACCTTTGTCTGGCTCAACAAACGTTTCAGTAGGTTTTTCGGGCGCCCCTGTTCACAACCCTGTTTCTGGTCCTTTGTCTATTTCTGTTGGACCCCGTCAATTGAAAGCACCCCTGATTTTGACGACAGGTTGTAACGAAAATCTGCTTGGTTTAGACTTGTTAAAACGCCTGTACGCGACATTGTACTGTTCTCCAGCGGGAGTACAGCTTACGTTGGGTAAAAGAATCATCTCCCCGATGTACTTGTCGATGGATGCGCTCCCACCAGAGCTGCGTTCACTCCCTGATACTCTTTGGGCGACTGGTCCTAATGATGTAGGTCTATTGGAAATTCCACCCTATGTAGTAACTTTGAAAGCAAATGTCAAACTTCCACGAATTCCACAATACAGAATCTCTAGTGAAGGTGAGCGTGCGCTCCTACTGATAGTACAAGACCTGATCAAGAAAGATGTTGTAGAAGAGACTAGAGGTAATGTCTGTAATAGTCCTGTACTGCCTATTTTGAAACGAACTGACCCTACAAAGCCTCCAGTATATAGGTTCGTAATTGATCTTAGAGAGGTTAATAAAATTGTGATCCCACAGTTTCCTGTGGTACCAGACATTACTGCATTGTTAACGTTGATTCCCGCTACAGCAGCATGGTTTTCAGTTGTCGACTTGAAAAATGCCTTTTTCAGCATTCCGATAGCCGAGGAAAGCAGAGATATTTTCGGTTTTTCTCTAGGAGGACGAAGTTTTAGATTTAAACGCGCTCCACAAGGTTATTGTGAAAGCCCATCCATTTACAGTCAAGCATTAAAAAGTCAGTTAGATTCCTTCGTACTTCCTCGTGGTTCTGCTTTAGTACAGTATGTCGATGATCTTCTAGTGGCTGCCGATGACAAGGAAACTTGCAAAACAGCTACGATTTCTTTATTGCATCACTTGTCAGATTTGAATCACAAGGTGTCACCTTCAAAAATGCAATACTGCTGCCAAGAAGTGACCTACCTAGGTCATCTCTTGTCAAAGGAGGGAAGGAAGTTGACCCCAGAGAGAATAAAAGCAATTACACAGATGAATGTTCCTAGCACGCAGAGAGAAGTGCGTGCCTTTTTGGGTATTACCTCCTATTGTAGGCAATGGATCCCAAATTTTTCACTTTTAGCAAAACCATTAGTATCCTTGACTAGGAAAGGTGTTCCGAGTCCGGTACCATGGGCTGTTGAATGTCAGCAGAGTTTTTCTGAGTTACGAAATGCACTGTGTTCAGCACCTGTATTGGGTACACCCGACTACAGTAAGCCATTTACGCTCTATGTCCATGAGAGAGAAGGTTGTGCATTAAGTGTTTTGACGCAGAAATTTGGTGATAAACAACGCCCTTGTGCGTATTTTTCATCAACATTAGATCCAGTAGCTAGAGCGTTGCCTAGTTGCTTGAGAGCTACAGCCGCAGCTGCAGCTTCCATTCGACAATCTGCTGGTTTAGTAATGAACAACATGCTAGTAGTTATGGTTCCTCATGCTGTGGATACACTCATGAACCGAACCAAGACGCAACACCTTACCAGTGCTAGATTATCAGGCTATGAATTGACACTATTAGCTAGTCATATTCAGATCAAAAGATGCAATGTATTGAATCCAGCAACGTTGTTGCCGACTAGCCAAGAGTCGAGTGATTCCGAACCACACGACTGTTGTTTCAGAACTGAGGAAGAAACAAAAGGACGAATCGATCTAAAAAATACTCCGTTGTCAGATCCAGATGGCACGTTGTATGTTGATGGGTCTTGCTTCAAATTGGAGAATGGTGATGTGACTGCTGCCTATGCCGTAACGACTTTGAGTACGATTGTGGAGACTGCAAGAGTGAGTCAGAATTCTGCCCAGGCTGCAGAATTGATCGCGCTAACAAGAGCGTGCGTTTTAGCTAAGGGAAAGAGAGCGAATGTGTTCACAGATAGTCAGTACGCGTTCGGCGTGGCCCATAGTTTTGGCCGTTTGTGGAAAGAAAGAGGTTTCATTACGTCCCATGGGACTAAGATTCAACATGGTCAGCTAGTTAATGACTTGTTGGAATCTCTAACCTTACCGACTGAAGTTGCGATTGTGAAATGCAGTGCTCATAAAGCAATCACGGATGATGTTGGTCGTGGGAATGCTTTTGCTGATGAGATCGCAAAACAGACAGCTAGAAATATGATGAGTAGAATGTATGTTGCAACGTCTGCAAGATGGATTTCTGAGTCTGGAATGTGTGAAGACACAGTGGAAAGCGTGAAGGAAATTCAGAAAGAGGCGACTGAGGAGGAAAAACGTGCATGGAGAGAGAGCACGGGTAAATTGGACTCGAGTGGGTGTTGGATTGATTTGTCGGAACAACAGCGTTGGATGTTGCCTGATGCGTATGTGCTTGCAGTAGTGACGATGGCGCATGGAACAGCGCACATCAGTTCAAAAGGGATTTGTAAGATGTTGGCTCCGGTCTGGAAGAATGACGGAATTAGTAAGTGTGCAGAGAGAGTGGTGAGAAATTGTATGGTATGCTTGATGCATAATCCTGGCAAGGGAATCCCCACACCTGCAGGTCACTTCGCTCCTCCTTCCTGCCCTTTTGAAGTGATCCAGCTAGACTTCATTCACATGGACCGTTGTAATAACCTGAAATACGTCCTAGTGGTAGTTTGTGCTTTTTCCAGATGGATCGAAGCATACCCACTGAAGGACAATACTGCCTTATCCACTGCCAAAATTCTTCTTAAAGAATACTTCCCCCGATACGGAATGCCACGGATTGTATGGTCAGATAACGGAAGTGAGTTCGTAGGGAAAGTTATGCAGAGTGTGTGTGCCGGCCTAGGGATTAGGCAAAAATTTCATAGTGCGAATCATCCCCAGTCCGCGGGTTTAGTCGAGGGTTACAATGGCACCCTTAAACTGAAACTCGCTAAGATACAAGCATCCACGGGTTTGTCCTGGCCAGACGCATTGCCTTTGGCTTTGCTATCAACAAGAGCAACTGTACATTCTAGAGTAGGGCTTAGTCCTTACGAAATAGTTTTCGGTCGTCCTGCAAATGTTTGGGGGGTACCTAGACCGAAAGAATTTAAGCAGCTGGAATACCCAATGTTAATTGATTACCTTTTCGACTTGACTGCTAAATTGAGTCTTATTCACCAACAGGTTTTCGACGCATTGCCAAAGCCACCGGAGAGTCCAGGCCATCAGCTGAAACCGGGTGATCAGGTGGTCATCCGAAATTTTGCAAGAACGAAAAATCTTCAGCCCAGATTTATTGGCCCTTTCCAAGTCCTGTTAGCGACGAGAACTGCTATTCGTGTGGTCGGAAGGAAACATTGGATCCACACGACACATGCTAAACGTGTGCCTCTGCCACTTCCTTACGACAACTAGGTAAAGAAAGGAATCGGTGCCTCTGAAACGGAACGAGTCCCCAGGTTCATACCTTTCAGCGATGCAGAACTGATCACGGATTCACCAAATTCTGACTCTCCTCCTGAAACTGCTCTTTTGAACCCTGAACATTTGCCTTCTGCACCAAAAGAACATTTGCCATCTGCGAACGTGAACATTGCAACGCCAGCTGAAAATACATTGTTTCCAGATCAGACAGCTCCTGCAAAACTGAGATACAACTTACGTTCTCGCGATATGGACAAATAAAGCAGAAAACTGCCTATTTTCAGATTTGCATTTGCTATACATTGCCTCCAGCCAGGAAGTTTGCTAATACTTTGTATTGTTTCTTTTTGTTTTAAAATTGCCTTGCCGTCTGGGTAGCCGTAGGGTCGTGGCTGTGTGCCTAGTTGAATCTGCAGGGATCTGACACAAGGTCGATCTTTCTGTTAGTTCTGGGAACTCCCAGGGCTGATAGAGGCATTTTTATCTACGTACACATCATCAGTGGTCGCGAACGGTCGTAGAAGATGGAGCTTCCTGAGCTACAACGAGAAAATGTAATTTATGTTCGCAGAAATAGACTGTACAGAATACTACACAGCAAATGCTTTCTAATGCAATGTGCAGTTACATTTTTAATTGTTTTAATAACGCTGGTGGGTGGAATCGTCTTTGGCGTACATTTGATTTTTGTGCCAGTAGCTACAGTACCTCCCCTTGATCCTACTACTTCTACGGTTTCTTCTATGCATTCTTTTCACTCATTTCCTGAACACGAACAAGCTCGACGCTCAGAATTTATTAACAATACATTTGTACAGCTCTTGCATCAACACCAACTGATAGTTAATACTACAAACTGCTGGGTGTGTGGCTTGATACCTCACACTATGGATAAAGGCATTCCCTATCTAGTCTTGCCTTTCAGCTACAATGGATCATTTTATGCCTTTCAGACCATTTTTTCATATGCCCTTGAGACCTATCCTCCGCGTCCACCACAGTCCACTAAATACAACTCAGCCAACAAAGCTTTAGTCCAGGGAATTATTGATATGATTAAAGACGTCAATAATACTCCATCTTATCCTAGAGATGAATTACTGGTGTATCTGAGTTGGAACTCTACAGAGTATCGCCTTAGTTTGGGAGAAAGCAAGCGTAAAAGCTCCACTTCAGTTTGGGTCGTGCCTCACCGAGGTCAGGTCTGTGTGCAAGGAAATGGGAGAAATCCGAAAGCCCAGCTAGGGAAGAGTGAGTGCGTTGAGACTTACGTATTTCCGTCTAACTCCTCCCCTGCCTTTCTGACTGCTAGGGGTACCTACTTCATTTGTCAGGACAGAGCATATACATGGCTGCCTGCTGACTTTTCAGGTTCATGTTATATTGCTCGATTGTTACCCCCGACATACACTGCTTCTTCAGATTATCATAAAACCAGAGTAGCAAGAGGTGTCTTCAGCAAGGAAGATACCGCTGGTCAAGAAGCTGGAGACTTTTTCAAAGGTTTCCTTCCGTTTTGGGGGCCTATGGCTAATAGTAGAAATCTACGTCAACTAACACGGGTAGTTGAATCTACTATTACAGAAACTGCAGGTGCCCTTAGTAACTTAACAGCTGAGCTTCAGGCGGATCGTCTCATGACGTTGCAGAACCGAATGGTTCTAGACGTAATACTTGCAGATCGAGGTGGGGTATGCAGAATGATCCAATCGAGCTGCTGTGTCTTTATTCCTAATAATGCTCCAACAGTCTATGAAGCAATCTCTAAGCTACACAAGATTTCCGACTCCATACACGTAGATAAGGGAAACTGGTCCTTCATGGAGTGGTTTTGGACTCTGGTATCAGCGTGGGGATGGAAGGTTCTGATGGTTATTGGCGTCATCCTAGTATTTCTGTTTTCGTGCTGTCTTATTATCCAGTGTGGTCCCGCTCTGTGTAGTCTCTGTGCTGCAACCTGTTTCAGGAAACCACCTGCATTAGGAGAAAAGGCACGAGGCAGGATGATGATACAACGACATGTCGCTGACCTAATGAACATAGAAATGGACTCTGACTCTGATATAGACTGAGTAATTGCCTATGTAAGGGCAAAAGGAGGGTCTGAGGTTCCGTGACGATTTTACTCGTGTTTGTAACATTGTCGTAAATACATAATTTTGGTATCGGTGAACCGCAAATGATCCATTTAGTATATCCTGGTGTTTTCGCTATGCTACGAGCAAGAGCACTCCTGTTACCAACACATTTGTGATCTACCCATGGCATCCATCTTAGAACGCGGAAGCCATTTTGTATTCCTTGCCCTCACATAGTCAATGGACACGCAATGACCTCTTTTCATTAAAGGACACGTAGGCTTTGGCCGGCGATTCACCTTGCAAGTGACACGTGCACCTTAGGCCAGCAACGCCCTGGAAGCATGACTCGGCAAGAGCTGCCTCCCCAGCCTGAGGCCAGTCCTGCTATACTGGTTCTTGTGTTCGTTGGCCTGATCATGATTAGGCGGCCGAAGCTGGTAACCGTGCCCATTTACGACCCACAAACATTTCTTATCCTGTCTTTTTATCTTCCACACCTGGCTCTGCTCCTTTCCTTCTGGGCCTTTAGTAGGGGGTGGTAACGAAATTTACGATGAGGCGGTCCGGGTCTTGAATGAAGAATTGACATGGGATTATGATGGACTAGTGGGAACCCCTCATTTGTAATGTTTTGACATCAGATACTGTTGACGATTCCTGTGCAACGCCAAATATTTATTGTATAAGACACGAATGTTTAGAACTGTGGTAACATGTAAAGAATTTGCCTGAAGCCCAATATTTAGTATATAAGGAACAACCCTCTTTGTACAAATCGAACAGGCTCCTAGATACTGCCCATGTGTAGTTTCTGTGACTTCTGTGTCCCTGCAGTAATAAACCTTTGGTCTTTGACGCCACCATCGAGAAGCCCGTGTTTCTGTTTATTAGTGTACCAAGACAGGTTGAACTCCGGGGTCTTCGGGTGTTGTCCCTGACACCTCTGGACGTTACTAAAAAGTCCAGAACTCCAAAACCATTCACCCCCAGTAACAGATCTGGGTTTAATCCATCATTATTTTACTCACCAAGCCACCCCAGTTCAGACATGGCCATATGCAAATCAGTCTTGACCCTGTGCCTCATCGGAACAGTCCATCCCGAACTGCCAAGCCATGTCTTCCCTGCACCGGAATCAAGCATCCTAGGACCGGTTTCTGGCTATCAGCCGTCGTCAGCCAGGATAGCTTGACTCCAGTGGCTTAGTGAGAATGGGACCCACGTGTGGGCATACCCTTCCCACATAGGGTCAACAGCAAAACACACAAGATGATGGACGGAATGTTGCACAATGGCAAAACATTCAACCCCAGTCAAAGATCTGGGTTTAATCCATCAATATTTTGCTCACCAAGCCACCCCATTTCAGACATGGCCATATGCAAATCAGTCTTGACCCTGTGCCTCATGGGAACAGTCCGGCCCGAACTGACAAGCCATGTCTTCCCTGAACCAGAATCAAGCATCCTAGGACCGGTTTCTGGCTATCAGCCGTCTTCAGCCAGGATAGCTTGACTCCAGTGGCTTAGTGAGCACGGGACCCACATCTGGGAATACCCTTTCCACACAGGGTGAACAGCAAAACACACAAGATGATGGACGGAATGTTGCACAATGACAAAACATTCACCCCCAGTCACAGATCTGGGTTTAATCCATCATTATTTTGCTTACCAAGCCACCGCAGTTCAGACATGGCCATATGCAAATCAGCCTTGACCCTGTGGCTCATGGGAACAGTCCAGCCCGAACTGCCAAGCCATGTCTTCCCTGGACCGGAATAAAGCATCCTAGGACCGGTTTCTGGCTATCAGGCGTCTTCAGCCAGGATAGCTTGACTCCAGTGGCTTAGTGAGCACGGGACCCACGTCTGGGCAAACCCTTCCCACATAGGGTGAACAGCAAAACACACAAGATGATGGACGGAATGTTGCACGATGGCAAAACATTCACCCCCAGTCACAGATCTGGGTTTAATCCATCATTATTTTGCTCACCAAGCCACCCCAGCTTCAGACATGGCCATATGCAAATCAGTCTTGACCCTGTGCCTCATGGGAACAGTCCAGCCCGAACTGCTAAGCCATGTCTTCCCTGGAAAGGAATCAAGCATCCTAGTACCGGTTTCTGGCTAACAGCCGTCTTCAGCCAGGATAGCTTGACTCCAGTGGGTTAGTGAGCACGGGACCCACGTCTGGGCATACCCTTGCCACATAGGGTGAACAGCAAAACACACAAGGAGATGGACGGAATGTTGCACAATGGCAAAACATTCACCCCCAGTCAAAGATCTGGGTTTAATCCATCAATATTTTGCTCACCAAGCCACCCCAGTTCAGACATGGCCATATGCAAATCAGTCTTGACCCTGTGCCTCATGGGAACAGTCCGGCCCGAACTGCCAAGCCATGTCTTCCCTGGACCAGAATCAAGCATCCTAGGACCGGTTTCTGGCTATCAGCGGTCTTCAGCCAGGATAGCTTGACTCCAGTGGCTTAGTGAGCATGGGACCCACATCTGGGAATACCCTTCCCACATAGGGTGAACAGCAAAACACACAAGATGATGGATGGAATGTTGCACAATGGCCAAACATTCACCCCCAGTCACAGATCTGGGTTTAATCCATCATTATTTTGTTCACCAAGCCACCCCAGTTCAGACATGGCCATATGCAAATCAGTCTTGACCCTGTGCCTCATGGGAACAGTCCAGCCCGAACTGCCAAGCCATGTCTTCCCTGGACCGGAATCAAGCATCCTAGGACCGGTTTCTGGCTATCAGCTGTCTTCAGCCAGGATAGCTTGACTCCAGTGGCTTAGTGAGCACGAAACCAACGTCTGGGCATACCCTTCCCACATAGGGTGAACAGCAAAACACACAAGATGATGGACGGAATGTTGCACAATGGCAAAACATTCAGCCCCAGTCAAAGATCTGTGTTTAATCCATCAATATTTTGCTCACCAAGCCACCCCAGTTCAGACATACCCTTATGCAAATCAGTCTTGACCCTGTGCCTCATGGGAACAGTCCGGCCCGAACTGCCAAGCCATGTCTTCCCTGGACCAGAATCAAGCATCCTAGGACCGGTTTCTGGCTATCAGCCGTCTTCAGCCAGGATAGCTTGACTCCAGTGGCTTAGTGAGCACGGGACCCACGTCTGGGCATACCTTTCCCACATAGGGTAAACAGCAAAACACACAAGATGATGGACGGAATGTTGCACAATGGCAAAACATTCAACCCCAGTCAAAGATCTGGGTGTAATCCATCAATATTTTGCTCACCAAGCCACCCCAGTTCAGACATGGTCATATGTAAATCAGTCTTGACCCTGTGCCTCATGGGAACAGTCCGGCCCGAACTGCCAAGCCATGTCTTCCCTGGACCAGAATCAAGCATCCTAGGACCGGTTTCTGGCTATCAGCGGTCTTCAGCCAGGATAGCTTGACTCCAGTGGCTTAGTGAGCATGGGACCCACATCTGGGAATACCCTTCCCACATAGGGTGAACAGCAAAACACACAAGATGATGGATGGAATGTTGCACAATGGCCAAACATTCACCCCCAGTCACAGATCTGGGTTTAATCCATCATTATTTTGTTCACCAAGCCACCCCAGTTCAGACATGGCCATATGCAAATCAGTCTTGACCCTGTGCCTCATGGGAACAGTCCAGCCCGAACTGCCAAGCCATGTCTTCCCTGGACCGGAATCAAGCATCCTAGGACCGGTTTCTGGCTATCAGCTGTCTTCAGCCAGGATAGCTTGACTCCAGTGGCTTAGTGAGCACGGAACCAACGTCTGGGCATACCCTTCCCACATAGGGTGAACAGCAAAACACACAAGATGATGGACGGAATGTTGCACAATGGCAAAACATTCAGCCCCAGTCAAAGATCTGTGTTTAATCCATCAATATTTTGCTCACCAAGCCACCCCAGTTCAGACATAGCCATATGCAAATCAGTCTTGACCCTGTGCCTCATGGGAACAGTCCGGCCCGAACTGCCAAGCCATGTCTTCCCTGGACCAGAATCAAGCATCCTAGGACCGGTTTCTGGCTATCAGCCGTCTTCAGCCAGGATAGCTTGACTCCAGTGGCTTAGTGAGCACGGGACCCACATCTGGGAATACCCTTCCCACATAGGGTGAACAGCAAAACACACAAGATGATGGACGGAATGTTGCACAATGGCAAAACATTCACCCCCAGTCACAGATCTGGGTTTAATCCATCATTATTTTGTTCACCAAGCCACCCCAGTTCAGACATGGCCATATGCAAATCAGTCTTGACCCTGTGCATCATGGAAACAGTCCAGCCCGAACTGCCAAGCCATGTCTTCCCTGGACCGGAATCAAGCATCCTAGGACCGGTTTCTGGCTATCAGCCGTCTTCAGCCAGGATAGCTTGACTCCAGAGGCTTAGTGAGCACGGGACCCACGTCTGGGCATACCCTTCCCACATAGGGTGAACAGCAAAACACACAAGATGATGGACGGAATGTTGCACAATGGCAAAACATTCACCCCCAGTCACAGATCTGGGTTTAATCCATCATTATTTTGCTCACCAAGCCACCCCAGTTCAGACATGGCCATATGCAAATCAGTCTTGACCCTGTGCCTCATGGGAACAGTCCAGCCCGAACTGCCAAGCCATGTCTTCCCTGGCCCGGAATCAAGCATCCTAGGACGGTATTCTGGCTATCAGCCTTCTTCAGCCAGGATAGCTTGACTCCAGTGGCTTACTGAGCACGGGACCCACGTCTGGGCATACCCTTCCCACATAGGGTGAACAGCAAAACACACAAGATGATGGACGGAATGTTGCACAATGGCAAAACATTCAACCCCAGTCACAGATCTGGGTTTAATCCATCATTATTTTGCTCACCAAGCCACCCCAGTTCAGACATGGCCATATGCAAATCAGTCTTGACCCTGTGCCTCATGGGAACAGTCCGGCCCGAACTGCCAAGCCAATTCTTCCCTGGACCGGAATCAAGCATCCTAGGACCGGTTTCTGGCTAGCAGCCGTCTTCAGCCAGGATAGCTTGACTCCAGTGGCTTACAGCCTGATTCATCAATCTCCCGTTTTGCGAGCCCCTAATAGCGATTCATAAGGAATCGCTATTAAGGACTTGCAAAACGGGATTCATGTAGGAATTGCATAAAGAAATGCGATTCCTACACATTCCTTATTTGCGAGTAGCAAATTGCTAATTGCAAATAAGGAATAACTCCCCATTCATTCCTATGGGCCTAAAGGCCCATAGGAATGAATGGGGAGTTATTCCTTATTTGCGAATAACAATTTGCTAATCGCAAATAAGATAGCGATTTCAAGGGTGCCAGGGGTGTCCAAAGGACACCCTGTAGCACCCCTGAAATGTAATCTACATTGGTGTTGCGCACACACATGTCCAAAGGACATGTGTGTGTGTGCATCATGCAACTTAAAAAAATGCATTTAAATGCATTTTTCTAAGTTTTCGCTATTTACCACGAGGTCTGACCTCGCGGTAAATAGCGGACCAAAATAGCGATTTCGGTATTTTAAAATGGTTCATGAATTGCATTTAAGGGAATCTCAAATAGAGATTCCTTAAATGCAATTCCTCGCAAATATGCGAATTCTTTAATAGCGATTTTTGCATTTGGGATGATGAATCCCAAATGCAAAAATTGCACTCGCAAAGGGCCAGATTCTCAGAATCTGGCCCTTTGCGAGTGCAATTAAGCTTGATGAATCAGGCTGATAGTGAGCACGGGACCCACGTCTGGGCATACCCTTCCCACATAGGGTGAACAGCAAAACACACAAGATGATGGAAGGAATGTTGCACAATGGCAAAACATTTACCCCCAGTCACAGATCTGGGTTTAATCCATCATTATTTTTGCTCACCAAGCCACCCCAGTTCATACAAGGCCATATGCAAATCAGTCTTAACCCTGTGCCTCATGGGAACAGTCCAGCCCGAACTGCCAAGCCATGTCTTCCCTGGACCGGAAACAAGCATCCTAGGACCGGTTTCCTGCTATCAGCCGTCTTCAGCCAGGATAGCTTGACTCCAGTGGCTTAGTGAGCACGGAACCAACGTCTGGGCATACCCTTCCCACATAGGGTGAACAGCAAAACACATAAGATGATGGACGGAATGTTGCACAATGGCAAAACATTCACCCCCAGTCACAGATCTTGGTTTAATCCATCATTATTTTGCTCACCAAGCCACCCCAGTTCAGACATGGCCATATGCAAATCAGTCTTGACCCTGTGCCTCATGGGAACAGTCAAGCCCGAACTGCCAAGCCATGTCTTCCCTGGACCGGAATCAAGCATCCTAGGACCGGTTTCTGGCTATGAGCCGTCTTCAGCCAGGATAGCTTGCCTCCAGTGGCTTAGTGAGCACGGGACCCACGTCTGGGCATACCCTTCCCACATAGGGTGAACAGCAAAACACACAAGATGATGGACGGAATATTGCACAATGGCAAAACATTCAACCCCAGTCAAAGATCTGGGTTTAATCCATCAATATTTTGCTCACCAAGCCACCCCAGTTCAGACATAGCCATATGCAAATCAGTCTTGACCCTGTGCCTCATGGGAACAGTCCAGCCCGAACTGCCAAGCCATGTCTTCCCTGGACCGGAATCAAGCATCCTAGGACCGGTTTCTGGCTATCAGCCGTCTTTTCAGCTTGGATAGCTTGACTCCAGAGGCTTAGTGAGCACGGGACCCACGTCTGGGCATACCCTTCCCAGATAGGGTGAACAGCAAAACACACAAGATGATGGACGGAATGTTGCACAATGGCAAAACATTCACCCCCAGTCACAGATCTGGGTTTAATCCATCAATATTTTGCTCACCAAGCCACCCCAGTTCAGACATGGCCATATGCAAATCAGTCTTGACCCTGTGCCTCATGGGAACAGTCCAGCCCGAACTGCCAAGCCACGTCTTCCCTGGCCCGGAATCAAGCATCCTAGGACCGTATTCTGGCTATCAGCCTTCTTCAGCCAGGATAGCTTGACTCCAGTGGCTTACTGAGCACGGGACCCACGTCTGGGCATACCCTTGACACATAGGGTGAACAGCAAAACACACAAGATGATGGACGGAATGTTGCACAATGGCAAAACATTCAACCCCAGTCACAGATCTGGGTTTAATCCATCATTATTTTGCTCACCAAGCCACCCCAGTTCAGACATGGCCATATGCAAATCAGTCTTGACCCTGTGCCTCATGGGAACAGTCCGGCCCGAACTGCCAAGCCATGTCTTCACTGGACCGGAATCAAGCATCCTAGGACTGGTTTCTGGATATCAGCTGTCTTCAGCCAGGATAGCTTGACTCCAGTGGCTTAGTGAGCACGGGACCCACGTCTGGGCATACCCTTCCCACATAGGGTGAACAGCAAAACACACAAGATGATGGACGGAATGTTGCACAATGGCAAAACATTTACCCCCAGTCACAGATCTGGGTTTAATCCATCATTATTTTTGCTCACCAAGCCACCCCAGTTCACACAAGGCCATATGCAAATCAGTCTTAACCCTGTGCCTCATGGGAACAGTCCAGCCCGAACTGCCAAGCCATGTCTTCCCTGGACCGGAAACAAGCATCCTAGGACCGGTTTCCTGCTATCAGCCGTCTTCAGCCAGGATAGCTTGACTCCAGTGGCTTAGTGAGCACGGAACCAACGTCTGGGCATACCCTTCCCACATAGGGTGAACAGCAAAACACACAAGATGATGGACGGAATGTTGCACAATGGCAAAACATTCACCCCCAGTCACAGATCTTGGTTTAATCCATCATTATTTTGCTCACCAAGCCACCCCAGTTCAGACATGGCCATATGCAAATCAGTCTTGACCCTGTGCCTCATGGGAACAGTCCAGCCCGAACTGCCAAGCCATGTCTTCCCTGGACCGGAATCAAGCATCCTAGGACCGGTTTCTGGCTATCAGCCGTCTTCAGCCAGGATAGCTTGACTCCAGTGGCTTAGTGAGCACGAGACCCACATCTGGGCATACCCTTCCCACATAGGGTGAACAGCAAAACACACAAGATGATGGACAGAATGTTGCACAATGGCAAACCATTCACCCCCAGTAACAGATCTGGGTTTAATCCATCATTATTTTACTCACCAAGCCACCCCAGTTCAGACATGGCCATATGCAAATCAGTCTTGACCCTGTGCCTCATCGGAACAGTCCATCCCGAACTGCCAAGCCATGTCTTCCCTGCACCGGAATCAAGCATCCTAGGACCGGTTTCTGGCTATCAGCCGTCGTCAGCCAGGATAGCTTGACTCCAGTGGCTTAGTGAGAACGGGACCCACGTCTGGGCATACCCTTCCCACATAGGGTCAACAACAAAACACACAAGATGATGGACGGAATGTTGCAAAATGGCAAACCATTCAACCCCAGTCAAAGATCTGGGTTTAATCCATCAATATTTTGCTCACCAAACCACCCCATTTCAGACATGGCCATATGCAAATCAGTCTTGACCCTGTGCCTCATGGGAACAGTCCGGCCCGAACTGACAAGCCATGTCTTCCCTGAACCAGAATCAAGCATCCTAGGACCGGTTTCTGGCTATCAGCCGTCTTCAGCCAGGATAGCTTGACTCCAGTGGCTTAGTGAGCACGGGACTCACGTCTGGGCAAACCCTTCCCACATAGGGTGAACAGCAAAACACACAAGATGATGGACGGGATGTTGCACGATGGCAAAACATTCACCCCCAGTCACAGATCTGGGTTTAATCCATCATTATTTTGCTCACCAAGCCACCCCAGTTCAGACATGGCCATATGCAAATCAGTCTTGACCCTGTGCCTCATGGGAACAGTCCAGCCCGAACTGCTAAGCCATGTCTTCCCTGGAAAGGAATCAAGCATCCTAGTACCGGTTTCTGGCTAACAGCCGTCTTCAGCCAGGATAGCTTGACTCCAGTGGGTTAGTGAGCACGGGACCCACGTCTGGGCATACCCTTGCCACATAGGGTGAACAGCAAAACACACAAGGAGATGGACGGAATGTTGCACAATGGCAAAACATTCACCCCCAGTCAAAGATCTGGGTTTAATCCATCAATATTTTGCTCACCAAGCCACCCCAGTTCAGACATGGCCATATGCAAATCAGTCTTGACCCTGTGCCTCATGGGAACAGTCCGGCCCGAACTGCCAAGCCATGTCTTCCCTGGACCAGAATCAAGCATCCTAGGACCGGTTTCTGGCTATCAGCGGTCTTCAGCCAGGATAGCTTGACTCCAGTGGCTTAGTGAGCATGGGACCCACATCTGGGAATACCCTTCCCACATAGGGTGAACAGCAAAACACACAAGATGATGGATGGAATGTTGCACAATGGCCAAACAATTACCCCCAGTCACAGATCTGGGTTTAATCCATCATTATTTTGTTCACCAAGCCACCCCAGTTCAGACATGGCCATATGCAAATCAGTCTTGACCCTGTGCCTCATGGGAACAGTCCAGCCCGAACTGCCAAGCCATGTCTTCCCTGGACCGGAATCAAGCATCCTAGGACCGGTTTCTGGCTATCAGCTGTCTTCAGCCAGGATAGCTTGACTCCAGTGGCTTAGTGAGCACGAAACCAACGTCTGGGCATACCCTTCCCACATAGGGTGAACAGCAAAACACACAAGATGATGGACGGAATGTTGCACAATGGCAAAACATTCAGCCCCAGTCAAAGATCTGTGTTTAATCCATCAATATTTTGCTCACCAAGCCACCCCAGTTCAGACATAGCCATATGCAAATCAGTCTTGACCCTGTGCCTCATGGGAACAGTCCGGCCCGAACTGCCAAGCCATGTCTTCCCTGGACCAGAATCAAGCATCCTAGGACCGGTTTCTGGCTATCAGCCGTCTTCAGCCAGGATAGCTTGACTCCAGTGGCTTAGTGAGCACGGGACCCACATCTGGGAATACCCTTCCCACATAGGGTGAACAGCAAAACACACAAGATGATGGACGGAATGTTGCACAATGGCAAAACATTCACCCCCAGTCACAGATCTGGGTTTAATCCATCATTATTTTGTTCACCAAGCCACCCCAGTTCAGACATGGCCATATGCAAATCAGTCTTGACCCTGTGCATCATGGGAACAGTCCAGCCCGAACTGCCAAGCCATGTCTTCCCTGGACCGGAATCAAGCATCCTAGGACTGGTTTCTGGCTATCAGCCGTCTTCAGCCAGGATAGCTTGACTCCAGAGGCTTAGTGAGCACGGGACCCACGTCTGGGCATACCCTTCCCACATAGGGTGAACAGCAAAACACACAAGATGATGGACGGAATGTTGCACAATGGCAAAACATTCACCCCCAGTCACAGATCTGGGTTTAATCCATCATTATTTTGCTCACCAAGCCACCCCAATTCAGACATGGCCATATGCAAATCATTCTTGACCCTGTGCCTCATGGGAACAGTCCAGCCCGAACTGCCAAGCCATGTCTTCCCTGGACTGGAATCAAGGATCCTAGGACCGGTTTCCGGCTATCAGCCGTCTTCAGCCAGGATAGCTTGACTCCAGTGGCTTAGTGAGCACGGGACCCACGTCTGGGCATACCCTTCCCACATAGGGTGAACAGCAAAACACACAAGATGATGGACGGAATGTTGCACAATGGCGAAACATTCAACCCCAGTCAAAGATCTGGGTTTAATCCATCAATATTTTGCTCACCAAGCCACCCCAGTTCAGACATGGTCATATGTAAATCAGTCTTGAATCTGTGCCTCATGGGAACAGTCCGGCCCGAACTGCCAAGCCATGTCTTCCCTGGACCAGAATCAAGCATCCTAAGACTGGTTTCTGGCTATCAGCGGTCTTCAGCCAGGATAGCTTGACTCCAGTGGCTTAGTGAGCATGGGACCCACATCTGGGAATACCCTTCCCACATAGGGTGAACAGCAAAACACACAAGATGATGGATGGAATGTTGCACAATGGCCAAACATTCACCCCCAGTCACAGATCTGGGTTTAATCCATCATTATTTTGTTCACCAAGCCACCCCAGTTCAGACATGGCCATATGCAAATCAGTCTTGACCCTGTGCCTCATGGGAACAGTCCAGCCCGAACTGCCAAGCCATGTCTTCCCTGGACCGGAATCAAGCATCCTAGGACCGGTTTCTGGCTATCAGCTGTCTTCAGCCAGGATAGCTTGACTCCAGTGGCTTAGTGAGCACGGAACCAACGTCTGGGCATACCCTTCCCACATAGGGTGAACAGCAAAACACACAAGATGATGGACGGAATGTTGCACAATGGCAAAACATTCAGCCCCAGTCAAAGATCTGTGTTTAATCCATCAATATTTTGCTCACCAAGCCACCCCAGTTCAGACATAGCCATATGCAAATCAGTCTTGACCCTGTGCCTCATGGGAACAGTCCGGCCCGAACTGCCAAGCCATGTCTTCCCTGGACCAGAATCAAGCATCCTAGGACCGGTTTCTGGCTATCAGCCGTCTTCAGCCAGGATAGCTTGACTCCAGTGGCTTAGTGAGCACGGGACCCACATCTGGGAATACCCTTCCCACATAGGGTGAACAGCAAAACACACAAGATGATGGACGGAATGTTGCACAATGGCAAAACATTCACCCCCAGTCACAGATCTGGGTTTAATCCATCATTATTTTGTTCACCAAGCCACCCCAGTTCAGACATGGCCATATGCAAATCAGTCTTGACCCTGTGCATCATGGAAACAGTCCAGCCCGAACTGCCAAGCCATGTCTTCCCTGGACCGGAATCAAGCATCCTAGGACCGGTTTCTGGCTATCAGCCGTCTTCAGCCAGGATAGCTTGACTCCAGAGGCTTAGTGAGCACGGGACCCACGTCTGGGCATACCCTTCCCACATAGGGTGAACAGCAAAACACACAAGATGATGGACGGAATGTTGCACAATGGCAAAACATTCACCCCCAGTCACAGATCTGGGTTTAATCCATCATTATTTTGCTCACCAAGCCACCCCAGTTCAGACATGGCCATATGCAAATCAGTCTTGACCCTGTGCCTCATGGGAACAGTCCAGCCCGAACTGCCAAGCCATGTCTTCCCTGGCCCGGAATCAAGCATCCTAGGACGGTATTCTGGCTATCAGCCTTCTTCAGCCAGGATAGCTTGACTCCAGTGGCTTACTGAGCACGGGACCCACGTCTGGGCATACCCTTCCCACATAGGGTGAACAGCAAAACACACAAGATGATGGACGGAATGTTGCACAATGGCAAAACATTCAACCCCAGTCACAGATCTGGGTTTAATCCATCATTATTTTGCTCACCAAGCCACCCCAGTTCAGACATGGCCATATGCAAATCAGTCTTGACCCTGTGCCTCATGGGAAGAGTCCGGCCCGAACTGCCAAGCCAATTCTTCCCTGGACCGGAATCAAGCATCCTAGGACCGGTTTCTGGCTAGCAGCCGTCTTCAGCCAGGATAGCTTGACTCCAGTGGCTTACAGCCTGATTCATCAATCTCCCGTTTTGCGAGCCCCTAATAGCGATTCATAAGGAATCGCTATTAAGGACTTGCAAAACGGGATTCATGTAGGAATTGCATAAAGAAATGCGATTCCTACACATTCCTTATTTGCGAGTAGCAAATTGCTAATTGCAAATAAGGAATAACTCCCCATTCATTCCTATGGGCCTAAAGGCCCATAGGAATGAATGGGGAGTTATTCCTTATTTGCGAATAACAATTTGCTAATCGCAAATAAGATAGCGATTTCAAGGGTGCCAGGGGTGTCCAAAGGACACCCTGTAGCACCCCTGAAATGTAATCTACATTGGTGTTGCGCACACACATGTCCAAAGGACATGTGTGTGTGTGCATCATGCAACTTAAAAAAATGCATTTAAATGCATTTTTCTAAGTTTTCGCTATTTACCACGAGGTCTGACCTCGCGGTAAATAGCGGACCAAAATAGCGATTTCGGTATTTTAAAATGGTTCATGAATTGCATTTAAGGAATCTCAAATAGAGATTCCTTAAATGCAATTCCTCGCAAATATGCGAATTCTTTAATAGCGATTTTTGCATTTGGGATGATGAATCCCAAATGCAAAAATTGCACTCGCAAAGGGCCAGATTCTCAGAATCTGGCCCTTTGCGAGTGCAATTAAGCTTGATGAATCAGGCTGATAGTGAGCACGGGACCCACGTCTGGGCATACCCTTCCCACATAGGGTGAACAGCAAAACACACAAGATGATGGAAGGAATGTTGCACAATGGCAAAACATTTACCCCCAGTCACAGATCTGGGTTTAATCCATCATTATTTTTGCTCACCAAGCCACCCCAGTTCATACAAGGCCATATGCAAATCAGTCTTAACCCTGTGCCTCATGGGAACAGTCCAGCCCGAACTGCCAAGCCATGTCTTCCCTGGACCGGAAACAAGCATCCTAGGACCGGTTTCCTGCTATCAGCCGTCTTCAGCCAGGATAGCTTGACTCCAGTGGCTTAGTGAGCACGGAACCAACGTCTGGGCATACCCTTCCCACATAGGGTGAACAGCAAAACACATAAGATGATGGACGGAATGTTGCACAATGGCAAAACATTCACCCCCAGTCACAGATCTTGGTTTAATCCATCATTATTTTGCTCACCAAGCCACCCCAGTTCAGACATGGCCATATGCAAATCAGTCTTGACCCTGTGCCTCATGGGAACAGTCAAGCCCGAACTGCCAAGCCATGTCTTCCCTGGACCGGAATCAAGCATCCTAGGACCGGTTTCTGGCTATGAGCCGTCTTCAGCCAGGATAGCTTGCCTCCAGTGGCTTAGTGAGCACGGGACCCACGTCTGGGCATACCCTTCCCACATAGGGTGAACAGCAAAACACACAAGATGATGGACGGAATATTGCACAATGGCAAAACATTCAACCCCAGTCAAAGATCTGGGTTTAATCCATCAATATTTTGCTCACCAAGCCACCCCAGTTCAGACATAGCCATATGCAAATCAGTCTTGACCCTGTGCCTCATGGGAACAGTCCAGCCCGAACTGCCAAGCCATGTCTTCCCTGGACCGGAATCAAGCATCCTAGGACCGGTTTCTGGCTATCAGCCGTCTTTTCAGCTTGGATAGCTTGACTCCAGAGGCTTAGTGAGCACGGGACCCACGTCTGGGCATACCCTTCCCAGATAGGGTGAACAGCAAAACACACAAGATGATGGACGGAATGTTGCACAATGGCAAAACATTCACCCCCAGTCACAGATCTGGGTTTAATCCATCAATATTTTGCTCACCAAGCCACCCCAGTTCAGACATGGCCATATGCAAATCAGTCTTGACCCTGTGCCTCATGGGAACAGTCCAGCCCGAACTGCCAAGCCACGTCTTCCCTGGCCCGGAATCAAGCATCCTAGGACCGTATTCTGGCTATCAGCCTTCTTCAGCCAGGATAGCTTGACTCCAGTGGCTTACTGAGCACGGGACCCACGTCTGGGCATACCCTTGACACATAGGGTGAACAGCAAAACACACAAGATGATGGACGGAATGTTGCACAATGGCAAAACATTCAACCCCAGTCACAGATCTGGGTTTAATCCATCATTATTTTGCTCACCAAGCCACCCCAGTTCAGACATGGCCATATGCAAATCAGTCTTGACCCTGTGCCTCATGGGAACAGTCCGGCCCGAACTGCCAAGCCATGTCTTCACTGGATTGGAATCAAGCATCCTAGGACTGGTTTCTGGATATCAGCTGTCTTCAGCCAGGATAGCTTGACTCCAGTGGCTTAGTGAGCACGGGACCCACGTCTGGGCATACCCTTCCCACATAGGGTGAACAGCAAAACACACAAGATGATGGACGGAATGTTGCACAATGGCAAAACATTTACCCCCAGTCACAGATCTGGGTTTAATCCATCATTATTTTTGCTCACCAAGCCACCCCAGTTCACACAAGGCCATATGCAAATCAGTCTTAACCCTGTGCCTCATGGGAACAGTCCAGCCCGAACTGCCAAGCCATGTCTTCCCTGGACCGGAAACAAGCATCCTAGGACCGGTTTCCTGCTATCAGCCGTCTTCAGCCAGGATAGCTTGACTCCAGTGGCTTAGTGAGCACGGAACCAACGTCTGGGCATACCCTTCCCACATAGGGTGAACAGCAAAACACACAAGATGATGGACGGAATGTTGCACAATGGCAAAACATTCACCCCCAGTCACAGATCTTGGTTTAATCCATCATTATTTTGCTCACCAAGCCACCCCAGTTCAGACATGGCCATATGCAAATCAGTCTTGACCCTGTGCCTCATGGGAACAGTCCAGCCCGAACTGCCAAGCCATGTCTTCCCTGGACCGGAATCAAGCATCCTAGGACCGGTTTCTGGCTATCAGCCGTCTTCAGCCAGGATAGCTTGACTCCAGTGGCTTAGTGAGCACGAGACCCACATCTGGGCATACCCTTCCCACATAGGGTGAACAGCAAAACACACAAGATGATGGACAGAATGTTGCACAATGGCAAACCATTCACCCCCAGTAACAGATCTGGGTTTAATCCATCATTATTTTAGTCACCAAGCCACCCCAGTTCAGACATGGCCATATGCAAATCAGTCTTGACCCTGTGCCTCATCGGAACAGTCCATCCCGAACTGCCAAGCCATGTCTTCCCTGCACCGGAATCAAGCATCCTAGGACCGGTTTCTGGCTATCAGCCGTCGTCAGCCAGGATAGCTTGACTCCAGTGGCTTAGTGAGAACGGGACCCACGTCTGGGCATACCCTTCCCACATAGGGTCAACAACAAAACACACAAGATGATGGACGGAATGTTGCACAATGGCAAAACATTCAACCCCAGTCAAAGATCTGGGTTTAATCCATCAATATTTTGCTCACCAAACCACCCCATTTCAGACATGGCCATATGCAAATCAGTCTTGACCCTGTGCCTCATGGGAACAGTCCGGCCCGAACTGACAAGCCATGTCTTCCCTGAACCAGAATCAAGCATCCTAGGACCGGTTTCTGGCTATCAGCCGTCTTCAGCCAGGATAGCTTGACTCCAGTGGCTTAGTGAGCACGGGACTCACGTCTGGGCAAACCCTTCCCACATAGGGTGAACAGCAAAACACACAAGATGATGGACGGAATGTTGCACGATGGCAAAACATTCACCCCCAGTCACAGATCTGGGTTTAATCCATCATTATTTTGCTCACCAAGCCACCCCAGTTCAGACATGGCCATATGCAAATCAGTCTTGACCCTGTGCCTCATGGGAACAGTCCAGCCCGAACTGCTAAGCCATGTCTTCCCTGGAAAGGAATCAAGCATCCTAGTACCGGTTTCTGGCTAACAGCCGTCTTCAGCCAGGATAGCTTGACTCCAGTGGGTTAGTGAGCACGGGACCCACGTCTGGGCATACCCTTGCCACATAGGGTGAACAGCAAAACACACAAGGAGATGGACGGAATGTTGCACAATGGCAAAACATTCACCCCCAGTCAAAGATCTGGGTTTAATCCATCAATATTTTGCTCACCAAGCCACCCCAGTTCAGACATGGCCATATGCAAATCAGTCTTGACCCTGTGCCTCATGGGAACAGTCCGGCCCGAACTGCCAAGCCATGTCTTCCCTGGACCAGAATCAAGCATCCTAGGACCGGTTTCTGGCTATCAGCGGTCTTCAGCCAGGATAGCTTGACTCCAGTGGCTTAGTGAGCATGGGACCCACATCTGGGAATACCCTTCCCACATAGGGTGAACAGCAAAACACACAAGATGATGGATGGAATGTTGCACAATGGCCAAACAATTACCCCCAGTCACAGATCTGGGTTTAATCCATCATTATTTTGTTCACCAAGCCACCCCAGTTCAGACATGGCCATATGCAAATCAGTCTTGACCCTGTGCCTCATGGGAACAGTCCAGCCCGAACTGCCAAGCCATGTCTTCCCTGGACCGGAATCAAGCATCCTAGGACCGGTTTCTGGCTATCAGCTGTCTTCAGCCAGGATAGCTTGACTCCAGTGGCTTAGTGAGCACGAAACCAACGTCTGGGCATACCCTTCCCACATAGAGTGAACAGCAAAACACACAAGATGATGGACGGAATGTTGCACAATGGCAAAACATTCAGCCCCAGTCAAAGATCTGTGTTTAATCCATCAATATTTTGCTCACCAAGCCACCCCAGTTCAGACATAGCCATATGCAAATCAGTCTTGACCCTGTGCCTCATGGGAACAGTCCGGCCCGAACTGCCAAGCCATGTCTTCCCTGGACCAGAATCAAGCATCCTAGGACCGGTTTCTGGCTATCAGCCGTCTTCAGCCAGGATAGCTTGACTCCAGTGGCTTAGTGAGCACGGGACCCACATCTGGGAATACCCTTCCCACATAGGGTGAACAGCAAAACACACAAGATGATGGACGGAATGTTGCACAATGGCAAAACATTCACCCCCAGTCACAGATCTGGGTTTAATCCATCATTATTTTGTTCACCAAGCCACCCCAGTTCAGACATGGCCATATGCAAATCAGTCTTGACCCTGTGCATCATGGGAACAGTCCAGCCCGAACTGCCAAGCCATGTCTTCCCTGGACCGGAATCAAGCATCCTAGGACCGGTTTCTGGCTATCAGCCGTCTTCAGCCAGGATAGCTTGACTCCAGAGGCTTAGTGAGCACGGGACCCACGTCTGGGCATACCCTTCCCACATAGGGTGAACAGCAAAACACACAAGATGATGGACGGAATGTTGCACAATGGCAAAACATTCACCCCCAGTCACAGATCTGGGTTTAATCCATCATTATTTTGCTCACCAAGCCACCCCAATTCAGACATGGCCATATGCAAATCATTCTTGACCCTGTGCCTCATGGGAACAGTCCAGCCCGAACTGCCAAGCCATGTCTTCCCTGGACTGGAATCAAGGATCCTAGGACCGGTTTCCGGCTATCAGCCGTCTTCAGCCAGGATAGCTTGACTCCAGTGGCTTAGTGAGCACGGGACCCACGTCTGGGCATACCCTTCCCACATAGGGTGAACAGCAAAACACACAAGATGATGGACGGAATGTTGCACAATGGCGAAACATTCAACCCCAGTCAAAGATCTGGGTTTAATCCATCAATATTTTGCTCACCAAGCCACCCCAGTTCAGACATGGTCATATGTAAATCAGTCTTGAATCTGTGCCTCATGGGAACAGTCCGGCCCGAACTGCCAAGCCATGTCTTCCCTGGACCAGAATCAAGCATCCTAAGACCGGTTTCTGGCTATCAGCGGTCTTCAGCCAGGATAGCTTGACTCCAGTGGCTTAGTGAGCATGGGACCCACATCTGGGAATACCCTTCCCACATAGGGTGAACAGCAAAACACACAAGATGATGGATGGAATGTTGCACAATGGCCAAACATTCACCCCCAGTCACAGATCTGGGTTTAATCCATCATTATTTTGTTCACCAAGCCACCCCAGTTCAGACATGGCCATATGCAAATCAGTCTTGACCCTGTGCCTCATGGGAACAGTCCAGCCCGAACTGCCAAGCCATGTCTTCACTGGACCGGAATCAAGCATCCTAGGACCGGTTTCTGGCTATCAGCTGTCTTCAGCCAGGATAGCTTGACTCCAGTGGCTTAGTGAGCACGGAACCAACGTCTGGGCATACCCTTCCCACATAGGGTGAACAGCAAAACACACAAGATGATGGACGGAATGTTGCACAATGGCAAAACATTCAGCCCCAGTCAAAGATCTGTGTTTAATCCATCAATATTTTGCTCACCAAGCCACCCCAGTTCAGACATAGCCATATGCAAATCAGTCTTGACCCTGTGCCTCATGGGAACAGTCCGGCCCGAACTGCCAAGCCATGTCTTCCCTGGACCAGAATCAAGCATCCTAGGACCGGTTTCTGGCTATCAGCCGTCTTCAGCCAGGATAGCTTGACTCCAGTGGCTTAGTGAGCACGGGACCCACATCTGGGAATACCCTTCCCACATAGGGTGAACAGCAAAACACACAAGATGATGGACGGAATGTTGCACAATGGCAAAACATTCACCCCCAGTCACAGATCTGGGTTTAATCCATCATTATTTTGTTCACCAAGCCACCCCAGTTCAGACATGGCCATATGCAAATCAGTCTTGACCCTGTGCATCATGGAAACAGTCCAGCCCGAACTGCCAAGCCATGTCTTCCCTGGACCGGAATCAAGCATCCTAGGACCGGTTTCTGGCTATCAGCCGTCTTCAGCCAGGATAGCTTGACTCCAGAGGCTTAGTGAGCACGGGACCCACGTCTGGGCATACCCTTCCCACATAGGGTGAACAGCAAAACACACAAGATGATGGACGGAATGTTGCACAATGGCAAAACATTCACCCCCAGTCACAGATCTGGGTTTAATCCATCATTATTTTGCTCACCAAGCCACCCCAGTTCAGACATGGCCATATGCAAATCAGTCTTGACCCTGTGCCTCATGGGAACAGTCCGGCCCGAACTGCCAAGCCAATTCTTCCCTGGACCGGAATCAAGCATCCTAGGACCGGTTTCTGGCTAGCAGCCGTCTTCAGCCAGGATAGCTTGACTCCAGTGGCTTACAGCCTGATTCATCAATCTCCCGTTTTGCGAGCCCCTAATAGCGATTCATAAGGAATCGCTATTAAGGACTTGCAAAACGGGATTCATGTAGGAATTGCATAAAGAAATGCGATTCCTACACATTCCTTATTTGCGAGTAGCAAATTGCTAATTGCAAATAAGGAATAACTCCCCATTCATTCCTATGGGCCTAAAGGCCCATAGGAATGAATGGGGAGTTATTCCTTATTTGCGAATAACAATTTGCTAATCGCAAATAAGATAGCGATTTCAAGGGTGCCAGGGGTGTCCAAAGGACACCCTGTAGCACCCCTGAAATGTAATCTACATTGGTGTTGCGCACACACATGTCCAAAGGACATGTGTGTGTGTGCATCATGCAACTTAAAAAAATGCATTTAAATGCATTTTTCTAAGTTTTCGCTATTTACCACGAGGTCTGACCTCGCGGTAAATAGCGGGCCAAAATAGCGATTTCGGTATTTTAAAATGGTTCATGAATTGCATTTAAGGAATCTCAAATAGAGATTCCTTAAATGCAATTCCTTGCAAATATGCGAATTCTTTAATAGCGATTTTTGCATTTGGGATGATGAATCCCAAATGCAAAAATTGCACTCGCAAAGGGCCAGATTCTCAGAATCTGGCCCTTTGCGAGCGCAATTAAGCTTGATGAATCAGGCTGATAGTGAGCACGGGACCCACGTCTGGGCATACCCTTCCCACATAGGGTGAACAGCAAAACACACAAGATGATGGAAGGAATGTTGCACAATGGCAAAACATTTACCCCCAGTCACAGATCTGGGTTTAATCCATCATTAATTTTGCTCACCAAGCCACCCCAGTTCATACAAGGCCATATGCAAATCAGTCTTAACCCTGTGCCTCATGGGAACAGTCCAGCCCGAACTGCCAAGCCATGTCTTCCCTGGACCGGAAACAAGCATCCTAGGACCGGTTTCCTGCTATCAGCCGTCTTCAGCCAGGATAGCTTCACTCCAGTGGCTTAGTGAGCACGGAACCAACGTCTGGGCATACCCTTCCCACATAGGGTGAACAGCAAAACACATAAGATGATGGACGGAATGTTGCACAATGGCAAAACATTCACCCCCAGTCACAGATCTTGGTTTAATCCATCATTATTTTGCTCACCAAGCCACCCCAGTTCAGACATGGCCATATGTAAATCAGTCTTGACCCTGTGCCTCAAGGGAACAGTCCGGCCCGAACTCCCAAGCCATGTCTTCCCTGGACCAGAATCAAGCATCCTAGGACCGGTTTCTGGCTATCAGCGGTCTTCAGCCAGGATAGCTTGACTCCAGTGGCTTAGTGAGCACGGGACCCACATCTGGGAATACCCTTCCCACATAGGGTGAACATCAAAACACACAAGATGATGGACGGAATGTTGCACAATGGCAAAACATTCACCCCCAGTCACAGATCTGGGTTTAATCCATCATTATTTTGTTCACCAAGCCACCCCAGTTCAGACATGGCCATATGCAAATCAGTCTTGACCCTGTGCCTCATGGGAACAGTCCAGCCCGAACTGCCAAGCCATGTCTTCCCTGGACCGGAATCAAGCATCCTAGGACCGGTTTCTGGCTATCAGCCGTCTTCAGCCAGGATAGCTTGCCTCCAGTGGCTTAGTGAGCACGGGACCCACGTCTGGGCATACCCTTCCCAGATAGGGTGAACAGCAAAACACACAAGATGATGGACGGAATGTTGCACAATGGCAAAACATTCACCCCCAGTCACAGATCTGGGTTTAATCCATCAATATTTTGCTCACCAAGCCACCCCAGTTCAGACATGGCCATATGCAAATCAGTCTTGACCCTGTGCCTCATGGGAACAGTCCAGCCCGAACTGCCTAACCACGTCTTCCCTGGCCCGGAATCAAGCATCCTAGGACCGTATTCTGGCTATCAGCCTTCTTCAGCCAGGATAGCTTGACTCCAGTGGCTTACTGAGCACGGGACCCACGTCTGGGCATACCCTTGACACATAGGGTGAACAGCAAAACACACAAGATGATGGACGGAATGTTGCACAATGGCAAAACATTCAACCCCAGTCACAGATCTGGGTTTAATCCATCATTATTTTGCTCACCAAGCCACCCCAGTTCAGACATGGCCATATGCAAATCAGTCTTGACCCTGTGCCTCATGGGAACAGTCCGGCCCGAACTGCCAAGCCATGTCTTCACTGGACCGGAATCAAGCATCCTAGGACCGGTTTCTGGATATCAGCTGTCTTCAGCCAGGATAGCTTGACTCCAGTGGCTTAGTGAGCACGGGACCCACGTCTGGGCATACCCTTCCCACATAGGGTGAACAGCAAAACACACAAGATGATGGACGGAATGTTGCACAATGGCAAAACATTTACCCCCAGTCACAGATCTGGGTTTAATCCATCATTATTTTTGCTCACCAAGCCACCCCAGTTCACACAAGGCCATATGCAAATCAGTCTTAACCCTGTGCCTCATGGGAACAGTCCAGCCCGAACTGCCAAGCCATGTCTTCCCTGGACCGGAAACAAGCATCCTAGGACCGGTTTCCTGCTATCAGCCGTCTTCAGCCAGGATAGCTTGACTCCAGTGGCTTAGTGAGCACGAAACCAACGTCTGGGCATACCCTTCCCACATAGGGTGAACAGCAAAACACACAAGATGATGGACGGAATGTTGCACAATGGCAAAACATTCACCCCCAGTCACAGATCTTGGTTTAATCCATCATTATTTTGCTCACCAAGCCACCCCAGTTCAGACATGGCCATATGCAAATCAGTCTTGACCCTGTGCCTCATGGGAACAGTCCAGCCCGAACTGCCAAGCCATGTCTTCCCTGGACCGGAATCAAGCATCCTAGGACCGGTTTCTGGCTATCAGCCGTCTTCAGCCAGGATAGCTTGACTCCAGTGGCTTAGTGAGCACGAGACCCACATCTGGGCATACCCTTCCCACATAGGGTGAACAGCAAAACACACAAGATGATGGACAGAATGTTGCACAATGGCAAACCATTCACCCCCAGTAACAGATCTGGGTTTAATCTATCATTATTTTACTCACCAAGCCACCCCAGTTCCGACATGGCCATATGCAAATCAGTCTTGACCCTGTGCCTCATCGGAACAGTCCATCCCGAACTGCCAAGCCATGTCTTCCCTGCACCGGAATCAAGCATCCTAGGACCGGTTTCTGGCTATCAGCCGTCGTCAGCCAGGATAGCTTGACTCCAGTGGCTTAGTGAGAACGGGACCCACGTCTGGGCATACCCTTCCCACATAGGGTCAACAGCAAAACACACAAGATGATGGACGGAATGTTGCACAATGGCAAAACGTTCAACCCCAGTCAAAGATCTGGGTTTAATCCATCAATATTTTGCTCACCAAGCCACCCCATTTCAGACATGGCCATATGCAAATCAGTCTTGACCCTGTGCCTCATGGGAACAGTCCGGCCCGAACTGACAAGCCATGTCTTCCCTGAACCAGAATCAAGCATCCTAGGACCGGTTTCTGGCTATCAGCCGTCTTCAGCCAGGATAGCTTGACTCCAGTGGCTTAGTGAGCACGGGACCCACATCTGGGAATACCCTTTCCACACAGGGTGAACAGCAAAACACACAAGATGATGGACGGAATGTTGCACAATGACAAAACATTCACCCCCAGTCACAGATCTGGGTTTAATCCATCATTATTTTGCTTACCAAGCCACCGCAGTTCAGACATGGCCATATGCAAATCAGCCTTGACCCTGTGGCTCATGGGAACAGTCCAGCCCGAACTGCCAAGCCATGTCTTCCCTGGACCGGAATAAAGCATCCTAGGACCGGTTTCTGGCTATCAGGCGTCTTCAGCCAGGATAGCTTGACTCCAGTGGCTTAGTGAGCACGGGACCCACGTCTGGGCAAACCCTTCCCACATAGGGTGAACAGCAAAACACACAAGATGATGGACGGAATGTTGCACGATGGCAAAACATTCACCCCCAGTCACAGATCTGGGTTTAATCCATCATTATTTTGCTCACCAAGCCACCCCAGTTCAGACATGGCCATATGCAAATCAGTCTTGACCCTGTGCCTCATGGGAACAGTCCAGCCCGAACTGCTAAGCCATGTCTTCCCTGGAAAGGAATCAAGCATCCTAGGACCGGTTTCTGGCTAACAGCCGTCTTCAGCCAGGATAGCTTGACTCCAGTGGGTTAGTGAGCACGGGACCCACATCTGGGCATACCCTTGCCACATAGGGTGAACAGCAAAACACACAAGGAGATGGACGGAATGTTGCACAATGGCAAAACATTCACCCCCAGTCAAAGATCTGGGTTTAATCCATCAATATTTTGCTCACCAAGCCACCCCAGTTCAGACATGGCCATATGCAAATCAGTCTTGACCCTGTGCCTCATGGGAACAGTCCGGCCCGAACTGCCAAGCCATGTCTTCCCTGGACCGGAATCAAGCATCCTAGGACCGGTTTCTGGCTATCAGCCGTCTTCAGCCAGGATAGCTTTACTCCAGTGGCTTAGTGAGCACGGGACCCACATCTGGGAATACCCTTCCCACATAGGGTGAACAGCAAAACACACAAGATGATGGACGGAATGTTGCACAATGGCAAAACATTCAACCCCAGTCAAAGATCTGGGTTTAATCCATCAATATTTTGCTCACCAAGCCACCCCATTTCAGACATGGCCATATGCAAATCAGTCTTGACCCTGTGCCTCATGGGAACAGTCCAGCCCGAACTGCCAAGCCATGTCTTCCCTGGACCGGAATCAAGCATCCTAGGACCGGTTTCTGGCTATCAGCCGTCTTCAGCCAGGATAGCTTGACTCCAGTGGCTTAGTGAGCACGAGACCCACATCTGGGCATACCCTTCCCACATAGGGTGAACAGCAAAACACACAAGATGATGGACAGAATGTTGCACAATGGCAAACCATTCACCCCCAGTAACAGATCTGGGTTTAATCCATCATTATTTTACTCACCAAGCCACCCCAGTTCCGACATGGCCATATGCAAATCAGTCTTGACCCTGTGCCTCATGGGAACAGTCCGGCCCGAACTGCCAAGCCATGTCTTCCCTGGACCAGAATCAAGCATCCTAGGACCGGTTTCTGGCTATCAGCCGTCTTCAGCCAGGATAGCTTGACTCCAGTGGCTTAGTGAGCACGGGACCCACATCTGGGAATACCCTTCCCACATAGGGTGAACAGCAAAACACACAAGATGATGGACGGAATGTTGCACAATGGCAAAACATTCACCCCCAGTCACAGATCTGGGTTTAATCCATCATTATTTTGTTCACCAAGCCACCCCAGTTCAGACATGGCCATATGCAAATCAGTCTTGACCCTGTGCATCATGGGAACAGTCCAGCCCGAACTGCCAAGCCATGTCTTCCCTGGACCGGAATCAAGCATCCTAGGACCGGTTTCTGGCTATCAGCCGTCTTCAGCCAGGATAGCTTGACTCCAGAGGCTTAGTGAGCACGGGACCCACGTCTGGGCATACCCTTCCCACATAGGGTGAACAGCAAAACACACAAGATGATGGACGGAATGTTGCACAATGGCAAAACATTCACCCCCAGTCACAGATCTGGGTTTAATCCATCATTATTTTGCTCACCAAGCCACCCCAATTCAGACATGGCCATATGCAAATCATTCTTGACCCTGTGCCTCATGGGAACAGTCCAGCCCGAACTGCCAAGCCATGTCTTCCCTGGACTGGAATCAAGGATCCTAGGACCGGTTTCCGGCTATCAGCCGTCTTCAGCCAGGATAGCTTGACTCCAGTGGCTTAGTGAGCACGGGACCCACGTCTGGGCATACCCTTCCCACATAGGGTGAACAGCAAAACACACAAGATGATGGACGGAATGTTGCACAATGGCGAAACATTCAACCCCAGTCAAAGATCTGGGTTTAATCCATCAATATTTTGCTCACCAAGCCACCCCAGTTCAGACATGGTCATATGTAAATCAGTCTTGAATCTGTGCCTCATGGGAACAGTCCGGCCCGAACTGCCAAGCCATGTCTTCCCTGGACCAGAATCAAGCATCCTAAGACCGGTTTCTGGCTATCAGCGGTCTTCAGCCAGGATAGCTTGACTCCAGTGGCTTAGTGAGCATGGGACCCACATCTGGGAATACCCTTCCCACATAGGGTGAACAGCAAAACACACAAGATGATGGATGGAATGTTGCACAATGGCCAAACATTCACCCCCAGTCACAGATCTGGGTTTAATCCATCATTATTTTGTTCACCAAGCCACCCCAGTTCAGACATGGCCATATGCAAATCAGTCTTGACCCTGTGCCTCATGGGAACAGTCCAGCCCGAACTGCCAAGCCATGTCTTCCCTGGACCGGAATCAAGCATCCTAGGACCGGTTTCTGGCTATCAGCTGTCTTCAGCCAGGATAGCTTGACTCCAGTGGCTTAGTGAGCACGGAACCAACGTCTGGGCATACCCTTCCCACATAGGGTGAACAGCAAAACACACAAGATGATGGACGGAATGTTGCACAATGGCAAAACATTCAGCCCCAGTCAAAGATCTGTGTTTAATCCATCAATATTTTGCTCACCAAGCCACCCCAGTTCAGACATAGCCATATGCAAATCAGTCTTGACCCTGTGCCTCATGGGAACAGTCCGGCCCGAACTGCCAAGCCATGTCTTCCCTGGACCAGAATCAAGCATCCTAGGACCGGTTTCTGGCTATCAGCCGTCTTCAGCCAGGATAGCTTGACTCCAGTGGCTTAGTGAGCACGGGACCCACATCTGGGAATACCCTTCCCACATAGGGTGAACAGCAAAACACACAAGATGATGGACGGAATGTTGCACAATGGCAAAACATTCACCCCCAGTCACAGATCTGGGTTTAATCCATCATTATTTTGTTCACCAAGCCACCCCAGTTCAGACATGGCCATATGCAAATCAGTCTTGACCCTGTGCATCATGGAAACAGTCCAGCCCGAACTGCCAAGCCATGTCTTCCCTGGACCGGAATCAAGCATCCTAGGACCGGTTTCTGGCTATCAGCCGTCTTCAGCCAGGATAGCTTGACTCCAGAGGCTTAGTGAGCACGGGACCCACGTCTGGGCATACCCTTCCCACATAGGGTGAACAGCAAAACACACAAGATGATGGACGGAATGTTGCACAATGGCAAAACATTCACCCCCAGTCACAGATCTGGGTTTAATCCATCATTATTTTGCTCACCAAGCCACCCCAGTTCAGACATGGCCATATGCAAATCAGTCTTGACCCTGTGCCTCATGGGAAGAGTCCGGCCCGAACTGCCAAGCCAATTCTTCCCTGGACCGGAATCAAGCATCCTAGGACCGGTTTCTGGCTAGCAGCCGTCTTCAGCCAGGATAGCTTGACTCCAGTGGCTTACAGCCTGATTCATCAATCTCCCGTTTTGCGAGCCCCTAATAGCGATTCATAAGGAATCGCTATTAAGGACTTGCAAAACGGGATTCATGTAGGAATTGCATAAAGAAATGCGATTCCTACACATTCCTTATTTGCGAGTAGCAAATTGCTAATTGCAAATAAGGAATAACTCCCCATTCATTCCTATGGGCCTAAAGGCCCATAGGAATGAATGGGGAGTTATTCCTTATTTGCGAATAACAATTTGCTAATCGCAAATAAGATAGCGATTTCAAGGGTGCCAGGGGTGTCCAAAGGACACCCTGTAGCACCCCTGAAATGTAATCTACATTGGTGTTGCGCACACACATGTCCAAAGGACATGTGTGTGTGTGCATCATGCAACTTAAAAAAATGCATTTAAATGCATTTTTCTAAGTTTTCGCTATTTACCACGAGGTCTGACCTCGCGGTAAATAGCGGGCCAAAATAGCGATTTCGGTATTTTAAAATGGTTCATGAATTGCATTTAAGGAATCTCAAATAGAGATTCCTTAAATGCAATTCCTTGCAAATATGCGAATTCTTTAATAGCGATTTTTGCATTTGGGATGATGAATCCCAAATGCAAAAATTGCACTCGCAAAGGGCCAGATTCTCAGAATCTGGCCCTTTGCGAGCGCAATTAAGCTTGATGAATCAGGCTGATAGTGAGCACGGGACCCACGTCTGGGCATACCCTTCCCACATAGGGTGAACAGCAAAACACACAAGATGATGGAAGGAATGTTGCACAATGGCAAAACATTTACCCCCAGTCACAGATCTGGGTTTAATCCATCATTAATTTTGCTCACCAAGCCACCCCAGTTCATACAAGGCCATATGCAAATCAGTCTTAACCCTGTGCCTCATGGGAACAGTCCAGCCCGAACTGCCAAGCCATGTCTTCCCTGGACCGGAAACAAGCATCCTAGGACCGGTTTCCTGCTATCAGCCGTCTTCAGCCAGGATAGCTTCACTCCAGTGGCTTAGTGAGCACGGAACCAACGTCTGGGCATACCCTTCCCACATAGGGTGAACAGCAAAACACATAAGATGATGGACGGAATGTTGCACAATGGCAAAACATTCACCCCCAGTCACAGATCTTGGTTTAATCCATCATTATTTTGCTCACCAAGCCACCCCAGTTCAGACATGGCCATATGTAAATCAGTCTTGACCCTGTGCCTCAAGGGAACAGTCCGGCCCGAACTCCCAAGCCATGTCTTCCCTGGACCAGAATCAAGCATCCTAGGACCGGTTTCTGGCTATCAGCGGTCTTCAGCCAGGATAGCTTGACTCCAGTGGCTTAGTGAGCACGGGACCCACATCTGGGAATACCCTTCCCACATAGGGTGAACATCAAAACACACAAGATGATGGACGGAATGTTGCACAATGGCAAAACATTCACCCCCAGTCACAGATCTGGGTTTAATCCATCATTATTTTGTTCACCAAGCCACCCCAGTTCAGACATGGCCATATGCAAATCAGTCTTGACCCTGTGCCTCATGGGAACAGTCCAGCCCGAACTGCCAAGCCATGTCTTCCCTGGACCGGAATCAAGCATCCTAGGACCGGTTTCTGGCTATCAGCCGTCTTCAGCCAGGATAGCTTGCCTCCAGTGGCTTAGTGAGCACGGGACCCACGTCTGGGCATACCCTTCCCACATAGGGTGAACAGCAAAACACACAAGATGATGGACGGAATATTGCACAATGGCAAAACATTCAACCCCAGTCAAAGATCTGGGTTTAATCCATCAATATTTTGCTCACCAAGCCACCCCAGTTCAGACATAGCCATATGCAAATCAGTCTTGACCCTGTGCCTCATGGGAACAGTCCAGCCCGAACTGCCAAGCCATGTCTTCCCTGGACCGGAATCAAGCATCCTAGGACCGGTTTCTGGCTATCAGCCGTCTTCAGCCAGGATAGCTTGACTCCAGAGGCTTAGTGAGCACGGGACCCACGTCTGGGCATACCCTTCCCAGATAGGGTGAACAGCAAAACACACAAGATGATGGACGGAATGTTGCACAATGGCAAAACATTCACCCCCAGTCACAGATCTGGGTTTAATCCATCAATATTTTGCTCACCAAGCCACCCCAGTTCAGACATGGCCATATGCAAATCAGTCTTGACCCTGTGCCTCATGGGAACAGTCCAGCCCGAACTGCCTAACCACGTCTTCCCTGGCCCGGAATCAAGCATCCTAGGACCGTATTCTGGCTATCAGCCTTCTTCAGCCAGGATAGCTTGACTCCAGTGGCTTACTGAGCACGGGACCCACGTCTGGGCATACCCTTGACACATAGGGTGAACAGCAAAACACACAAGATGATGGACGGAATGTTGCACAATGGCAAAACATTCAACCCCAGTCACAGATCTGGGTTTAATCCATCATTATTTTGCTCACCAAGCCACCCCAGTTCAGACATGGCCATATGCAAATCAGTCTTGACCCTGTGCCTCATGGGAACAGTCCGGCCCGAACTGCCAAGCCATGTCTTCACTGGACCGGAATCAAGCATCCTAGGACCGGTTTCTGGATATCAGCTGTCTTCAGCCAGGATAGCTTGACTCCAGTGGCTTAGTGAGCACGAAACCAACGTCTGGGCATACCCTTCCCACATAGGGTGAACAGCAAAACACACAAGATGATGGACGGAATGTTGCACAATGGCAAAACATTCACCCCCAGTCACAGATCTTGGTTTAATCCATCATTATTTTGCTCACCAAGCCACCCCAGTTCAGACATGGCCATATGCAAATCAGTCTTGACCCTGTGCCTCATGGGAACAGTCCAGCCCGAACTGCCAAGCCATGTCTTCCCTGGACCGGAATCAAGCATCCTAGGACCGGTTTCTGGCTATCAGCCGTCTTCAGCCAGGATAGCTTGACTCCAGTGGCTTAGTGAGCACGAGACCCACATCTGGGCATACCCTTCCCACATAGGGTGAACAGCAAAACACACAAGATGATGGACAGAATGTTGCACAATGGCAAACCATTCACCCCCAGTAACAGATCTGGGTTTAATCCATCATTATTTTACTCACCAAGCCACCCCAGTTCCGACATGGCCATATGCAAATCAGTCTTGACCCTGTGCCTCATCGGAACAGTCCATCCCGAACTGCCAAGCCATGTCTTCCCTGCACCGGAATCAAGCATCCTAGGACCGGTTTCTGGCTATCAGCCGTCGTCAGCCAGGATAGCTTGACTCCAGTGGCTTAGTGAGAACGGGACCCACGTCTGGGCATACCCTTCCCACATAGGGTCAACAGCAAAACACACAAGATGATGGACGGAATGTTGCACAATGGCAAAACGTTCAACCCCAGTCAAAGATCTGGGTTTAATCCATCAATATTTTGCTCACCAAGCCACCCCATTTCAGACATGGCCATATGCAAATCAGTCTTGACCCTGTGCCTCATGGGAACAGTCCGGCCCGAACTGACAAGCCATGTCTTCCCTGAACCAGAATCAAGCATCCTAGGACCGGTTTCTGGCTATCAGCCGTCTTCAGCCAGGATAGCTTGACTCCAGTGGCTTAGTGAGCACGGGACCCACATCTGGGAATACCCTTTCCACACAGGGTGAACAGCAAAACACACAAGATGATGGACGGAATGTTGCACAATGACAAAACATTCACCCCCAGTCACAGATCTGGGTTTAATCCATCATTATTTTGCTTACCAAGCCACCGCAGTTCAGACATGGCCATATGCAAATCAGCCTTGACCCTGTGGCTCATGGGAACAGTCCAGCCCGAACTGCCAAGCCATGTCTTCCCTGGACCGGAATAAAGCATCCTAGGACCGGTTTCTGGCTATCAGGCGTCTTCAGCCAGGATAGCTTGACTCCAGTGGCTTAGTGAGCACGGGACCCACGTCTGGGCAAACCCTTCCCACATAGGGTGAACAGCAAAACACACAAGATGATGGACGGAATGTTGCAGGATGGCAAAACATTCACCCCCAGTCACAGATCTGGGTTTAATCCATCATTATTTTGCTCACCAAGCCACCCCAGTTCAGACATGGCCATATGCAAATCAGTCTTGACCCTGTGCCTCATGGGAACAGTCCAGCCCGAACTGCTAAGCCATGTCTTCCCTGGAAAGGAATCAAGCATCCTAGGACCGGTTTCTGGCTAACAGCCGTCTTCAGCCAGGATAGCTTGACTCCAGTGGGTTAGTGAGCACGGGACCCACATCTGGGCATACCCTTGCCACATAGGGTGAACAGCAAAACACACAAGGAGATGGACGGAATGTTGCACAATGGCAAAACATTCACCCCCAGTCAAAGATCTGGGTTTAATCCATCAATATTTTGCTCACCAAGCCACCCCAGTTCAGACATGGCCATATGCAAATCAGTCTTGACCCTGTGCCTCATGGGAACAGTCCGGCCCGAACTGCCAAGCCATGTCTTCCCTGGACCGGAATCAAGCATCCTAGGACCGGTTTCTGGCTATCAGCCGTCTTCAGCCAGGATAGCTTTACTCCAGTGGCTTAGTGAGCACGGGACCCACATCTGGGAATACCCTTCCCACATAGGGTGAACAGCAAAACACACAAGATGATGGACGGAATGTTGCACAATGGCAAAACATTCAACCCCAGTCAAAGATCTGGGTTTAATCCATCAATATTTTGCTCACCAAGCCACCCCATTTCAGACATGGCCATATGCAAATCAGTCTTGACCCTGTGCCTCATGGGAACAGTCCAGCCCGAACTGCCAAGCCATGTCTTCCCTGGACCGGAATCAAGCATCCTAGGACCGGTTTCTGGCTATCAGCCGTCTTCAGCCAGGATAGCTTGACTCCAGTGGCTTAGTGAGCACGAGACCCACATCTGGGCATACCCTTCCCACATAGGGTGAACAGCAAAACACACAAGATGATGGACAGAATGTTGCACAATGGCAAACCATTCACCCCCAGTAACAGATCTGGGTTTAATCCATCATTATTTTACTCACCAAGCCACCCCAGTTCCGACATGGCCATATGCAAATCAGTCTTGACCCTGTGCCTCATCGGAACAGTCCATCCCGAATTGCCAAGCCATGTCTTCCCTGCACCGGAATCAAGCATCCTAGGACCGGTTTCTGGCTATCAGCCGTCGTCAGCCAGGATAGCTTGACTCCAGTGGCTTAGTGAGAACGGGACCCACGTCTGGGCATACCCTTCCCACATAGGGTCAACAGCAAAACACACAAGATGATGGACGGAATGTTGCACAATGGCAAAACGTTCAACCCCAGTCAAAGATCTGGGTTTAATCCATCAATATTTTGCTCACCAAGCCACCCCATTTCAGACATGGCCATATGCAAATCAGTCTTGACCCTGTGCCTCATGGGAACAGTCCGGCCCGAACTGACAAGCCATGTCTTCCCTGAACCAGAATCAAGCATCCTAGGACCGGTTTCTGGCTATCAGCCGTCTTCAGCCAGGATAGCTTGACTCCAGTGGCTTAGTGAGCACGGGACCCACATCTGGGAATACCCTTTCCACACAGGGTGAACAGCAAAACACACAAGATGATGGACGGAATGTTGCACAATGACAAAACATTCACCCCCAGTCACAGATCTGGGTTTAATCCATCATTATTTTGCTTACCAAGCCACCGCAGTTCAGACATGGCCATATGCAAATCAGCCTTGACCCTGTGGCTCATGGGAACAGTCCAGCCCGAACTGCCAAGCCATGTCTTCCCTGGACCGGAATAAAGCATCCTAGGACCGGTTTCTGGCTATCAGGCGTCTTCAGCCAGGATAGCTTGACTCCAGTGGCTTAGTGAGCACGGGACCCACGTCTGGGCAAACCCTTCCCACATAGGGTGAACAGCAAAACACACAAGATGATGGACGGAATGTTGCACGATGGCAAAACATTCACCCCCAGTCACAGATCTGGGTTTAATCCATCATTATTTTGCTCACCAAGCCACCCCAGTTCAGACATGGCCATATGCAAATCAGTCTTGACCCTGTGCCTCATGGGAACAGTCCAGCCCGAACTGCTAAGCCATGTCTTCCCTGGAAAGGAATCAAGCATCCTAGGACCGGTTTCTGGCTAACAGCCGTCTTCAGCCAGGATAGCTTGACTCCAGTGGGTTAGTGAGCACGGGACCCACATCTGGGCATACCCTTGCCACATAGGGTGAACAGCAAAACACACAAGGAGATGGACGGAATGTTGCACAATGGCAAAACATTCACCCCCAGTCAAAGATCTGGGTTTAATCCATCAATATTTTGCTCACCAAGCCACCCCAGTTCAGACATGGCCATATGCAAATCAGTCTTGACCCTGTGCCTCATGGGAACAGTCCGGCCCGAACTGCCAAGCCATGTCTTCCCTGGACCGGAATCAAGCATCCTAGGACCGGTTTCTGGCTATCAGCCGTCTTCAGCCAGGATAGCTTTACTCCAGTGGCTTAGTGAGCACGGGACCCACATCTGGGAATACCCTTCCCACATAGGGTGAACAGCAAAACACACAAGATGATGGACGGAATGTTGCACAATGGCAAAACATTCAACCCCAGTCAAAGATCTGGGTTTAATCCATCAATATTTTGCTCACCAAGCCACCCCATTTCAGACATGGCCATATGCAAATCAGTCTTGACCCTGTGCCTCATGGGAACAGTCCGGCCCGAACTGACAAGCCATGTCTTCCCTGAACCAGAATCAAGCATCCTAGGACCGGTTTCTGGCTATCAGCCGTCTTCAGCCAGGATAGCTTGACTCCAGTGGCTTAGTGAGCACGGGACCCACATCTGGGAATACCCTTTCCACACAGGGTGAACAGCAAAACACACAAGATGATGGACGGAATGTTGCACAATGACAAAACATTCACCCCCAGTCACAGATCTGGGTTTAATCCATAATTATTTTGCTTACCAAGCCACCGCAGTTCAGACATGGCCATATGCAAATCAGCCTTGACCCTGTGGCTCATGGGAACAGTCCAGCCCGAACTGCCAAGCCATGTCTTCCCTGGACCGGAATAAAGCATCCTAGGACCGGTTTCTGGCTATCAGCCGTCTTCAGCCAGGATAGCTTTACTCCAGTGGCTTAGTGAGCACGGGACCCACATCTGGGAATACCCTTACCACATAGGGTGAACAGCAAAACACACAAGATGATGGACGGAATGTTGCACAATGGCAAAACATTCACCCCCAGTCACAGATCTGGGTTTAATCCATCATTATTTTGCTCACCAAGCCACCCTAGTTCAGACATGGCCATATGCAAATCAGTCTTGACCCTGTGCCTCATGGGAACAGTCCAGCCCGAACTGCCAAGCCATGTCTTCCCTGGACCGGAATCAAGCATCCTAGGACCGGTTTCTGGCTATCAGCCGTCTTCAGCCAGGATAGCTTGACTCCAGAGGCTTAGTGAGCACGGGACCCACGTCTGGGCATACCCTTCCCAGATAGGGTGAACAGCAAAACACACAAGATGATGGACGGAATGTTGCACAATGGCAAAACATTCACCCCCAGTCACAGATCTGGGTTTAATCCATCAATATTTTGCTCACCAAGCCACCCCAGTTCAGACATGGCCATATGCAAATCAGTCTTGACCCTGTGCCTCATGGGAACAGTCCAGCCCGAACTGCCAAGCCACGTCTTCCCTGGCCCGGAATCAAGCATCCTAGGACCGTATTCTGGCTATCAGCCTTCTTCAGCCAGGATAGCTTGACTCCAGTGGCTTACTGAGCACGGGACCCACGTCTGGGCATACCCTTGACACATAGGGTGAACAGCAAAACACACAAGATGATGGACGGAATGTTGCACAATGGCAAAACATTCAACCCCAGTCACAGATCTGGGTTTAATCCATCATTATTTTGCTCACCAAGCCACCCCAGTTCAGACATGGCCATATGCAAATCAGTCTTGACCCTGTGCCTCATGGGAACAGTCCGGCCCGAACTGCCAAGCCATGTCTTCACTGGACCGGAATCAAGCATCCTAGGACCGGTTTCTGGATATCAGCTGTCTTCAGCCAGGATAGCTTGACTCCAGTGGCTTAGTGAGCACGGGACCCACGTCTGGGCATACCCTTCCCACATAGGGTGAACAGCAAAACACACAAGATGATGGACGGAATGTTGCACAATGGCAAAACATTTACCCCCAGTCACAGATCTGGGTTTAATCCATCATTATTTTTGCTCACCAAGCCACCCCAGTTCAGACATGGCCATATGCAAATCAGTCTTGACCCTGTGCCTCATGGGAACAGTCCAGCCCGAACTGCCAAGCCATGTCTTCCCTGGACCGGAATCAAGCATCCTAGGACCGGTTTCTGACTATCAGCCGTCTTCAGCCAGGATAGCTTGACTCCAGTGGCTTAGTGAGCACGAGACCCACATCTGGGCATACCCTTCCCACATAGGGTGAACAGCAAAACACACAAGATGATGGACGGAATGTTGCACAATGGCAAAACATTCAACCCCAGTCAAAGATCTGGGTTTAATCCATCAATATTTTGCTCACCAAGCCACCCCAGTTCAGACATGGCCATATGCAAATCAGTCTTGACCCTGTGCCTCATGGGAACAGTCCGGCCCGAACTGACAAGCCATGTCTTCCCTGAACCAGAATCAAGCATCCTAGGACCGGTTTCTGGCTATCAGCCGTCTTCAGCCAGGATAGCTTGACTCCAGTGGCTTAGTGAGCACGGGACCCACATCTGGGAATACCCTTTCCACACAGGGTGAACAGCAAAACACACAAGATGATGGACGGAATGTTGCACAATGACAAAACATTCACCCCCAGTCACAGATCTGGGTTTAATCCATCATTATTTTACTCACCAAGCCACCCCAGTTCAGACATGGCCATATGCAAATCAGTCTTGACCCTGTGCCTCATGGGAACAGTCCATCCCGAACTGCCAAGCCATGTCTTCCCTGCACCGGAATCAAGCATCCTAGGACCGGTTTCTGGCTATCAGCCGTCGTCAGCCAGGATAGCTTGACTCCAGTGGCTTAGTGAGAACGGGACCTACGTCTGGGCATACCCTTCCCACATAGGGTCAACAGCAAAACACACAAGATGATGGACGGAATGTTGCACAATGGCAAAACATTCAACCCCAGTCAAAGATCTGGGTTTAATCCATCAATATTTTGCTCACCAAGCCACCCCAGTTCAGACATGGCCATATGCAAATCAGTCTTGACCCTGTGCCTCATGGGAACAGTCCGGCCCGAACTGACAAGCCATGTCTTCCCTGAACCAGAATCAAGCATCCTAGGACCGGTTTCTGGCTATCAGCCGTCTTCAGCCAGGATAGCTTGACTCCAGTGGCTTAGTGAGCACGGGACCCACATCTGGGAATACCCTTTCCACACAGGGTGAACAGCAAAACGCACAAGATGATGGACGGAATGTTGCACAATGACAAAACATTCACCCCCAGTCACAGATCTGGGTTTAATCCATCATTATTTTGCTTACCAAGGCACCGCAGTTCAGACATGGCCATATGCAAATCAACCTTGACCCTGTGGCTCATGGGAACAGTCCAGCCCGAACTGCCAAGACATGTCTTCCCTGGACCGGAATAAAGCATCCTAGGACCGGTTTCTGGCTATCAGGCGTCTTCAGCCAGGATAGCTTGACTCCAGTGGCTTAGTGAGCACGGGACCCACGTCTGGGCAAACCCTTCCCACATAGGGTGAACAGCAAAACACACAAGATGATGGACGGAATGTTGCACAATGGCAAAACATTCACCCCCAGTCACAGATCTGGGTTTAATCCATCATTATTTTGCTCACCAAGCCACCCCAGTTCAGACATGGCCATATGCAAATCAGTCTTGACCCTGTGCCTCATGGGAACAGTCCAGCCCGAACTGCCAAGCCATGTCTTCCCTGGAAAGGAATCAAGCATCCTAGGACCGGTTTCTGGCTAACAGCCGTCTTCAGCCAGGATAGCTTGACTCCAGTGGGTTAGTGAGCACGGGACCCACGTCTGGGCATACCCTTGCCACATAGGGTGAACAGCAAAACACACAAGGAGATGGACGGAATGTTGCACAATGGCAAAACATTCACCCCCAGTCAAAGATCTGGGTTTAATCCATCAATATTTTGCTCACCAAGCCACCCCAGTTCAGACATGGCCATATGCAAATCAGTCTTGACCCTGTGCCTCATGGGAACAGTCCGGCCCGAACTGCCAAGCCATGTCTTCCCTGGACCGGAATCAAGCATCCTAGGACCGGTTTCTGGCTATCAACCGTCTTCAGCCAGGATAGCTTTACTCCAGTGGCTTAGTGAGCACGGGACCCACATCTGGGAATACCCTTCCCACATAGGGTGAACAGCAAAACACACAAGATGATGGACGGAATGTTGCACAATGGCAAAACATTCACCCCCAGTCACAGATCTGGGTTTAATCCATCATTATTTTGCTCACCAAGCCACCCCAGTTCAGACATGGCCATATGCAAATCAGTCTTGACCCTGTGCCTCATGGGAACAGTCCAGCCCGAAATGCCAAGCCATGTCTTTCCTGGACCGGAATCAAGCATCCTAGGACCGGTTTCTGGCTATCAGCCGTCTTCAGCCAGGATAGCTTGACTCCAGTGGCTTAGTGAGCACGGGACCCACGTCTGGGCATACCCTTCCCACATAGGGTGAACAGCAAAACACACAAGATGATGGATGGAATGTTGCACAATGGCAAAACATTCAACCCCAGTCAAAGATCTGGGTTCAATCCATCAATATTTTGCTCACCAAGCCACCCCAGTTCAGACATGGCCATATGTAAATCAGTCTTGACCCTGTGCCTCATGGGAACAGTCCGGCCCGAACTGCCACGCCATGTCTTCCCTGGACCAGAATCAAGCATCCTAGGACCGGTTTCTGGCTATCAGCGGTCTTCAGCCAGGATAGCTTGACTCTAGTGGCTTAGTGAGCACGGGACCCACATCTGGGAATACCCTTCCCACATAGGGTGAACAGCAAAACACACAAGATGATGGACGGAATGATGCACAATGGCAAAACATTCACCCCAAGTAACAGATCTGGGTTTAATCCATCAATATTTTGCTCACCAAGCCACCCCAGTTCAGACATGGCCATATGCAAATCAGTCTTGACCCTGTGCCTCATGGGAACAGTCCGGCCCGAACTGACAAGCAATGTCTTCCCTGAACCAGAATCAAGCATCCTAGGACCGGTTTCTGGCTATCAGCCGTCTTCAGCCAGGATAGCTTCACTCCAGTGGCTTAGTGAGCACGGGACCCACATCTGGGAATACCCTTTCCACACAGGGTGAACAGCAAAACACACAAGATGATGGACGGAATGTTGCACAATGACAAAACATTCACCCCCAGTCACAGATCTGGGTTTAATCCATCATTATTTTGCTTACCAAGCCACCAAAGTTCAGACATGGCCATATGCAAATCAGCTTTGACCCTGTGGCTCATGGGAACAGTCCAGCCCGAACCGCCAAGCCATGTCTTCCCTGGACCGGAATAAAGCATCCTAGGACCGGTTTCTGGCTATCAGGCGTCTTCAGCCAGGATAGCTTGACTCCAGTGGCTTAGTGAGCGCGGGACCCACGTCTGGGCAAACCCTTCCCACATAGGGTGAACAGCAAAACACACAAGATGATGGACGGAATGTTGGACAATGGCAAAACATTCACCCCCAGTCACAGATCTGGGTTTAATCCATCATTATTTTGCTCACCAAGCCACCCCAGTTCAGACATGGCCATATGCAAATCAGTCTTGACCCTGTGCCTCATGGGAACAGTCCAGCCCGAACTGCCAAGCCATGTCTTCCCTGGAAAGGAATCAAGCATCCTAGGACCGGTTTCTGGCTAACAGCCGTCTTCAGCCAGGATAGCTTGACTCCAGTGGGTTAGTGAGCACGGGACCCACGTCTGGGCATACCCTTGCCACATAGGGTGAACAGCAAAACACACAAGGAGATGGACGGAATGTTGCACAATGGCAAAACATTCACCCCTAGTCACAGAACTGGGTTTAATCCATCATTATTTTGCTCACCAAGCCACCCCAGTTCAGACATGGCCATATGCAAATCAGTCTTGACCCTGTGCCTCATGGGAACAGTCCAGCCCGAACTGCCAAGCCATGTCTTTCCTGGACCGGAATCAAGCATCCTAGGACCGGTTTCTGGCTATCAGCCGTCTTCAGCCAGGATAGCTTGACTCCAGTGGCTTAGTGAGCACGGGACCCACGTCTGGGCATACCCTTCCCACATAGGGTGAACAGAAAAACACACAAGATAATGGACGGAATGTTGCACAATGGCAAAACATTCACCCCCAGTCACAGATCTGGGTTTAATCCATCATTATTTTGCTCACCAAGCCACCCCAGTTCAGACATGGCCATATGGAAATCATTCTTGACCCTGTGCCTCATGGGAACAGTCCAGCCCGAACTGCCAAGCCATGTCTTCCCTGGACTGGAATCAAGGATCCTAGGACCGGTTTCTGGCTATCAGCCGTCTTCAGCCAGGATAGCTTGACTCCAGTGGCTTAGTGAGCACGGGACCCACGTCTGGGCATACCCTTCCCACATAGGGTGAACAGCAAAACACACAAGATGATGGATGGAATGTTGCACAATGGCAAAACATTCAACCCCAGTCAAAGATCTGGGTTCAATCCATCAATATTTTGCTCACCAAGCCACCCCAGTTCAGACATGGCCATATGTAAATCAGTCTTGACCCGGTGCCTCATGGGAACAGTCCGGCCCGAACTGCCACGCCATGTCTTCCCTGGACCAGAATCAAGCATCCTAGGACCGGTTTCTGGCTATCAGCGGTCTTCAGCCAGGATAGCTTGACTCTAGTGGCTTAGTGAGCACGGGACCCACATCTGGGAATACCCTTCATACATAGGGTGAACAGCAAAACACACAAGATGATGGACGGAATGTTGCACAATGGCAAAACATTCACCCCCAGTCACAGATCTGGGTTTAATCCATCATTATTTTGTTCACCAAGCCACCCCAGTTCAGACATGGCCATATGCAAATCAGTCTTGACCCTGTGCCTCATGGGAACAGTCCAGCCCGAACTGCCAAGCCATGTCTTCCCTGGACCAGAATCAAGCATCCTAGGACCGGGTTCTGGCTATGAGACATCTTCAGCCAGGATAGCTTGACTCCAGTGGCTTAGTGAGCACGGGACCCACGTCTGGGCATACCCTTCCCACATAGGGTGAACAGCAAAACACACAAGATGATGGACGGAATGTTGCACAATGGCAAAACATTCAACCCCAGTCAAAGATCTGGGTTTAATCCATCAATATTTTGCTCACCAAGCCACTCCAGTTCAGACATGGTCATATGCAAATCAGTCTTGACCCTGTGCCTCATGGGAACAGTCCAGCCCGAACTGCCAAGCCATGTCTTCCCTGGACCGGAATCAAGCATCCTAGGACCGGTTTCTGGCTATCAGCCGTCTTCAGCCAGGATAGCTTGACTCCAGAGGCTTAGTGAGCACTGGACCCACATCTGGGAATACCCTTCCCACATAGGGTGAACAGCAAAACACACAAGATGATGGACAGAATGTTGCACAATGGCAAAACATTCAACCCCAGTCACAGATCTGGGTTTAATCCATCATTATTTTGCTCACCAAGCTACCCCAGTTCAGACATGGCCATATGCAAATCAGTCTTGACCCTGTGCCTCATGGGAACAGTCCAGCCCGAACTGCCAAGCCATGTCTTCCCTGGACCGGAATCAAGCATCCTAGGACCGGTTTCTGGCTATCAGCCGTCTTCAGCCAGGATAGCTTGACTCCAGTGGCTTAGTGAGCACGGGACCCACGTCTGGGCATACCCTTCCCACATAGGGTGAACAGAAAAACACACAAGATAATGGACGGAATGTTGCACAATGGCAAAACATTCACCCCCAGTCACAGATCTGGGTTTAATCCATCATTATTTTACTCACCAAGCCACCCCAGTTCCGACATGGCCATATGCAAATCAGTCTTGACCCTGTGCCTCATCGGAACAGTCCATCCCGAACTGCCAAGCCATGTCTTCCCTGCACCGGAATCAAGCATCCTAGGACCGGTTTCTGGCTATCAGCCGTCGTCAGCCAGGATAGCTTGACTCCAGTGGCTTAGTGAGAACGGGACCCACGTCTGGGCATACCCTTCCCACATAGGGTCAACAGCAAAACACACAAGATGATGGACGGAATGTTGCACAATGGCAAAACGTTCAACCCCAGTCAAAGATCTGGGTTTAATCCATCAATATTTTGCTCACCAAGCCACCCCATTTCAGACATGGCCATATGCAAATCAGTCTTGACCCTGTGCCTCATGGGAACAGTCCGGCCCGAACTGACAAGCCATGTCTTCCCTGAACCAGAATCAAGCATCCTAGGACCGGTTTCTGGCTATCAGCCGTCTTCAGCCAGGATAGCTTGACTCCAGTGGCTTAGTGAGCACGGGACCCACATCTGGGAATACCCTTTCCACACAGGGTGAACAGCAAAACACACAAGATGATGGACGGAATGTTGCACAATGACAAAACATTCACCCCCAGTCACAGATCTGGGTTTAATCCATCATTATTTTGCTTACCAAGCCACCGCAGTTCAGACATGGCCATATGCAAATCAGCCTTGACCCTGTGGCTCATGGGAACAGTCCAGCCCGAACTGCCAAGCCATGTCTTCCCTGGACCGGAATAAAGCATCCTAGGACCGGTTTCTGGCTATCAGGCGTCTTCAGCCAGGATAGCTTGACTCCAGTGGCTTAGTGAGCACGGGACCCACGTCTGGGCAAACCCTTCCCACATAGGGTGAACAGCAAAACACACAAGATGATGGACGGAATGTTGCACGATGGCAAAACATTCACCCCCAGTCACAGATCTGGGTTTAATCCATCATTATTTTGCTCACCAAGCCACCCCAGTTCAGACATGGCCATATGCAAATCAGTCTTGACCCTGTGCCTCATGGGAACAGTCCAGCCCGAACTGCTAAGCCATGTCTTCCCTGGAAAGGAATCAAGCATCCTAGGACCGGTTTCTGGCTAACAGCCGTCTTCAGCCAGGATAGCTTGACTCCAGTGGGTTAGTGAGCACGGGACCCACATCTGGGCATACCCTTGCCACATAGGGTGAACAGCAAAACACACAAGGAGATGGACGGAATGTTGCACAATGGCAAAACATTCACCCCCAGTCAAAGATCTGGGTTTAATCCATCAATATTTTGCTCACCAAGCCACCCCAGTTCAGACATGGCCATATGCAAATCAGTCTTGACCCTGTGCCTCATGGGAACAGTCCGGCCCGAACTGCCAAGCCATGTCTTCCCTGGACCGGAATCAAGCATCCTAGGACCGGTTTCTGGCTATCAGCCGTCTTCAGCCAGGATAGCTTTACTCCAGTGGCTTAGTGAGCACGGGACCCACATCTGGGAATACCCTTCCCACATAGGGTGAACAGCAAAACACACAAGATGATGGACGGAATGTTGCACAATGGCAAAACATTCAACCCCAGTCAAAGATCTGGGTTTAATCCATCAATATTTTGCTCACCAAGCCACCCCATTTCAGACATGGCCATATGCAAATCAGTCTTGACCCTGTGCCTCATGGGAACAGTCCGGCCCGAACTGACAAGCCATGTCTTCCCTGAACCAGAATCAAGCATCCTAGGACCGGTTTCTGGCTATCAGCCGTCTTCAGCCAGGATAGCTTGACTCCAGTGGCTTAGTGAGCACGGGACCCACATCTGGGAATACCCTTTCCACACAGGGTGAACAGCAAAACACACAAGATGATGGACGGAATGTTGCACAATGACAAAACATTCACCCCCAGTCACAGATCTGGGTTTAATCCATAATTATTTTGCTTACCAAGCCACCGCAGTTCAGACATGGCCATATGCAAATCAGCCTTGACCCTGTGGCTCATGGGAACAGTCCAGCCCGAACTGCCAAGCCATGTCTTCCCTGGACCGGAATAAAGCATCCTAGGACCGGTTTCTGGCTATCAGCCGTCTTCAGCCAGGATAGCTTTACTCCAGTGGCTTAGTGAGCACGGGACCCACATCTGGGAATACCCTTACCACATAGGGTGAACAGCAAAACACACAAGATGATGGACGGAATGTTGCACAATGGCAAAACATTCACCCCCAGTCACAGATCTGGGTTTAATCCATCATTATTTTGCTCACCAAGCCACCCCAGTTCAGACATGGCCATATGCAAATCAGTCTTGACCCTGTGCCTCATGGGAACAGTCCAGCCCGAACTGCCAAGCCATGTCTTCCCTGGACCAGAATCAAGCATCCTAGGACCGGTTTCTGGCTATCAGCCGTCTTCAGCCAGGATAGCTTGCCTCCAGTGGCTTAGTGAGCACGGGACCCACGTCTGGGCATACCCTTCCCACATAGGGTGAACAGCAAAACACACAAGATGATGGACGGAATATTGCACAATGGCAAAACATTCAACCCAAGTCAAAGATCTGGGTTTAATCCATCAATATTTTGCTCACCAAGCCACCCCAGTTCAGACATAGCCATATGCAAATCAGTCTTGACCCTGTGCCTCATGGGAACTGTCCAGCCCGAACTGCCAAGCCATGTCTTCCCTGGACCGGAATCAAGCATCCTAGGACCGGTTTCTGGCTATCAGCCGTCTTCAGCCAGGATAGCTTGACTCCAGAGGCTTAGTGAGCACGGGACCCACGTCTGGGCATACCCTTCCCAGATAGGGTGAACAGCAAAACACACAAGATGATGGACGGAATGTTGCACAATGGCAAAACATTCACCCCCAGTCACAGATCTGGGTTTAATCCATCAATATTTTGCTCACCAAGCCACCCCAGTTCAGACATGGCCATATGCAAATCAGTCTTGACCCTGTGCCTCATGGGAACAGTCCAGCCCGAACTGCCAAGCCACGTCTTCCCTGGCCCGGAATCAAGCATCCTAGGACCGTATTCTGGCTATCAGCCTTCTTCAGCCAGGATAGCTTGACTCCAGTGGCTTACTGAGCACGGGACCCACGTCTGGGCATACCCTTGACACATAGGGTGAACAGCAAAACACACAAGATGATGGACGGAATGTTGCACAATGGCAAAACATTCAACCCCAGTCACAGATCTGGGTTTAATCCATCATTATTTTGCTCACCAAGCCACCCCAGTTCAGACATGGCCATATGCAAATCAGTCTTGACCCTGTGCCTCATGGGAACAGTCCGGCCCGAACTGCCAAGCCATGTCTTCACTGGACCGGAATCAAGCATCCTAGGACCGGTTTCTGGATATCAGCTGTCTTCAGCCAGGATAGCTTGACTCCAGTGGCTTAGTGAGCACGGGACCCACGTCTGGGCATACCCTTCCCACATAGGGTGAACAGCAAAACACACAAGATGATGGACGGAATGTTGCACAATGGCAAAACATTTACCCCCAGTCACAGATCTGGGTTTAATCCATCATTATTTTTGCTCACCAAGCCACCCCAGTTCAGACATGGCCATATGCAAATCAGTCTTGACCCTGTGCCTCATGGGAACAGTCCAGCCCGAACTGCCAAGCCATGTCTTCCCTGGACCGGAATCAAGCATCCTAGGACCGGTTTCTGACTATCAGCCGTCTTCAGCCAGGATAGCTTGACTCCAGTGGCTTAGTGAGCACGAGACCCACATCTGGGCATACCCTTCCCACATAGGGTGAACAGCAAAACACACAAGATGATGGACGGAATGTTGCACAATGGCAAAACATTCAACCCCAGTCAAAGATCTGGGTTTAATCCATCAATATTTTGCTCACCAAGCCACCCCAGTTCAGACATGGCCATATGCAAATCAGTCTTGACCCTGTGCCTCATGGGAACAGTCCGGCCCGAACTGACAAGCCATGTCTTCCCTGAACCAGAATCAAGCATCCTAGGACCGGTTTCTGGCTATCAGCCGTCTTCAGCCAGGATAGCTTGACTCCAGTGGCTTAGTGAGCACGGGACCCACATCTGGGAATACCCTTTCCACACAGGGTGAACAGCAAAACACACAAGATGATGGACGGAATGTTGCACAATGACAAAACATTCACCCCCAGTCACAGATCTGGGTTTAATCCATCATTATTTTACTCACCAAGCCACCCCAGTTCAGACATGGCCATATGCAAATCAGTCTTGACCCTGTGCCTCATGGGAACAGTCCATCCCGAACTGCCAAGCCATGTCTTCCCTGCACCGGAATCAAGCATCCTAGGACCGGTTTCTGGCTATCAGCCGTCGTCAGCCAGGATAGCTTGACTCCAGTGGCTTAGTGAGAACGGGACCTACGTCTGGGCATACCCTTCCCACATAGGGTCAACAGCAAAACACACAAGATGATGGACGGAATGTTGCACAATGGCAAAACATTCAACCCCAGTCAAAGATCTGGGTTTAATCCATCAATATTTTGCTCACCAAGCCACCCCAGTTCAGACATGGCCATATGCAAATCAGTCTTGACCCTGTGCCTCATGGGAACAGTCCGGCCCGAACTGACAAGCCATGTCTTCCCTGAACCAGAATCAAGCATCCTAGGACCGGTTTCTGGCTATCAGCCGTCTTCAGCCAGGATAGCTTGACTCCAGTGGCTTAGTGAGCACGGGACCCACATCTGGGAATACCCTTTCCACACAGGGTGAACAGCAAAACGCACAAGATGATGGACGGAATGTTGCACAATGACAAAACATTCACCCCCAGTCACAGATCTGGGTTTAATCCATCATTATTTTGCTTACCAAGGCACCGCAGTTCAGACATGGCCATATGCAAATCAACCTTGACCCTGTGGCTCATGGGAACAGTCCAGCCCGAACTGCCAAGACATGTCTTCCCTGGACCGGAATAAAGCATCCTAGGACCGGTTTCTGGCTATCAGGCGTCTTCAGCCAGGATAGCTTGACTCCAGTGGCTTAGTGAGCACGGGACCCACGTCTGGGCAAACCCTTCCCACATAGGGTGAACAGCAAAACACACAAGATGATGGACGGAATGTTGCACAATGGCAAAACATTCACCCCCAGTCACAGATCTGGGTTTAATCCATCATTATTTTGCTCACCAAGCCACCCCAGTTCAGACATGGCCATATGCAAATCAGTCTTGACCCTGTGCCTCATGGGAACAGTCCAGCCCGAACTGCCAAGCCATGTCTTCCCTGGAAAGGAATCAAGCATCCTAGGACCGGTTTCTGGCTAACAGCCGTCTTCAGCCAGGATAGCTTGACTCCAGTGGGTTAGTGAGCACGGGACCCACGTCTGGGCATACCCTTGCCACATAGGGTGAACAGCAAAACACACAAGGAGATGGACGGAATGTTGCACAATGGCAAAACATTCACCCCCAGTCAAAGATCTGGGTTTAATCCATCAATATTTTGCTCACCAAGCCACCCCAGTTCAGACATGGCCATATGCAAATCAGTCTTGACCCTGTGCCTCATGGGAACAGTCCGGCCCGAACTGCCAAGCCATGTCTTCCCTGGACCGGAATCAAGCATCCTAGGACCGGTTTCTGGCTATCAACCGTCTTCAGCCAGGATAGCTTTACTCCAGTGGCTTAGTGAGCACGGGACCCACATCTGGGAATACCCTTCCCACATAGGGTGAACAGCAAAACACACAAGATGATGGACGGAATGTTGCACAATGGCAAAACATTCACCCCCAGTCACAGATCTGGGTTTAATCCATCATTATTTTGCTCACCAAGCCACCCCAGTTCAGACATGGCCATATGCAAATCAGTCTTGACCCTGTGCCTCATGGGAACAGTCCAGCCCGAAATGCCAAGCCATGTCTTTCCTGGACCGGAATCAAGCATCCTAGGACCGGTTTCTGGCTATCAGCCGTCTTCAGCCAGGATAGCTTGACTCCAGTGGCTTAGTGAGCACGGGACCCACGTCTGGGCATACCCTTCCCACATAGGGTGAACAGCAAAACACACAAGATGATGGATGGAATGTTGCACAATGGCAAAACATTCAACCCCAGTCAAAGATCTGGGTTCAATCCATCAATATTTTGCTCACCAAGCCACCCCAGTTCAGACATGGCCATATGTAAATCAGTCTTGACCCTGTGCCTCATGGGAACAGTCCGGCCCGAACTGCCACGCCATGTCTTCCCTGGACCAGAATCAAGCATCCTAGGACCGGTTTCTGGCTATCAGCGGTCTTCAGCCAGGATAGCTTGACTCTAGTGGCTTAGTGAGCACGGGACCCACATCTGGGAATACCCTTCCCACATAGGGTGAACAGCAAAACACACAAGATGATGGACGGAATGATGCACAATGGCAAAACATTCACCCCAAGTAACAGATCTGGGTTTAATCCATCAATATTTTGCTCACCAAGCCACCCCAGTTCAGACATGGCCATATGCAAATCAGTCTTGACCCTGTGCCTCATGGGAACAGTCCGGCCCGAACTGACAAGCAATGTCTTCCCTGAACCAGAATCAAGCATCCTAGGACCGGTTTCTGGCTATCAGCCGTCTTCAGCCAGGATAGCTTCACTCCAGTGGCTTAGTGAGCACGGGACCCACATCTGGGAATACCCTTTCCACACAGGGTGAACAGCAAAACACACAAGATGATGGACGGAATGTTGCACAATGACAAAACATTCACCCCCAGTCACAGATCTGGGTTTAATCCATCATTATTTTGCTTACCAAGCCACCAAAGTTCAGACATGGCCATATGCAAATCAGCTTTGACCCTGTGGCTCATGGGAACAGTCCAGCCCGAACCGCCAAGCCATGTCTTCCCTGGACCGGAATAAAGCATCCTAGGACCGGTTTCTGGCTATCAGGCGTCTTCAGCCAGGATAGCTTGACTCCAGTGGCTTAGTGAGCGCGGGACCCACGTCTGGGCAAACCCTTCCCACATAGGGTGAACAGCAAAACACACAAGATGACGGACGGAATGTTGGACAATGGCAAAACATTCACCCCCAGTCACAGATCTGGGTTTAATCCATCATTATTTTGCTCACCAAGCCACCCCAGTTCAGACATGGCCATATGCAAATCAGTCTTGACCCTGTGCCTCATGGGAACAGTCCAGCCCGAACTGCCAAGCCATGTCTTCCCTGGAAAGGAATCAAGCATCCTAGGACCGGTTTCTGGCTAACAGCCGTCTTCAGCCAGGATAGCTTGACTCCAGTGGGTTAGTGAGCACGGGACCCACGTCTGGGCATACCCTTGCCACATAGGGTGAACAGCAAAACACACAAGGAGATGGACGGAATGTTGCACAATGGCAAAACATTCACCCCCAGTCAAAGATCTGGGTTTAATCCATCAATATTTTGCTCACCAAGCCACCCCAGTTCAGACATGGCCATATGCAAATCAGTCTTGACCCTGTGCCTCATGGGAACAGTCCGGTCCGAACTGCCAAGCCATGTCTTCCCTGGACCGGAATCAAGCCTCCTAGGACCGGTTTCTGGCTATCAGCCGTCTTCAGCCAGGATAGCTTTACTCCAGTGGCTTAGTGAGCACGGGACCCACATCTGGGAATACCCTTCCCACATAGGGTGAACAGCAAAACACACAAGATGATGGACGGAATGTTGCACAATGGCAAAAAATTCACCCCTAGTCACAGAACTGGGTTTAATCCATCATTATTTTGCTCACCAAGCCACCCCAGTTCAGACATGGCCATATGCAAATCAGTCTTGACCCTGTGCCTCATGGGAACAGTCCAGCCCGAACTGCCAAGCCATGTCTTTCCTGGACCGGAATCAAGCATCCTAGGACCGGTTTCTGGCTATCAGCCGTCTTCAGCCAGGATAGCTTGACTCCAGTGGCTTAGTGAGCACGGGACCCACGTCTGGGCATACCCTTCCCACATAGGGTGAACAGAAAAACACACAAGATAATGGACGGAATGTTGCACAATGGCAAAACATTCACCCCCAGTCACAGATCTGGGTTTAATCCATCATTATTTTGCTCACCAAGCCACCCCAGTTCAGACATGGCCATATGGAAATCATTCTTGACCCTGTGCCTCATGGGAACAGTCCAGCCCGAACTGCCAAGCCATGTCTTCCCTGGACTGGAATCAAGGATCCTAGGACCGGTTTCTGGCTATCAGCCGTCTTCAGCCAGGATAGCTTGACTCCAGTGGCTTAGTGAGCACGGGACCCACGTCTGGGCATACCCTTCCCACATAGGGTGAACAGCAAAACACACAAGATGATGGATGGAATGTTGCACAATGGCAAAACATTCAACCCCAGTCAAAGATCTGGGTTCAATCCATCAATATTTTGCTCACCAAGCCACCCCAGTTCAGACATGGCCATATGTAAATCAGTCTTGACCCTGTGCCTCATGGGAACAGTCCGGCCCGAACTGCCACGCAATGTCTTCCCTGGACCAGAATCAAGCATCCTAGGACCGGTTTCTGGCTATCAGCGGTCTTCAGCCAGGATAGCTTGACTCTAGTGGCTTAGTGAGCACGGGACCCACATCTGGGAATACCCTTCATACATAGGGTGAACAGCAAAACACACAAGATGATGGACGGAATGTTGCACAATGGCAAAACATTCACCCCCAGTCACAGATCTGGGTTTAATCCATCATTATTTTGTTCACCAAGCCACCCCAGTTCAGACATGGCCATATGCAAATCAGTCTTGACCCTGTGCCTCATGGGAACAGTCCAGCCCGAACTGCCAAGCCATGTCTTCCCTGGACCAGAATCAAGCATCCTAGGACCGGGTTCTGGCTATGAGACATCTTCAGCCAGGATAGCTTGACTCCAGTGGCTTAGTGAGCACGGGACCCACGTCTGGGCATACCCTTCCCACATAGGGTGAACAGCAAAACACACAAGATGATGGACGGAATGTTGCACAATGGCAAAACATTCAACCCCAGTCAAAGATCTGGGTTTAATCCATCAATATTTTGCTCACCAAGCCACTCCAGTTCAGACATGGTCATATGCAAATCAGTCTTGACCCTGTGCCTCATGGGAACAGTCCAGCCCGAACTGCCAAGCCATGTCTTCCCTGGACCGGAATCAAGCATCCTAGGACCGGTTTCTGGCTATCAGCCGTCTTCAGCCAGGATAGCTTGACTCCAGAGGCTTAGTGAGCACTGGACCCACATCTGGGAATACCCTTCCCACATAGGGTGAACAGCAAAACACACAAGATGATGGACAGAATGTTGCACAATGGCAAAACATTCAACCCCAGTCACAGATCTGGGTTTAATCCATCATTATTTTGCTCACCAAGCTACCCCAGTTCAGACATGGCCATATGCAAATCAGTCTTGACCCTGTGCCTCATGGGAACAGTCCAGCCCGAACTGCCAAGCCATGTCTTCCCTGGACCGGAATCAAGCATCCTAGGACCGGTTTCTGGCTATCAGCCGTCTTCAGCCAGGATAGCTTGACTCCAGTGGCTTAGTGAGCACGGGACCCACGTCTGGGCATACCCTTCCCACATAGGGTGAACAGAAAAACACACAAGATAATGGACGGAATGTTGCACAATGGCAAAACATTCACCCCCAGTCACAGATCTGGGTTTAATCCATCATTATTTTGCTCACCAAGCCACCCCAATTCAGACATGGCCATATGCAAATCAGTCTTGACCCTGTGCCTCATGGGAACAGTCCAGCCCGAACTGCCAAGCCATGTCTTCCCTGGACCGGAATCAAGCATCCTAGGACCGGTTTCTGGCTATCAGCCGTCTTCAGCCAGGATAGCTTGACTCCAGAGGCTTAGTGAGCACTGGACCCACATCTGGGAATACCCTTCCCACATAGGGTGAACAGCAAAACACACAAGATGATGGACGGAATGTTGCGCAATGGCAAAACATTCAACCCCAGTCACAGATCTGGGTTTAATCCATCATTATTTTGCTCACCAAGCTACCCCAGTTCAGACATGGCCATATGCAAATCAGTCTTGACCCTGTGCCTCATGGGAACAGTCTAGCCCGAACTGCCAAGCCATGTCTTCCCTGGACCGGAATCAAGCATCCTAGGACCGGTTTCTGGCTATCAGCCGTCTTCAGCCAAGATAGCTTGACTCCAGTGGCTTAGTGAGCACGGGACCCACGTCTGGCATACCCTTCCCACATAGGGTGAACAGAAAAACACACAAGATAATGGACGGAATGTTGCACAATGGCAAAACATTCACCCCCAGTCACAGATCTGGGTTTAATCCATCATTACTTTGCTCACCAAGCCACCCCAATTCAGACATGGCCATATGGAAATCATTCTTGACCCTGTGCCTCATGGGAACAGTCCAGCCCGAACTGCCAAGCCATGTCTTCCCTGGACTGGAATCAAGGATCCTAGGACCGGTTTCTGGCTATCAGCCGTCTTCAGCCAGGATAGCTTGACTCCAGTGGCTTAGTGAGCACGGGACCCACGTCTGGGCATACCCTTCCCACATAGGGTGAACAGCAAAACACACAAGATGATGGACGGAATGTTGCACAATGGCAAAACATTCAACCCCAGTCAAAGATCTGGGTTTAATCCATCAATATTTTGCTCACCAAGCCACCCCAGTTCAGACATGGTCATATGTAAATCAGTCTTGACCCTGTGCCTCATGGGAACAGTCCGGCCCGAACTGCCAAGCCATGTCTTCCCTGGACCAGAATCAAGCATCCTAGGACCGGTTTCTGGCTATCAGCGGTCTTCAGCCAGGATAGCTTGACTCCAGTGGCTTAGTGAGCATGGGACCCACATCTGGGAATACCCTTCCCACATAGGGTGAACAGCAAAACACACAAGATGATGGATGGAATGTTGCACAATGGCCAAACAATCACCCCCAGTCACAGATCTGGGTTTAATCCATCAATATTTTGCTCACCAAGCCACCCCAGTTCACACATAGCCATATGCAAATCAGTCTTGACCCTGTGCCTCATGGGAACAGTCCAGCCCGAACTGCCAAGCCATGTCTTCCCTGGACCGGAATCAAGCATCCTAGGACCGGTTTCTGGCTATCAGCGGTCTTCAGCCAGGATAGCTTGACTCCAGAGGCTTAGTGAGCACGGGACCCACGTCTGGGCATACCCTTCCCACATAGGGTGAACAGCAAAACACACAAGATGATGGTCGGAATGTTGCACAATGGCAAAACATTCACCCCCAGTCACAGATCTGGGTTTAATCCATCATTATTTTGCACACCAAGCCACCCCAGTTGTGACATGGCCACATGCAAATCAGTCTTGACCCTGTGCCTCGTGGGAACAGTCCAGCCCGAACTGCCAAGCCATGTCTTCCCTGGACCGGAATCAAGCATCCTAGGACCGGTTTCTGGCTATCAGCCGTCTTCAGCCAGGATAGCTTGACTCCAGTGGCTTACTGAGCACGGGACCCACGTCTGGGCATACCCTTCCCACATAGGGTAAACAGCAAAACACACAAGATGATGGACGGTATGTTGCACAATGGCAAAACATTCACCCCTAGTCACAGATCTGGGTTTAATCCATCATTATTTTGCTCACCAAGCCACCCCAGTTCAGACATGGCCATATGCAAGCCAGTCTTGACCCTGTGCCTCATGGGAATAGTCCAGCCCGAACTGCCAAGCCATGGCTTCCCTGTACTGGAATCAAGCATCCTAGGGCCGGTTTCTGGCTATCAGCCGTCTTCAGCCAGGATAGCTTGACTCCAGTGGCTTAGTGAGCACGGGACCCACGTCTAGGCATACCCTTCCCAAATAGGGTGAACAGCAAAACATACAAGATGATGGACGGAATGTTGCACAATGGCAAAACATTCACCCCCAGTCACAGATCTGGGTTTAATCCATCATTATTTTTCTCACCAAGCCACCCCAGTTCAGACATGGCCATATGCAAATCAGTCTTGACCCTGTGCCTTATGGGAACAGTCCAGCCCGAACTGCCAAGCCATGTCTTCCCTGGACCGGAATCAAGCATCCTAGGACCGGTTTCTGGCGATCAGCCGTCTTCAGCCAGGATAGCTTGACTCCAGTGGCTTAGTGAGCACGAGACCCACGTCTGGTCTTACCCTTCCCACATAGGATGAACAGCAAAACACACAAGATGATGGACAGAATGTTGCACAATGGCAAAACATTCACCCCCAGTCAAAGATCTGGGTTTAATCCATCATTATTTTGCTCACCAAGCCACCCCAGTTCAGACATGGCCATATGCAAATCAGTCTTGACCCTGTGCTTCATGGGAAAAGTCCGTCCCGAACTGCCAAGCCATGTCTTCCCTGGACCGGAATCAAGCATCCTAGGACCGGTTTCTGGCTATCATCCGTCTTCAGCCAGGATAGCTTGACTCCAGTGGCTTAGTGAGCACGGGACCCACGTCTGGGCATACCCTTCCCACATAGGGTGAACAGCAAAACACACAAGATGATGGACGGAATGTTGCACAATGGCAAAACATTCAACCCAGTCACAGATCTGGGTTTAATCTATCATCATTTTGCACACCAAGCCACCCCAGTTCAGACATGGCCATATGCAAATCAGTCTTGACCCTGTGCCTCATGGGAACAGTCCAGCCCTAACTGCCAAGCCATGTCTTCCCTGGACCGGAATCAAGCATCCTAGGACCGGTTTCTGGCTATCAGCCGTCTTCAGCCAGGATAGCTTGACTCCAGTGGCTTACTGAGCACGGGACCCACGTCTGGGCATACCCTTCCCACTTAGGGTAAACAGCAAAACACACAAGATGATGGACGGAATGTTGCATAATGGCAAAACTTTCACCCCTAGTCACATATCTGGGTTTAATCCATCATTATTTTGCTCACCAAGCCACCCCAGTTCAGACATGGCCATATGCAAATCAGTCTTGACCCTATGCCTCATGGGAACAGTCCAGCCCGAACAGCCAAGCCTTGTCTTCCCTGTACCAGAATCAAGCATCCTAGGACCGGTTTCTGGCTATCTGCCGTCTTCAGCCAGGATAGCTTGACTCCAGTGGCTTAGTGAGCACGGGACCCTTGTCTGGGCATACCCTTCCCACATAGGGTGAACAGCAAAACACACAAGATGATGGACGGAATGTTGCACAATGGCAAAACATTCACCCCCAGTCAAAGATCTGGGTTTAATCCATCATTATTTTGCTCACCAAGCCACCCCAGTTCAGACATGGCCATATGCAAATCAGTCTTGACCCTGTGCCTCATCGGAACAGTCGGGCCCGAACTGCCAAGCCATGTCTTCCCTGTACCGGAATCAAGCATCCTATGACCGGTTTCTGGCTATCAGCCGTCTTCAGCCAGGATAGCTTGACTCCAGTGGCTTACTGAGCACTGGACCCACGTCTGGGCATACCCTTCCCACATAGGGTGAACAGCAAAACACACAAGATGATGGACGGAATGTTGCACAATGGCAAAACATTCACCCCTAGTAACATTTCTGGGTTTAATCCATCATTATTTTGCTCACCAAGCCACCCCAGTTCAGACATGGCCATATGCAAATCAGTCTTGACCCTATGCCTCATGGGAACAGTCCAGCCCGAACTGCCAAGCCATGTCTTCCCTGGACCGGAATCAAGCATCCTAGGACCGGTTTCTGGCTATCAGCCGTCTTCAGCCAGGATAGCTTGTCTCCAGTGGCTTACTGAGCACGGGACCCACGTCTGGGCATACCCTTCCCACATAGGGTGAACAGCAAAACACACAAGATGATGGACGGAATGTTGCACAATGGCAAAACATTCACCCCTAGTAACATTTCTGGGTTTAATCCATCATTATTTTGCTCACCAAGCCACCCCAGTTCAGACATGGCCATATGCAAATCAGTCTTGACCCTATGCCTCATGGGAACAGTCCAGCCCGAACTGCCAAGCCATGCCTTCCCTGTACCGGAATCAAGCATCCTAGGACCGGTTTCTGGCTATCTGCCGTCTTCAGCCAGGATAGCTTGACTCCAGTGGCTTAGTGAGCACGGGACCCTTGTCTGGGAAAACCCTTCCCACATAGGGTGAACAGCAAAACACACAAGATGATGGACGGAATGTTGCACAATGGCAAAACATTCACCCCCAGTCACTGATCTGGGTTTAATCCATCATCATTTTGCTCACCAAGCCACCCCAGTTCAGACATGGCCATATGAAAATCAATCTTGACCCTGTGCCTCATGGGAACAGTCCATCCCGAACTGCCAAGCCATGTCTTCCCTGGACCGGAATCAAGCATCCTAGGACCGGTTTCTGGCTATCAGGGTCAGACTGATTTGCATATGGCCATGTCTGAACTGGGGTGGCAGAGTGGGCTAAAGAACGGTGATGGATAAAACCCAGATCTGTTGAATGAGTGTGAGTGTTTCATTGGTTCAGATGCTCCGTCCATCACCACCCCCTTTTGTACCGCTGTATCCAGAATGTCAGGGCTGTTGCCCCTGCAGCAAAAGCCAAAGGATGCGCAGTTGCGCAAACCTAGGCATTGCAGCTGGCACTAAATGATGCGCAGCTGTGAGGGAATGGGGCCAACTCATTGGGAACTGTCCCCACGGATAAAGTGGCGTAAACGGTGCAGCTGGCACCACAAGCTGCACAGCTGTTAAAGGCCTAAACTGTTCTGCTGGCACTACTTGCTGCACAGCTGTAAAAGGCCTAAACGGTACAGCTGGCACTACTTGCTGCGCAGCTGTAAAAGGCCTAAACGGTGCAGCTGGCACTACTTGCTGCGCAGCTGTAAATGAGGGTAAGGCCGCCAGGGCACTCAATTTGCCCTTTAGATGGATGGGTAGAAATGTTGCAGCTGCCCCCGCTGTTGCGGCGCAGCTGTACTTGATCTATTGTCCGATGGTAATGTTATATCAGTGGCACATAGATGATGTTTAAGAGGAGAATTCCTAACCAGATCTGTGGGATAATGTCAAATTGCCCCTTCCAAGATGGCCCCCAAATGCAAAGGGTGGATCAAGCCCATTTCACTCTTTATGCACCGCCGAGCATAGGGATCAGGAAGGAGGGGGCACCCCTCTTAAGTAGCATTGACCAAAGGACAAGATGGATGCCCATAAGCAAAAATAAAGATAAATAAAATGGGTGTCGTCCCTCATTGAATAAAGATAAATAAAAAGGGCGTTGTCTCTCAATGGTAAGGTAAGGTTGGTAAGGGGGAGCCAACAGCGGCACTCCAGTTCTTGCAGAGCTGTTCTCTATGTGTCAGCTGTATATTTTTGGTCCCCTCTCAGCCTTATATGTGGTCACACAGATGCCCGAGTGCCAGGCATCCAAAAGTCGCTCCCAGTACAGGGTTGCCGCAGGCCTCCTCAGGCGTGCAGACCTTTGAGGTATCCCGCTGCCCAGACCCCGATAGCGGGCGGCCCCTGGGCATTGATTCAGGCAGCTGTGCCCACAAACAAAGTTCCAGCCGAGGGTCGATCTCCAATGAACTTGCCACACTGAACGGCGCTGCTGTGCAGTTTTGTTTCTCTCGCCTCCTCAGGGACTAACCTGGAGTTCTTCTGAGGGTGGGAGTCTGAGCCAGCCGGTGAGAGGTAGATACTTGTAGTGTTGAAGGCTGCTTCATATCAGGATATGTGCTATGATTGCAGGGGCCTCCGGACGGCCACAGTCGCAGTGAATTGCCAGGCAGCCAGCCAGCGGGGGTTAATGGGGTCTGCCGCCATCTTGAGGTCAGGCACTGCGCCCGCGAGGTTGCACTGTCGGGTGCATTGCCGCGTGGAGAAGCCAAGAGTGCCCACAGATAATCGCGCGGGTGGCCTGCTCACCTAAGGTGCGAGGGCAGGCACAGGGGAGCTCAGGTCAAGACGCGATGTGGAATGCCAGCAGCTTCGAGGTCCGGTGCTCAGGTCCGAGTGGTAGCCGCCATGTTAGGTTGCGGCTCCGAGAACCAGTCGGGGCCACTCCGGGAGTGTGTTCCTGGTCACAGACACATATGAGTGACACATTTGAGTGCCCCAAGCTTGTGCGCTACATGTTCTGCTTCCCGATTTTGACGTTTTCAGCCCCCGCGGATCCGGGGGACCAGTGGTAACTAATCCTGAAGTTTGTGCGGACTGGGAGCAATCCCCCCGCACTTGCGCACGCTGGTTCTCGTTACTGTCAGACTTGCTACGGTCCTCTCCACATCACAACAACCCCGTAAATTGCGAACTCTGCGGTCGCAGTCCCTGCAGATGAGTTGTTCGGGCATACCTGAGGTTGGTCAACTGCAGTGGGAGTGCTAGATGGAGGGTAGGATGGGCTTTACAAGTTTGGGGATGCGCTAATGGGAAATTGTATGAACGGGAATAAGGAAGGCAGGTGGCTTTTTGTGGCAGGATGTTTTGGGTGTGGAGGTACTGGGCTAAGATGGGGGAAAGTATGGGTTTCTGGAGGGGTTGGGGACTTGGAGATGGGAGATTCTCTTTTAGGGGTGATTTGTGGCTTCTTTGTTTTCAGTAGGCAGGGGGCAGATGGAAATGGCATCTGCAGATGGATTTCCCCTTCTTCTTGGGAGGAGGTTGGCAGGTTTGGGTAGAGAAGGGGTCAAGGGCAAAGAGGTGGAGTGTCTGGTCAGAGGGGGTAACAGGAGAGGCTAGGTTAGGGGTTGTGGAGGCAGAGGGTTGTGAGGTCTGCAGCGTGTCTGTGGATGCAGGTGTGGTGTCTGGTGGTATCTCTGTGGTGGTGAGTGTGCTGTCTGTCTTGTGAGTGTGGGTTTGTCCTTGTGTCTGTGTGTTTGTGTGCTGCATGTGGCTGTTGAGGTGGATTGTGTGTGATTGGGTCAGGGAGGGGGATGGGACAGCTGGAGCTGGGACACTGCTGCCGTCAGTGTGGAGGCCAGAGCCTGATTGGATCTCTGTAGGGAAGACATGTCAGAGTGAATGCCCACCAGGAATGACATCATTTGTGTGAGAAGATTGGTATGTACCTGGAGGACATTCAACACTGCTGTCTGCCCCACAGAGATCAGTCTCAGCATGTTGATGGCCTCTACACTCAGGGCAGCAGGGGAGACATGGGCAGGGCGTAATGTGCCTGGCGCGAACGAGATGCCTCCCCTTCCAGAAGGAGCGGCCACAATCAATGGGCTGGGGAGCAGCTGGGAGGGTGGTGATGTTAGGTGTGGTGGTGGACTTGGATGTAAAGGATTTAGTCCCTGGGTCATCCACCACCACATGGGAGTTCTCACTGGAACCTGAGCTGGTCAGGGTTCCGACAGATGTGCTGTCCAACATACCCTCAGTAAGGATCCCCTCAGCCTCCGTGACACTGGTTCCCTCCTGCTCGGACTCAGCACTGGAACCAGTCTGGCGAGCTGCTTCCCCTTGTCCGATGGTGCTCCCTCCTCTGCTGGCTGGTTCTGATCCTGTGAACAAGGATGAAAATAAATCACATGAGTCATCCGTATGTAATTGACACAGGTATTATCACAAATCTTCACAGATCAACCAACTACATCAATTGGACTCGTGCAAATATTTTGGATACTGTTCTGTGAATACCACATGTTAGTATGCCAGTTAACATATTCACCCTCACACATGATGTTGTCAGTGAAATTGGGGGTAGCAATATCAAATGCCTCAACCACAATGTCAACCACTTCACTATGTGCCAGCTCATGTATTGTCTTTCGGAATTGACGGCCTTGTGTCAAGACATATCTAAATCATCTAATGCAAGGGAGTTTAGACCTCACAATGGGAATAGCAGTCACACAATTGAAATGATACATGGTATCCATTCTGCAATGGCTAGTCATCAATTTGGGAACCATTGGGTCTAATGTTACATGTCAGATAACTTCATTGTCATACATCAAGCTGCCGTAATCATTGCATAAGCCATATCACACAGATAACAGTCATTGTGCTAATTTTTGTCATGTAGCTTATGTTCTTTCTGTTAGGTCAAACATCTAACTCTTATTGTGGAGACAATGAGGTAGTAGGCATAGCTAGGGTGAGAGGAATGTGGCCCACAGTCTTGTGTCATCTATGCACAGTGTTAAGAAGATGAATCAGAATGTTGTGCCATTGGAAAAATCTCACCAGTTTCACATGTGTACAATGGTCATCACACTGCCAAGTCCAATGACTGCATCTTCATAATGCTTCAGGTTCATCACTATGCCCCTGGGCCGTCTGGGTGCATTGTCTGTACAGAAGTCCTGAACATTTAAAAAAAAAATGTTTAGTCAACACTGTGTACCATTCTGTCCAGACTGCAGAAGTCCACATTGGTAGAGGCCAAGTCTGAATGTCCCTCACCTCTTTTTGCCATTGTGCGCACTTTGTACAGCTTAAATTGCTCTTGTTTACCATCTTATTTTGTCTATTTACTTCCGAATGATGCACATGTGACATCTCTAGATCTAACAGTGATGCATTGAACAGATGTTTTTTTAAAAGGCTTCAAGTATGCTTAGGCAAGAGCATTTACACACATGGGCAATGTTGTGAATGTGTATCTAACATCACACCTTACAATTCCAGCCCTGTTTCCACCAGTGGCCACTTTCGTTTGCCACAGAGTGGTATGTGTCGTCACCATTACAGAGTAAGACACATGGACTCATTCTTTGGACTAGAGAGACTAAGATCTTACACTTAATGATGTTTATGGCCAGTGTGACAGGTGAACTGAGTAAGTAAACATGAATTTAACCCATGGAATACATATGTATACACTGTGCACCAGGGCTGGGACCTAACATTGGGACACTGACCAATCAAAACTCACCAAGGCTTCAACATAGACATCACCTGCTACTTGGATGTATAGCATTGGCTTTTACACTTGAGTGCTCCAACAACACCGTACTTCACAGATTTGGTGTGACCACAGAGAGAACAGTTCAGAAATTAGTCAATGTGCTGACACATGTTGAGCAATTACAATATTCCTGAAGGACACCCCCATGCAGGTGCTGTTGTAATGAGTTCAGATCACATGAGCATGGCACTACTGTCACTACCCAGAACATATTATCCTCACATGTTCCAAATGAAAGGGGCATAAACATGCATCTCCTTATCCTTGTGCATATGCATCTTTTAACACTGAACAGTGGTTTTGGGTATCTTACAACCTGTAAAAGAGCCAACAGGCTAATGTAATTCAACATGCATGGTTAAAAAAGGTGTGCAAAAAGGCACATACTCACCACCTCCTTGCTGCTGCGTGGCTTTCTACTTCCCATCCAGGTCAGGAAAGACCACCACTAGAATGGGGAGCATGTGGGGGGTCGGGGTTTGGCACGTACCCCTCTTGCCTGGAGGTTACAGGCTCAGCTGGACTTCCGCAATATTCTTCCAGCCTCTCAAGTCCTGCTACAGATTTCAACAATGGTGACTGCGCTAATTGGTGACCCCCATGGAGCGCACCTTCTGGGCGATGGTCCTCCACAGCTTGGCCTTCTGATGGGGGTTGACCTTTAAGGATAACATGTTTCAGAGTCTAACACTGGTACACATAGGTCTTGGTCAGATTGGCAACAATGTCTAAAGGGTAGCCAAGTGGCATTATGTGCAGTTCTCAAGTGTTCAATGATGACTCTATCCCATGAGAACAGTGCTAAAATGTTTACACAGGTACATACAATTCTACAACAGTGTACTTGCCCAGACATGTTATCTAGACCCTTTGAAACCTTCCAAAACCATCGTTTACATGCTTATCTGTGAGATTCTAATGTCAGTAGTTCATGACTATTGCGCATGTCAAATGACAATGCTGTGTGTTCATCACTCACCTGCTCCTCTTGTTTGCCATAGAGCTGCCTGTACAAAGGTTTTCCTCCAGGGTGAAGGCTGGGGCGATGCCCCCTGTACTTGCCATTGTAGTTCCCAAAGGATATGGACAGCAGCAGAGAGATTGGGAAGTGCAGGAATAATGAAGTTAGTGCAGGCAAGTGAAATCTCTAGGTAACCGTTAGACTTATATCTAAACCACAGAGGCTGTCTTCAGTCCATGCAGCCAAAGCGATAGGTCTGTGTCTAGTTCATTTTCCAAATTGGTCCAATGCATTCCATTACTTACAGAAGACACGCCAAATGCAGGGTTCAAAAACTATAATCGGACCGTGAGTGACTTTGATACATTGGCAATGGGAGGTTACTGAGTAGGTTTCCACGTAATACAGACACAATCCAAAACCAAGCGTCTGTCACCATAACAATTAGCAGCCAATGGGTGCGTGCAACTCGGTTATGATGCACCTACTGCGTCGTTTGCATAATCGGTCGGCAGGGCAGAAACTTTTAGAAATGTTGTCCTTTTGTGAAAATCCATGTCTGAAGGCAGCTTTTTCCTGGTGAAAAGGACATCTAACTGAATTCCTCACACTCCCATCAGGACCTAACCATTAAGGGGCACATGACACGCTGATTGGGAGGCTAATATAAACTGGGAAACAAACAACTCCATTTAGCCTCTTAGGCTTGGTCACAGTCACAATGCGTTTTTAGGCAATACAAGTACTGTCTTTACATAGTCACTGCATTACGGGAAAGTGTGACCCAGTGTGCAATCTGTGAAAAGGTGATGTTTTTTTTTTAAACTTCCTGAATAATGCATTTACCAAGGAATCATTACACCTTGGCATGAAGCAGCCCCATAAGCTTAGTTTGTATGTGTGATTTACTAGTGTATCTTTATGTCCCACACTTAAGTAGACAACTGTATAATATGGAACATAGTTAATGTTTTGTGTATGTAATTGTTTGTGTAATGCAGACATGACAACATGATATTGTCCACCCTGTGACAGCAGTCTGCATAATTTCCATTGTGAGATGCTGTGTATGTGGTGTCCCACATATTAGGCATTACACAATCCTATTGTGGGTACATTTGAACCACATTAATGTTCTCACAAACTTAAATCTCGGCATATTTGTTTGTGAATTGTTTTTTCTTTTTTTTTTGTCCTCATTTGCCACTTTGGTTTTGTTTCCATGATGAAGTCCAGAGGTATACAAGCGGGAAGCTGTCTCAGTTAATTAATAACTGGTAGGGCCCAACTTAACACTCAATACTCGTCCCTCAGCTCCTCCAGCTTCAACCAACTGTAATCACCAGACCAAAACCAATAAAAGGTGGAGAATTTTTCCACAATGATGTCTCGCCCTGGATTAGGTCTCGGTGGCTTAATCATTGTTTGTGAATTGTTGTGTATATCATGCTTGCTTTACATGAACAGTGACACACACTAGTGAAGTTTACACTACTGCACTCTGATTGCTGTGTCACCATAGGTCAAGGTCAGTATGCTGTGATATGTATGTGAGGACAACCTCATTCATTGAAATATGTATCTCCACTAATAACCAGTTTTACGTGTGGTTATTTTTGATTTGCTGTTTGTAGAAGTGCATGTTGCTTGGGACATTGTAAACTAACACCAACTATGTTTACACTGTACACAAAGGTATCACAGACAGCCTCCAGTGTGCAGGCCCTTTCCAGACCTACAAACAATGGAAGAATGGGTAATCATCAAGAAATATTGTTTCACAAGGGCAACAATTAAAGAGTTGTTCCAGCAGTTGTCACGTCATTTGTGGGCTAGTCACGCTTATCCAACAGCATTAACACCCAAGGTGAAGGTATTTCTTTGCCATGCGAACATTCCAGTAGACAGTGGTAACATTGGGTGGAATGTCCAGCCCATGTTCAGCAATGTCCTTTGGGATGTGCTGCAGGCATTGCTCCATTACCTGAAGCACTACATAAAGTTTCGTAAACCTAGAGAGTTGTCTGACATCAAGGGTGATTTCTATGCCTTAGGACAGATACCCCAGGTCATTGTATCTATTGATGGCACCCATGTTGCGTTGATCCCACCACCAGCCAATGAACAGGTCTATCGCAACCGCATACATTACCACTCCATCAATGTCCAGGTGGTGTAATTGGCTGACATGTGCATCTCACACGTCTGTTCCCCTTTCCCTGGCTCTGCACATGACGCATCCATCCTGCATTTTATGCGTCAATTGCAATCTGACCAGGCCTGGCATGTTAGTAGGTGTTGTACATGTATATTGCAGTGTGTGTTGGTTTATGTTAGATAGTGATATTTTGTCAGACAACTGAAGTCTTTCCTGTGTTCAATGTAGGAGACTCGGGATACCCCAACCAGCCATGGTTACAGACACCATTGCGCAACCCAGTCACCCCAGAAAAAGTGCACTTTAATGAGGACCAGGCAGATAGTGGAGCGGACTTTTGGCCTCCTGAAGACAAGATTCCGCTGTCTTGATAGGATGGGAGGAGCCCTCCAATATGCCCTATTAAAGGTGTGCTAGATCATCGCGGCTTGCTGAATGCCACACAACGTGGAAATACGTAACGGCATACCTCTGATAGTAGACGATGGAGACCACTAGGTGCCATTTTGTGGAGGATCCAGGACTGAGCCATGATGATAGTGGTGATTATGATCATTGCATGGATTTGAGACATGTGCTTATCCACAACTTTTTCACATGACTGTAAGTATGCAATGAGAGGAGGTGACTAATTCCAATTGTTTGTTGTTGTGTTTTTGGTGGACAAAGTGTATGTATACTTGTGAGTAGCTGATAACTGTCCTGAGGTCTTTTTCTAAGATGGGTCTTTGAAATGGGCAGATTATCATGTACAGTGTTAGCGTGAACCCTAGCTAGTGTTCACACTGACATTTGTGTAACTTAGATGACATACTTTGCAGAATTGTGTTACCTTTTCCTGATTTCCTGACTCTGTTCTATGTTTTTTCTTAACAGGGTACTTTGCCATGTCATCTACAAAGTGGACTTGCAGGTTGTGACCTCGCCAGACTCATGATGCAGTGACAAACTCCAACATGGAACTGTTGCCTGACTCCCTGGCACACACTTCCTTCAGACCTGATAGTCAGTTGAGTTTGTTTGTAGTGCCATTCAGTACTGTGTGATGTGATTTGACTTCATGTTCAGGCACCAAGCTGTATCTGGAGAATAAACCTGGGTTCCACATTGAGGAGTGCTTTGTCTGTTATCACACATCCATATAGATTTCGAATCAAAATTGGACCATGATGAGCTGGTTTGCTAACAATGATTATTGATTGTGCTGGCAAATGGTGATAGTTTTGTAGACAATTGACTTACAGTGAATCTGTGACGTGTACTACGGGTTGTGTAATAACCTGGTTGTGTATATCTATCATGCTGTGCCAAGGTTCATTTACTCATTAGATTAAGTTTACTTTTTGGAAGTAATTTGTTATCGATGTTGTTGACACTTTCTTCTTTGTGATTTTGTGGCTGATTACAATATGTACATTCGGAATTCAAAGTCACTACATAAACAAGTATTTCTGTGTAAGTGTTTTATTTTTGTACATCAAGTAATAAAATAAAGCCACACAATGGTGGTGTGCTCACAAAGAAAAACCAGACCATGCAGATAGGAGTTGATAGTGTTTGTAGATGACATTCTCCAAGGTAAAGCCACAGTTATTGTAGTCCAAAGTCCAACTTTGACCTTCCATCCAATGTGGGATATTTCTTGATGACAGTCAACAAAGTGAAGGCTTGCCACACACTGCAGGATTTCAAGGGCACATTGTCACTACCTGGGGGTGGTGCATTGCCATCCTTCTCTCGGATTTTTTCCTCGGACGCCCCTTCCCATGTTTGGGTGGGGGTCCCATAGCTGCAGGCTGCTGGGGTACTGGGGACTCTCCGCCAGACTCCACTTCCCTCCCTGTGGCTTGTGCAGATGTTGATGCACCAGATGGTGTGGGCATTCAGGGAGGTGTGGGCAAATGAGTCGCATTCTGGTGGAGGCTGGCACCAATGTCCCGCAGCACTCCAGTCATGTAATCAATCTTTTGATTGAAAGTGTCCAGCCTTTGGTTTCGATCTGCCTGTAGCTGTTCGATAGATTTTGGAGGATCCCTATTATCAGGCCTATTTCTCCCTGGTAACCCTTGTGTGCATTGATCACCTAGGAAAGGTTTGGGTGATCATCATCAGCAGCACCAGCTGCTTGACAGCGTGGATTCAAATACCCCCTCCCACTGCTCCAACCCACCTGAGCAGGCACAGTTGTTGGTGGCGCAGTCAACACTGAGCCTCCTTTCTCATTGATGGGGTGTTGTTGTCGGTCAACTCCAGAGTGCTCCGTGTTGCTGTGCCGTTAGCAGTGTACCCGGCTGCTGTGTCCATCAGGGTAGGGGTCAACTGGGTTTTGTCACCTGAGACAGGAGTGGTCGCAGTGGATCCTGCTGCAGCTGCTGGCGCTGTGTGCCAACCCAAACCTGATTGGCCAGGTTGGACCTTGTCATCCGAGAATGTGTGAGAGTCTTCTATGCCAGAGAGCTCCCGGTCGAGACTAGGACTGGCTGTCCTCGTTTGGTCCAGCGGTATTCCCAGCTCACCCTGTGGGTACAAAAATGACACAATCATTTAAGTGAATGTCCCCTGCACATCAAATCATACCCATTACACAGATGACTGAACCCAAAACTAAGTTAATGAAGATAGATTGGCCTCCTTCATCCATGATGCTGGCCTATGTTTTTGGAGAACAATGCAATTCTGAAAAGATGTGGATTGGTGATCTGTGCACAGACAGAATATCGAATCAAAAATACTGAGTTGCCTAAATATCTAGTTGCAAATATCGTGGTCAGAAATATCGACATCCAGATTCTCATGGTCAAGAATATCGATTTTAGGTAAGTAATTTTGATGTTAAAAATATCGAAGTGTTAGAATATAGTTGTAAAAAATATTGTTCGTTTATTAATGTTATCTATTTTAGTATATATTTTATATGTATGTGTTGTATTTTTTTGTATAAGAATTGTTTGTATTTTTAATATATGTGTTACATTTTTAGTAGTTATTAATTAGTTTTTATTTGAATTTTGCATTTTTAGTTCCATAGTGGACTGTAGGTTTATAGGGGAATAGGGTGGGAAGTAATTTAATTATATTACATTTATTGATAAGTATGTATTTATTAATATTTGATTAGTTGAGATGTTATAGTGTTAAATGTGTAAAGTAATTTATTATTAAATAATTAATCATTAATGTCAATTAATTTAAATTAATTAAGTGCTAAACAAATTATGGTCATTGTGTAATTCATGTTAGTTGTGTGTTGTATTGTTTATAGGTGATAAGGGTGGGAACTAATGTATTTCTAATTGATGAATTAATAATTGGTTGTTAATTAATTGTAATTAATTAATTGTTAATTAATTATGTAATTAATTTTGGGTGTGTGTTGTGGTAGGTATAGGTGTTAAGGGTGGGAAGAAATCTATTTTTATTTGATGAATTAATAATTGGATGTTAATTCATTGTTTGGGCAAGAGAGTCCTCTTCACTTACCCGCCGCACTTCTCCTGCTACTCATGCATCACTCTAGTCATTGCTGGTGTGGAGCTCGGTCCCCTAGCTCAATTTGCTTCATGGTAGGGTCGGGCCACATACCTGACGCTCCATAACGGGGCCAGAACACTGTTGCAGTGTGGGATGCCTGTTTGAGCCAGCGGAGCCCCACGCACTTACCGGCAGCCCTGCTCCTCCTACTCTCGCATCACTCACACCATCACTGGGGTGGGACTCGGTCCCCCAGCTCAACATGCTTCACGGCAGGGGTGGGGTGGCCACCTAATGCACCATACAGGCGCTGGAACACTGCAGCAGTACGGGACGCATGGGGGCACTCCAGGCTGCGCCCGGGCAAAGCCTGGGCTAAGGGCTGGCCCATCTGTGCCTGTCCTCATCTGACAGAGGCTGGGCTGGGCCACCAATCTTGGCTCTTGCATATGGGATTGCAGCATTGAAAGGAATTACACCTTCCTGTAAGGCAAGATCATGGGGAAGAGGAAGGCAGTGATGCGGAATATCAGAGAACGCCCGCTGGCCGCAACCATAACTAGTTTTTTTACTACAGCAATGGGGGCGATTATAAATGAGATTGAGTGCGTGGAGGAGAGGGTGGGGTTACTAAGAAAGCTCTGCATATTAAACTCCTGGGTGAAGACGCTGTAGCCTGGGGTACAGCTCAGCCCCCACAGCCCCTGCACCAGGCCGACAGCTGTAAGGACACTGGCGACCTCATGATCAATTCTAATGACGACCAAAGCTCACAGCTTGAACCTAGCGGCTTGCCACCAGTAAAAAAGGCAGAAAGCAGTAATACCTTGCCAACCATGTCTAATGACCATCAAAGCTCACAGCTTGAACCTAGCGCTTGCCACCAGTAAAAAAGGCAAAAAGCAGTAATACGTTGCCAACGGAACGCAAGCTGCCCCTGGTTGGAAATACATTTGACCCCTGTCAGCAGAAATAACAGGTTGCCACCTAGGACTGAGCCACTTATTGAATCCACACAGTGAGGTCTAACACAAGCCAACCTCACAGTGCTCCTGGAAAAATAACTAAAAGTGTTCCTTGAACTGATTCTGTCTGTCCTTAACAGAATGAACACTTCCCTAAAAATCTTGAAAGGAGCACAGGCATACCTCAGAGGCATCTATTATAACCAGGGCAGGCCTCTAATAGGGGGCATCAGGTGAGGGCTGCAAACAAAAAGATGCAGAAAAAATAGCTTTACCCGCACTGCCCAGTTCAATGCAACAGGGTGTCTGCCCAGGGAACAACCAGGCCCACCGAGGAAGCCCAGCAACTTGACTTTCCATCTAAAAAATATTTAGCCACTGCAAATCATCAATTAGCTTGTATAAGACCTCAAAGAATTCTGCAACTCCCCCCGGAGACAACACCTCTAGTGATAGTTTGTAAAAAGACCCTCCTTCCCCCCTAGCTGAAGAGTACTGCCAATTAAAAAACAAGGTCCTCCACTGGCTCCTTAAAACCACACAATGTTTTAGTTTTGAAGAACTCTATGGGAGTATGAATAACGTTCAACTTGTGTCTTGGGTAGGCCATCATCCAAAAGACACACCTGGTGACTGTATTTTGGCCAATTTTAGCGACAAGTGCTTAGTAGGCTGTCTTCTGGATAGAGCATCTCAACTGCTCCCGATGGAAGGAGGAATTGAGGCAGCACCCTTGGGATACTTCAACAGGCCCATTAAGCGAACCCTCCAGCAGCTGCTTTCCGTTAGTGGGGATGTCTCAGAGCGACCTGCCATTCCAATTTACAACCATTTTTCACCCCTTGAGCAAATTGATTGTTTACATAACAGGTGGTTGAAGCTTATGCTAACAAGGAAGAGAGAGCAACAACACAGGCATGTGTGGCTACTCCTTTGCGACTGGCATCCCCCTGTAGGGTCACAGACAATATTAAAGAGAAGGTCACACAGGCTTTACCCCATTGTATGAATAGCCCTGTGGCCAGAGAGTCTGGCCTCATCATACAAGAGGACAATAAGTTCAGGTGCCTGTTCTGGAATGTAGCTGGTCTTGCGTCCAAGGTGAAAAATGATGACTGGTTAGATTTTATAAAAGGCTACAACATTATCTGTCTTCAAGAGACGTGAGAAGGTACCTGCGCGCTGCATCGCGCTTTGCACCTGAAAGTGCCGCTCTATTATTTTTAATCTGACCTGGTGACTATTTATGTTATCTTAAGTTGTATTTCCCCCTGATTTTAACGGGCCTCATTGTACCCCCCTTACCTGCACTGTAATCGGCTCCTCACCGCTGTTCGGGCGGGTCCGGTTCCTGGGGTGGGATTTTCTTTGGGCGCCATCTTGGAGTGGTGTTCACTCTTGGTGGGTGTCATTGTCGAACGGTCTAGCGCTCTGGCTGAGGGGAGGGACGCCTATTTAAGGCAACCTGCCCTGTGGACTGCCCTGAGAAGGTACTCGCACGCTGCATCGCGCTTTGCGCCTGAAAGTGCCGCGCTATTATTTTTAATCTGACCTGGTGCCTATTTATGTTATCTTAAGTTGTATTTCCCCCTGATTTTAACGGGCCTCATTGTACCCCCCTTACCTGCACTGTAATCGGCTCCTCACCGCTGTTCAGGCGGGTCCGGTTCCTGGGGTGGGATTTTCTTTGGGCGCCATCTTGGAGTGGTGTTCACTCTTGGTGGGTGTCATTGTCGAGCGGTCTAGCGCTCCGGCTGAGGGGAAGGACGCCTATTTAAAGCTCCCCTCAACGTGCAGCGGTATCGCGCAGTGGGCGCGCCTTCGCTGCGCCTGAGTCGTGCCAGAGTCCTGCCCGTCTGCGCCCGTCAGCACTAAGGCAGCGCGGGCCGTGGCGGGACTCTATGCTCCTTCCTTTTCATCATGACATCGCCTATGATTAGGTATCAAAGGGAAGAGCTGCTGGCCATTCGGGGACTGATCACTGTTTGTGATCTACCTCCAGTGGCCCCGACATGTGGCCCTTATCGCTGCACCTGTGGTGATTGGGCATTGGACACCTCCTCGCGCATTCGATCTTTGACATTTCCATCTCGGCAGAAATATATGCCAGGAATGCGTGATCTTAACATCTGGAACTTGAATGTCAGGTCACTGGTAAAACATTATCAGGAGATATATGATCTTCTTAAAAAAGAGTCCCCTGATGTGCTTTTTCTGACCGAAACTTGGCTGCAGGATTCGGATTCTTCCATACTGAACCTCGCCTTTCCCCCTGACTATGCTATCTTTACGCTTAATCGGGGTACGAGAGGAGGGGGAATTGCGATGGCCGTCAAGGTGTGTTACCCTTGTGAATGGAAAGCCCTTAAACTTCCAGGGTGTGAGTGCGCTTTGTTTAGAATTTCGTTTAATCACCACTTCTCCTTCTCTGCCCTTTTAATATACCGCCCTCCGGGCTGCGATGCTGCCTTTAGGGCTGCTCTCCCGGATTTAATCAGCACGGAGGCACTAGGATGTGCGAATTTTAATGTCCTCGGTGACCTCAACCTCCATCTGGACTGTCCGTCCTTGTCCTCTATCCGGAGTTTCTTGGCCGATTTAGAGGCCTTGCAGTTCTCCCAGCTGGTGACCTCCCCCACCCATCGATATGGCCATATACTCGACCCGTTTTTCACCAACCTAGAGGGTATTAGAGTACTCTGTCCTATTCAGATGATTTGGACTGACCATATGCTGTTGAAAATGATTTTTCCCATGTCCGAACCGCCTTTTATTTCTAAGGACAGAACAATTCTTAAACGCCATTGGAATAATCTAAAACTGGAGGACTTCTATCATTTGTTGGAGAAAGTGCCCCTGGGCCCTGTCACCGATGTTGATGGTGGCTATGACTCATTTTGTGCGTGGATTTCCCGCGCTCTTGATTCCTTGATCCCTCTGGTATGGTCTAAACAGGGCTCCAAAGAGCATAGTCCTTGGTACGACAGTACCTTAGCGTCCCTTAAAAGAGCTTGCAGGCAGGCTGAAAGGCTATGGAGAAAATCGTTTGACCCTGAGCTCAAGGCTTGTTATTTTGCGAAACGAAGATCTACCATAGAGCTGTATGCAGAACTCGTGCAGCCTATTATGCTCAAGAGTTTCTGAATAGCCCTAACCCCTCGAAACTTATATTCAAGGTTTTAAAGGACCTCATGGCTAAGAGAACAACGGCTGCAGAAATATGCTCGGACTCCCACTGTGAGGGTCTTGCCTCTTTCTTCCTCGAGAAGGTGCAAGCCATATATAGAACCTTCCCCATGGCCTCGTCTAATTCAGAGCGAGCCAGCTGTATCTTGGGAGATAGTGAGTGTCTTGACACTCTGCCTTCCATGACAAGGGAGGCCTTTGATCACTTGAGTTTAAAATCAAGTCGGGTTCTCCTGCAGATCCGCTTAAACCGGCTCAGCTTAGGAACATGCTACCGTTATGTAGAAATCCGGTGTTGTCTCTGATCAACCTGTCACTATCCTCAGGTGTAGTGCCTATTAGGTGGAAGCAGGCCGTAGTCACACCCATTCTGAAGAAGGCCACCCTTGATCCTCTCAAACCTGAGAACTATCGCCCGATCTCCTTGCTTCCTTGGGCCACAAAAGTTGCTGAGGCCCATGTGAACGGCATCCTGGCAGACCATCTTACCAGAGCTAACATTCTAGACCCTACTCAGAATGGGTTCCGTACGGGCCACAGCACGGAGACGGCCCTACTTTCCATGGTCGAACACCTGCGTTCTGTGCTTGATGCAGGTCGGACAGCGGCACTGTTACTATTAGATCTTAGTGCCGCGTTCGATACGGTCTCGCACAGGATTTTACTTCAGCGACTTGAGGAAGTAGGAGTCAAGGGCTCTGCCCTATGCTGGTTTCGATCTTTTCTTACGGATAGGTCGTTCCAGGTTGCGATTCCACCTGGCAAGTCCAAACCTTACCCGTTGGCCCTGGGGGTCCCACAGGGGTCATCGTTGAGTCCCACTCTATTTAATCTTTACGTGAGACCGCTGGCTGCGGTCGTCAAGCAATGGGGCCTGACGATGGTCACATATGCTGATGACACGCAGCTGGCGGTCACGTTGAGTGGGGACTCGGTCGTGGAGGCTCTCAGGTTCTGGGACGGTTTACGGGCGGTGGCCAACTGGATGAATTCCAACTGTCTCCAGTTGAACACTAAGAAGACAGAGGTCATGGTGGTCGGCAAGCAAGTGGGGCTGTGGGGTGTCAACTGGTGGCCTCCTGAACTGGGTGTGACCCCCTCTCCGGCATCGGAGATAAAAAATCTTGGGGTCTGGCTTGATCCAACATTTAGTTTTATCTGCCACACCAAGAGGGTGGCGGCCTCTTGCTATGGCATTATTAGAGGATTTAGGCCTATACTGAAATTTTTGGATGCCCCCACCAGACAGCTGGTGGTTCAGGCATCAGTACTGTCCCGGCTGGACTATGCCAGCTCGCTCTTGGCCAGGATAAACCAGTCTGAACTCACCCGGCTGCAGCGAGTGCAAAATGCTGCAGCCAGAGTAGTGGTAGGTCTGCCTAGGCGGTGCTCGGTTTCAAAAACGCTGCACTCGCTTCATTGGCTCCCCTAAAATAGGAGGATTAAATTCAAGGTTCTCTGCCTGGCATTTAAAATCCTCAAAGGTATGTCTCTCCAAATTCTGGCGAATCTTTTAACACCTTATGTTCCTCTGCGAGCGTTGAGATCTCTGGGGCAGAACCTGGCAGTGGTCCCGCGCTTCAGGCTGAGTAGAACTGGCGGCCGCTCCTTTCGAGTGTTAGCAGCGAAGTGGTGGAACCTTCTTCCCTCTGAGATTCGGGCAATTGATGACATTTACCAGTTTAGGCGCACCATCAAAACTTTTTTGTTCATTTAATCATAGGTTGTTCTTTGTGCCCTCTCTCTTTTAATGTTGTGTTGTGTTTGCCTTCTCATAGCGCCAGGACGCCCCTTCGCTGGGGCAGCTGTGCGCGGTATAAATAAAAATAACATAACAAAACATAACATAACATAGATGGTTTTATATCTATCCATACACCAGCTGTCCACTCACATTGGGGACATGACCAAGGTGGCTTGCTCACTTAAATAACAACTCTTGGCAAAAAAATACGCTGTCCTAACCTGGACACTCTGCCCTTTTGTATTTATTAATGTCGCATATGAATTTTTTTTTTTTTTTTTTTTTTTTTTTTTTTTTTGAAAACCTTTATTGAACAGTGAAAGCTCACAAATACGGGCCTACAACCCACCAGGGCTGGCCACCACATAACAAAAACAGCAGGAGACATATATCAGGTGTCACAATATACCAAGGCAACAAATCAGGGGAAAGAGCAAGCATCTGAGAGCAATCTCAGGAGCAAACAAATAGAAAGGTAGTTTTCGTTTTAAAGAACGGGTTTGGGAGGTCAGGAGCCTGGCGGGCCATAACACAAGCCAGAGGGGCGGGGTCGCGGCGGGCAGCAACGCAGCGATCTTAAAGACACAGGAGAAATAAATACGACAGAGGTATACCAGTAAGTACCGGGCAAAACAACGGGTAGAAAGAAAAGCAATTGTGCACACAATCCACGGCCCGCCCACCGCAGCCACCACCCGTCCCACCGATCAGCACAAGAAAGGACCCAAATACCAAAACGATACGAAATGCACCCCCAAGTAGAAGAAAACCCCACAAAAAGGGGGGGGGAGAGGGAAGGGAAAGGGGGAAAAAGGAAAAGGAAGGGACCCCAACCCAACCACCCGCCCCCAGGTGACAAAGCAGGAAAAACAAAATTCCGGTACAAAATCGACCACAAAATAGGAAGACAAACAGAACAAATCACCATCTTGATAATACCGGAAAAATACACCAGAAAGACACCCGGGGGACAGACGGCGATACAGAGCCCCGAAAAAGGGGATACACAAGGGCCATAGAACCAAGTAGGGAGAAAAAAGGAGGAGAGAAAGACCCCTCCAAAAACAACAACAGACCCTCCCACCCACCCCACAAGCCCTCCCTACACCCCTGCAGAGGGCTATGGCCTACCCCCCGGCAGCGTGCCTGTCGCCCTAAATAGAACCCGAAATATAGAAGAAAAGGAACAGAGTAGAAACAAAGACAAAAGGGAGGGGGCAGGGGAAGGGAAGGAACAACGCACACGGGGGAGGGCGAAAAATCAGTATCATCTGCATCCATCCCGCCACCTGCTACAAGGGAAGGGTATAGCCCATGGGAAGTTAACGATATTAGAAAAAGTTTCAGGAGTCCCATAAAATTACAGGAACATCACAACAGCACTTGTCAATCACATAACAAAGAAACCAGACTACCGCATAGAAAAGTCGTTTCAGCCCTGTCCACTTTTGTCCAAGGTTGTAACCATCCGAACAAACAAAGAGCAAACGATGAAGGACACAGGGCTCAGGAGAAAATTTCGCGGCAGTCCAAAGAAGAAACTGGAAAGAAAATATTGAAGATCCAGGAAAGACACAGTACAACAATCGTATTGCAGACAGAGTTCCAAGGACAGTTCGAACGAGGCAGGCCCAGCCGGGCCGGAACATACTTCTCGGTCGGGGAATCGACGCGAAGAGAGACAGGAAGGATCGTCGACGCCAGGCCAGGATACAAGCGGACCGCAGCCCAGTGGCCGAGGCAACCGGACAGGACAACGGGGGGCGTCGGAGACTCTCCGAACCAAGGATGCGGTCCCCGCCGGGGGCACAGAGTCCAGGAGCACATCAGTCGCGATCCTCGACGAGGAGGCCAAATCCGATGACGGGGGCCCGCATTGTTCAAAATGAGGGTCCGCCCCCACAGCGGAGACAGACGCAGCCACGGTAGTCCGCCAGGAGTTCAGTGCATCCAGGACAACTCGAAGCGCAGGAAACTCTTTACAAGATCCGACATCCGGGCCATGCGGCGGGCCCCCAGTGCTCGCCCGGGCCCGGCAAAGACTCCCAGGGCCGGCCGCCATCTTAAGAGCCCAGCACGTCCCCGGTCGTCGGGAACCCCGGCCGGGGTAACACCAGAGCAAAAGGAGGTCAGCCGGACTGCGGCAGGGCGCCCCAAGGCAGAAAGGAGAGCCACCAGAAGAAGGATGTCCGTCGGTCCCCCCGTACCGCCGGCCCCGTTCTCCGAGCCCGGGCGGAAAAATTCAAAATGGCCGGGCCGGGGAATAGAAGGGGGACCCAACCAGACAATTGAGTAGGCTCTCCCGCAAGGAGCAGCGTTCGTACTTCTGGGCCCAGGCCAGTCGGGTCCGTCAAGGGGCACAGCCGGCCAATTCACACATCAGCCTCCGCGTCCAGCTCCACAGCGCCAGCAAGGGCCGACCAACATGTTCCGTCACGGCCCAGCGTAGCAAGAAGGCCCGGCCAGACCGCCCCGGAGGCTCCGAGCGGGATCACTGCACAGGATCGACAGCACTCAGGATCACCGGAGCAACGGGTAAGTGTCCGCTAAGTGACTGGAGTACCGAAACACAGCAAGGAGGGCTTCCCGGGGCAAGAGGAATACAGGATAAATGAAGATAAACAGGCGGCCGGACGGAGCCGAGCTAAAACGCGGCCATCTCGGTCGCGAGCCAGGCTCCTCCCCATGTCGCATATGAATTAAATGTCACACTCATAATTGTACATTTTAATCAGAACAATTTTATTCCTTTCAATACAGAAATAGTGGCTAGCCTTAAAAAATTACTAGGTAAACATATCATGGATCTGAACACAGATTATATAATACCATGGAGTGGGGATTTTAACTGAAGACTTTGCACATTATGACAGGTTTCCCTTTGAACCCCCATGGAAGACCTCTCTGAGGGCCAAATCCATTTTGAACACACTTCCTGTTTCAATGTTTTTAACTTTATTTTATCCCAATTTTCTCTTTTTTTAACAATAGACTTAATTTCAGGGCTGGGCAGGAGGAGATTATGCATAATAGTTGTGGTCGGGCAGCATTATTGATTTGTATTGCCCTTTCTGACTATTAAAAGCCCAAGTCAGTACATTTTTCAATTTTAAAAGTACCTTTTAGCGACCACTTTCCTCTAGTGATTCACTTTGAAACACAAACCAAGAATCTACCCCTAGTGGTGCCTCTCTTAATCTATCATAAAAATAAGGGTCTCATGTGTAAATGGGCATCCATGAACAATGAGGCGTGTTGGGAACATTTTGTCGAAAAAATAGGCCACACTTCTTGACTTACCTTAAAGATGAACTAAATCCAAAGACCATGCTAGGAGCGTTCACAAACATTGTCGAAGCTTTAAAACAAAAGTCCAGAGATTTAGTACGGGTGAGAGCTTGTTGCTGCCAGTTTAAAAAGACTCTAGCAAATCGCAGACTGTCAGGAAGGAGGCATGGGAGAGGCTATATGAAGCAAGCGTCACTAAAAAAAAGTATTTTCTGAAAGACCATCAATGCCCCTATTTTCAAGATGACCATAATAACAATACCGATGTCACACTTCCCTCAAACAAGTGGGTTGATCATTTTCAAGCAATTTATAATAACGGGGGACCCGACTGGCACTATAGAATGTGGCAATTACACAAAAGGGGCTGCGAGTAACTTAGACCGGCAGACAATCAAGGAATTCACAAAGGGTTTAGGCCCGACAAAGGAAAACAAGGCTGCTGTTCCCAATGGCATACCGGCTGATCTCTTCCTGGCAAAGGCTGACCTTTGGCTCCAAATTATAACCAACATTTTATGCTGTGATACAGGCAAGGGTCCTCCAGAATTACTGATCAGTAGCAATAATGGTCGCTATTTTCAAAAAAGGAGATAGGTTGAACCCCAAATGTTACCGCCCAATATCACTGATTGACACTATATGTCAGTTAATGGGCAGGGTTCTACTTGACTGCCTTGAAAGTTGGATAGCAGAAAAGGGGACATTTTTCGACATCCAATACGGTTTTTGAGTGGCCTGGGCATGGTGGAACAATGCCCCAACCTTCATGTGGTAATCAGCAAATACACCATGGCAAAGTACGCCAATCTTTACTTGGCCTTCATGGACGTGACATCTGCCTTCGATTGTATGATGAGAGGGAAATTATGGCAAAAGATGTTAGGTATGAGTATAGATGCCCCCTGGTCTATTTTTTTTTGCGCAAATGCACCATGATGTCACGGGCAGAGTAAGATATGGGGCTGACTGAGAATTTTCAGCCCGATTAAAATGAATAGTAGTGTCCTACAGGGGTGTGTGTTAGCACCTTTCCTGTTTTGCTTATATGTAAATGATTTGGAGTGTTTCTTGAAAGAAGGGGCGATGGATGTGCCACAGGTGCTACGGAGGAACCTTCCCGCACTATTATATGCAGATGACTGTGTACTGATCTAAAGAACAGGTGTGGGCCTGCAGACCCGCTTCAACAGATTCAATTAATTTAGGAGCTAAATATTGTTTATTTATTTTTATGAATTTGTAAATAATTTGTAATGTTTTTTATTTTGGTATTTTTGTTTTAACTGTTTGAGTGTGAATAGTAATTTTTGGCTCTTTGCTATCCAACTCTTTCCCTACTGTTGCTATTAATGGAGTGGGAATAGTACATTTTACCCCTCTGCTATCCAGCACTTCCCTACTGTTGCTCTTACTGGAGTGGAAATAGTAATTTTTACCCCACCACTATCTACAACTTTCCCTATTGTTGCACTCACTGAACTGGAGTGGGAATAGTAATTTTTTCCCCTCTGCTATCCAACACTTACCCTACTGTTGCACTGTTTGGCATGAGAATAGTGATTTTTACCCCTCTGCTATCCAACAATGTCCCTACTATTGCACTCTTTGGAGTGGGAATAGTAATTTTTACTCCTCCGCTATCCTTTCCCTATTGTTGCATTCTTTGGAGTGGGAATAGTAATTTTTTCCCCTCCGCTAGACAATGCTCTCCATACTGTTGCTCTCACTGGAGTGGGATTAGTCATTTTTACCCCCTGCTATCCAACACTTTTCCTACTGTTGCACTCACTGGAGTTGGTATAGTAAATTTAATTATTTTGCTACCCAACACTTTCCCTACTGTTGCACTGATTGTATCGGGAAATATGGGCCACAGTTTCAGCCCTGTCCGGGTAAAAATGACAGATGCTATTATTTGCATACATATTAGACCACTTTGAAATAAAAGCCTTGGTGGGTAGTGTTCCCACTCTAAACTGGTGGAATAGTTTTCTATCACAAGTCGAGGTGATTAGATCCCAGTACTGTTCGTAATGAGGTTCAGATTTGATTTGTAGAATGGTGCTTGACAGGGTAAGACTGGTGGAAGCTGAAAACTGCCGGGAATAAATCATATACCAATAAGCTGCCTTTAACTCTGATTTGCCGGGAAAGAGACTTCCCTCAGGGGAAGTCCACAACCGATTCAATCCCAACTCACAGAGAATATTTTTAACACTCCTAAACCACTCAATGTTGCTGTTCACATCCATATCCCGAATTTTTAGCACAGCCAATGCATAGTTGGCTAGCTCAGGAGTCACCCAGAGTCTCCTCCAGTATGATACTAATCTATAACGGTCTACATCCCTAATGGAATGGAACCCCAAATCCATGTAAAGGGGAATAAGGGGGTTTGATTGCGGCAAGCCCATTAATGATTGTAAGAATTTATTTTGTGCCGCCTCCAGCGAATTCAGTTTCGCATGCGCCCACAACTCTGAGCCATTCAGGATTGAGGCACTAATTTTGAAGTTATAGATCTGCAATACGGGAGCTACGGGTTTGGTGAAGGAGCGTCTATGCTCCCTATGCAGCGCACCCAAGAGTTGGGCATGTTTTACCGTGAGACAGTCTATTTGCGGCTTCCAGCTAATTTTTTTGTCTAAGGTTACCCCTAGATGTGAGAAAATCTCTGTTTTCTCTAAAGCACCATCCTGCATCCTAACTTCACTGATGTTTTTTGGGGAGTTCTGGAGGACCATAAACTTTGTTTTGTCAACATTGACAACCAGGTCCTGATCCACACAGAACTCTTCAAATCTTGACAGGGCATGTTGAAGTCCCTGTCTCGTTTTGGAAATGATAAGAGTGTCGTCGGGGAACATTAGGAGTAGGATCTTTTTTCCACCTAGACTTGGGGCATCAGTAGGGCAGTTTTCAAAATATTTCAATACCCCGTTTATGTAAATGGAAAATAAGGTGGGTGCGAGAACGCACCCCTGCCTTACCCCCTTCTCAACCAAAAACTTTTCAGTGGTGTGACCTGCCTTATCCCACCTAACCTGGGCAAAGTTGTCCGTGTGCAATTTGACAACCAAAGCCAAGATTTCCAATGGTATACCCAGGTTTAAAAGACTGTGCCACAGCTTAGAACGTGGTACTAGGTCAAATGCAGACCTGAGGTCCACGAAAGCTGCATAGATAGAGCCTCTCCCCAGAGTAACAGTACGCCAATAAATGAGAATGAACCTGAACACCTGGTCCACTGTATTGATACATCGTCGGAAACCTGCTTGTAAGTCTGAGAGGACCTTCTGAATGCAATCAATCAGGCTTATAGGCCTATAATTCCCTGGTAGGGAGCGATCCCCATTTTTAAAAATAGGAAGGATAACTGTACCTGCCCAGGAACTGGGAATCGCTGCTCCTTCATCAATGGCATGCATTAGAAGTCGAATGTACGTTGCCCAGGATTCCAGGTCTTGTAAAAAAAGGTCTGCAGGAATGCAGTCGAGACCTGATGCCCTACCTTTTGGAACCTGATGAAGGGCTGATTCTACTTCCTTTTTAGTGATGCTGAGGGAAGGAGAGGGTGATGGCACAACAAAGGTCTCTTGGGCTCCTTGACCGTTAGCAAATTGACCTTTGAAATGGCAGACACACTGATCTGGTTCCACATGATTAGTAGGAACTTTACTGGGATCCCCACTCCCCCATTCCACCAGGTGCCAAAATCTCGTCATGTCCCTTCCAGAGCATGCGTAGAGAAGTTCAGCCCAATGAGCCTCATCCCAGTCTCTTTTTGACTTGGATTTTGCTACCTTATAAGCCTGCCTCTTCTCTCTTATAGAGGCCTGTTCCTTACTCCTAATTGCAGCTGCCAAAGTTTTGTAAGCAGAGCGACAGTTGGAGTTATACCATACTGCAGCCTTAGTGGCGGATGTTACGGGGCCTTTCTTGTTTTTCATAATAAAAAAACTTTTCAGTTGATTAAAAAGATGCACATGTGTCTGGCCTGCTCTATCCCAGTGTACCCCCCTATTCAGCATCTGTCTGAAAGGTAACAATAGTATTTTCTACTAAGTTACTCATAACTTGCAGCTTCTCACCATTTAAGACGACTAGTATCATTGGATAAATGGCGTTCTACGAAATCAGGACAATGTAGCAATTCTTCGATATGATTAGGGTCAATGTCCCGCATAGAAACTAAAAGTGGATTATGGCCACTCTCAGGCCGGGCTTCCACCATCATATCTAGCAATTCAGGCCACAGTTCCTTATTAATAATGAAATAGTCTATGCGACTAGAGCGATGCCCATTATTAAATGTTCAACAACAAAATGCCAATACTGAATTCTACCCCATACAACAGCTAATTCAACAGGCTAACAACCAATGAATTATTAACCGTGTATTGGATTTAATCCATCAATATTTATTTCTTTTTAAGGATTCCAAAACACACACAGTACAAAGTGTATTTATAAATATGTGAAAACACCTAAAAGTTATTTAGGAGACAGACGTACACAAAAGAAATAAACAAGAATTGTAACGCTTTCACACAATCTCTTTCGTAACCTGACTCAGCTCGTCTTCATATCGAACTCTCACACCTTCAAGCTTCCAAACACGACACACATGAAACAAAAAACAGCAAAAAGGGCCTATGTCATGGCATGAATCAATAGATGTGGAGAAAATTCTTCCCTAGCTTCAAAACTCAATGTACATTTCTACTCAAAAGCATAAATGCATGCAAACATTTTTGACATAGGATCCCAAAACAAGGTCGACGCGTTTCGAACCGGACACTTTGTCCGATTCTCATCAGGACCAAACAGAGAATCTGAGTACTTCAAGATATAGCTTCGACCGAATTAAAGGAAGCGTGAACGTCTGCAGGAGGACTGCAAATTGGAGTGTTTAATTTCCTTGGGCTGTGCGCTGGAAGAAAATGTTGTCTTCAGCTACTTTTCAAAAACGGAGTTAGAGGGGCTTCAATATGAGTGTAGCAGTGCGGTCCACGTAACCCGGGTTACGTGGACCGCACTGCTACACTCCGATGCGGCACGAATTTGAGTAACTTGTTTTCCCCGCAAAAGGAAACGGCGAGTGGCGGCGTAACTGATTCTTCGTTCTACGCTGCTCCCAAACCATCTTAAATATGCACCGCCGGGTGACTTAATTCGGTCGAAGCTATATCTTGAAGTACTCAGATTCTCTGTTTGGCTCTCTATGGGGCTGAACTATGGGGTGTGCAGAACGCGGGCCAGCTGACCCGTTCCGAAAACAAATTCCATAAGGACCTAATGGGACTCCCTCATAGTACTCCAGCTCTCCCTCTTCTTTTAGACATGGGCACCCGTCCCATTAGTGACCAGGCGAGGCTGCGCCCACTCCTTTTGTGGGCACGTATTTGGAGACTCCCTGAAATGTCCAGCTATGCAGATGGCCTAAAAGAGATCCTTCTAATGCCCGGCTGGGCAAAGATTAAGTGGCTAAGGGAAGTCAAGCGCCTTCTTATTGACCTGGGCCTTGAAGATGCTTGGCTACTAGATCTGCCCCGCCTAAGTCAGCTCTGAAGAAACTATTCTGGAGCTGGGTGATTGTCGGCAGGAATAGTAATGCCAATTTGTGCAGGTCAACGGTGGAATTTCTATTGGTTAAGGAGGTACACTTTTGCGAGCCGTACCTGGATACTACTCTAGCAACCTGGGACAGGGCCCTATATTTCAAATTTAGGGTAGGCCTACTTCCTGTGGGAAAATTGACTGCCAGTTGGAAGGTCCCGGCGCAGACAACCCCTTTTTGCCCTTGCCGTTTGGATAGATTGGAGTCAGTCCCGCACTTATTATTCGAATGCCCGGCCTATGCAGTCCCTCGTCGCAGATGGCTGAAGCCTCTCTGTAAAGAACTTGGGACTAGATCCCACAAGGAGGCTCTAAGAATTCTAAAAACGGACCCTCGGCCCCTGTTTGCTATTGGTCTGGCCAAATTTTTAGGCTGGGTATGGCGTATTAGATCTAATAGACTTTCGTACCTTGCTTGAGATGTATTTTTTGCTTCTACGTAATTTTTTATGTAAATTGCTGTTTAAATCGTATGTTTTTACTTATGCACTGGATTTTACTGTTTTTAATGTACATGTATTGCTTTTTATGATATGAATTATATCGAAATAAAGCTATTTACTTACTTACTACATCAATGTTTTTGTCATCGATGTTCTATCAGTGAACGTTGGTGATCAGCTGCACCTATGTGCATAAATGGGCATGTTGTGTTTAATTCTCATAACATGTCCGAAGACATTGACTGGTAACTGACACTCTGGATGACACTGGTGGGTTGGTGTTCTCTACATCTGTAGTAGAACAGTGACATATGTACTCTTTAGTTCCCAGTGTTGGAGTTTGTCAGACCTGTGCACTTGACCCAGGTCTTATGGGAGTTGTAGTTATAGCAAAGACTCCTCCTCACACCTAGCACAACCAGTTCATCTGGGCCTATGGCTACCTGACAGTGAGTGGAAATGTACTGGTAAAATGGCTGACACTGTGGGCTGGTGTTTGGAGCATAGGGTCCTGTTGGGAGTTGTGGCAAAGTCAAACACCAGTCACCAGTGTAAGACATCCTTCTAGTACATTATGAAATACTGTGAGTTAAGCATAGCTCCTGTTGGGCTTTTTGGGCTGGGCATGAAGGTGTGTGTAAGACAGGGCCTTGTGGGAGATGTAGCCATTGCAAATACTCCTTCTCCCACCCAGCCCTGTTAACTCCTCTGGGGCTAGGCCTACTTCTCTGCCTAGGTGCTCAGCCAGTGTGATGTACTCTGGAATGTTGGTGCATGGTAAGGTAATGGAGTGATGGAATGCCTGAGTGTGGTCGTTCAGTTGAGAGTATGGGCTGAGCAGCGAGGAGGCTGCTCCTAGTGGGGCGCTATGCTTGATACCTATCTACATCTAGGAACTCTATCAATAAACCTTTCATCTTTAAACTACACCTCGACTACATGGACTTATTACATTTGGCTACGATCTAGAAATATTCTACATGTACCAGCTTTTGGATTACTAATTTTTGAATTCTGAAGAAGCTACAAGGTGAAGAATATCTTGAAACTACGGATTTAAAAGCATACTGGCATCCCTGGGCAAGCCCCACGAGTGATCTTCCGTCTGTCACCCTTACGTAAGTATGCCAGTTAATGCTCATCCTACTCTCTACCTTTAAGAGTTGTTCTTCCGCTTCCAGCTGCACTAGAAGACAGTATTTTGGAAGAGAGTAACAATAATAACTCTCTTGTATATATTCCCAGCAATTTTCCCCGCTCCTTTTGTACAAAAGTCCTCAGAATCGAGACAGGAAGCCCAGAACGGGTGAAGAAATCCAGAACTGGTGCCGGGACACAGAGCCCAGAGCCTGGACAGAGAGACCAGGTCTGGGACGATGAGCCCAAAGTTAGCGAGGGAGAGCTGGAGCCGGAGAAGGGGACCAAGATCGGAGAAAAAGGATGAGATTCGGGCAGCGTTTCCCAGGCTTTGACAGGGCAGGGACTGAGTGTGACGCTCAAGATCCTAGATTAAGTGCTAATTTCATCCCTTTTCTACATTTCATCCAAACTTTATTGATTTTACCGCTGTTCTTATTTGTGCTCTGAGATTTTCACTTCTCCTGTTTTTTGAGGAAGAATCACCAGTTGGAGGTATTTAGTGTAAAAAAAAGTCACCTACCTTCATCTCTCATTGTTGCCAGCGCAAGCCTGCCTTCAGTGCGAGGCTGCTGTAGTGTTGTACTAGGTGGGCGCAACCACCATGGCCCACAGTTAGTGTTGCTGTAATGCTCTTTCCCCCCCATGCGTAAGTTCAATGGTTCCCCCCGACGTGGATATGGAGGGCACGTTCTGGAGATAATAAAAAGCCCAGGGACCTGGGCGTGGCAGGCATTGTACTGACCACTAACGCAATACCGTGTGGTCTCCAATTTGTGTATCCGGTAGGCCTAACCAGAACATTACACTGGGGACGAGCTGGTCTCGCCACCGCATCGAGTGCCGCGCTCCGCCCCTCTGCTCCTGCGAGCCTGGTCCTGTGGCCCCCCTGCGGTGTGCCCCGCTCTGCAGACCTTCCACCCCGCCGGCGGAGTGTCCCCGGCTGCCCAGCTACATCAGCCTCGCCGTGCGGTGGCCCAGCGAGCCGCGCCACCCCACCACCTTGCCTCCGCGACTCACCGCTGACTCCTGGCACTCCGGGCGAGTAGATCCCGACACTCGAGCCCTGCCTACGAGCGGCCCTGCCGCCTACATCCAGCGGATCCGGCCTCGCGGCCTCAGGTGCGTGCCCTCCGCCTCAGCGCCCAGCCGCGCTCCAGCACTCGCCTGCTCCCGGCCCCCAGCATCGCGCCAGCCCGGCGGGCCTGCCGCGCAACACCGGCGTGCTTTTCATCACGCATCACGCGTGCACCGCGACAGCCCTGCCATCTCCCACGCATCTCGCGTGAGACGACCCTGCCATCTCTCACGCATCTCGCGTGCAACGTTGCTGGACCCCTCAGCAGCTGCCTGAACTTGCCTGAAAGTGCCCCCAGCGTGCTCCTGGACTCCTGGCCCTCTGGTGACAGGGCACCCCTTACTATCGGATCTCCCGCCCTCCCTTATGGCAATGGCCGCCGTACCACCGCTGGAGACCTTTGCGGTCACGGGCACGCCTCCATCTCAGGCTGCTCGGTGGAGGAAATGGGTGGAACGCCTGGAGAACTAGTTTATAGCAGCGGACATTGCAGTCGAGCGGCGGCGGGCAATGCTTTTGCACCTAGGAGGGGAAGCTATACACGACATCTCGAAGGACGTGGTAGAAGGAGGCCCGCCCCGAAACTACGCCACGCTACGCGACGCCATAACGGAATACTTCGAACCTTTCGCCAGCGTGGATTACGAAAGGTTCCTACTCCGCCAAGCCCGCCAGCTCCCAGAAGAATCCATAGACGTTTTCTATGCGAGACTCAAAAAGCTAGCCAGCACATGCACCCTCCCAGATGCTGACGACGAGATCCGCGCTCAATTCTTACAAGGCTGCGCCTCCTCGAAACTGCGAGAAAGAGTCCTAGAAACAGACAACATGCCCATGCGCGACATCCTGGCGTTAGGGCGATCCAAGGAACTATCGAAAGCCAGAGCTGCACATATGGAGCCAAAGCCCACTGTCGCAGTCAAAGTTGAACCTGTGTGCGCCATCAAAACTAGCGCCACAGACACGCGCACGAAACCACCCCGAAGAGCACGGCTAGGCCCAGTTCATCCACCCCACGACCGCACCTGCGTTTGGTGCAGAGGAGCCACTCCCCACAGCGGGGCATGCCCTGCACAAGGAAAGATCTGCGGCGCCTGTGGAAAAGCCAACCATTTCGCGAGTGTATGCCTGTCATCACAGAGGAAAAAGTTCAACGGCCCGCCCCGAAGAGTGAGACAAATAGAGCCACTGCCAGATACCTTCGCCAACAGCGACATGGACGATGACGAAGCGGACGCAGCGTCCATCCACGTGGTACGAATGCTCAACACTTTGGCCGCTACACCATCCGCAGAACCTATGTGCACAGTAAAAGTGCAAGATCAAGCGGTGGCGGCCCTAATCGACACCGGGGCAACCATCAACCTGATGGCAGCCAGCGTATACCGGACACTAGACGCTCCACCAGTGCTCCATCCTACGAGGGTACAGGTGTACGCCTACGGCACCAGTCGACCCCTCCGCCTGTGCGGAGTCTTCCGGACAACAGTATCACATGACTCCCATCAATTACACACCAAAATCTACGTGTTGCAAGAGGGATCCGGGTTTCTGCTTGGCTGCAGAACCACCGAAGACCTAGGGCTGATTCACTTCGCCCTCACAGTCCAAGCCCACAGCCTCGACCATCTCGTGCTGCAACACACCTCACTGTTCGACGGGATTGGCTGCTTGAGAGGACCCGCCATTCGCCTTCATATAGATCACTCAGTCGCTCCAGTGGCCCTCAGGCACCGACGCATAGCGTTCCACCTGCGACCCAAAGTAGAAGCTGAACTGCGTGTGCTTGAGAGGGCCGGGATCATAGAAAGAGTCAGCGGGCCCACTCCATGGGTGTCGCCCATTGTGGTAGCCAAGAAACCGAAGCAACCGGACGCTGTGCGGATTTGCGTGGACATGCGCATTCCCAACCTCGCGATCAAGAGGGAACGCCATCTGACGCCAACCATAGACGACATCATCGGCGAACTGTCAGGTTCAAAGTGGTTTTCGAAGATGGACCTGAGGTCTGGATACCACCAAATCCCTCTGCACCCGGACTCCCGCCCGATAACGACTTTCTCCACCCATGCAGGCCTGTGGAGATACACCCGACTTAACTTCGGGATATCCAGCGCAGCCGAAGTATTTCAGAACATTATTCAAAACGTCCTGCAAGGATTAGACGGCGTGCTAAACGTGAGCGATGATATCTTGGTCCACGCGGCGACGCTGGACGAACACATCCGGCGCCTCCAAGCTGTTTTTGCCAGACTGCAAGAGCGGTTTCTAACCTAGAGAGAAGTGCGAGTTCCTCCGAAAAGACATCAGTTTCTTCGGAAACAGATTCTCTGACCAGGGCGTTGGGCCAGACCCCGACAAAGTCAAAGACATCCATGATGCTCCCGCCCCGACATCAGTGACCGCTGTCCCCAGTTTTCTTGGGATGGTGACATACTGCGGGCGTTTCATTAAAGACCTATCAGACATCACCGGCCCTCTTCGTGACCTCACGAGATCCACAGCCACCTGGGAGTGGGGACCGGAACAGCAAGAAGCCTTCCAGAAAACCAAAGCGGCACTCTCAGCAGACACAACTCTGGCATATTTCAACCCTCGCTACGAATCACAGCTCGTGGTGGATGCCAGCCCGACCGGCCTCGGCGCTGTCCTGACCCAACAACAACCGTGCGGAGAGTGGGCACCCGTCGCGTATGCAAGTAGGACTCTCACTGCGACGGAACAAAGATATTCACAGATTGAAAGAGAGGCCATCGCCATCCTATGGGGGTGCCGTCACTTCCATATCTACTTATACGGACACCCATTCGTGGTAATCACAGACCACAAACCACTTCTCCCACTATTCCAAGGATCATCTTCACGGCCCCCCCCTCGCATCGAGAAGTGGGTGCTCCAGCTCCAGGAGTACCAATTCACAGTGGAGTATCGGCCGGGCTCTAGGACCCGGCCGACTATCTGTCGAGGCATGCCCGCCCGGTCACTAGGAGATGTGATACAAGCTACCAAGGACGACGACTGCCTGCAGATCGCCATCCAGGCCATCCAGTCAGGAAACTGGAAACCACTCCAGAGCCCAGCGTCATTCCGCACCCTAGAAGCACAGGCAACGCTAAAAGCACTCTACCAAGTCCGAAGCGAGCTGTCCATCTCACCGGAAGGATGTCTCCTGAGAGGCCCCCGCCTAGTACTGCCGGACAGCCTCACCCAGCAAGCGGTCCTTCTAGCCCATGGCGCTCACCAGGGCATTGTGAAATCAAAGAATCGCATCCGAACCAAACTCTGGTTCCCAGGGCTCGACAAGAAAGTCGAAGAAGTCATCCAACGATGTCCAGTGTGCCTAGCGACCAGCCTGCCCAATCCCCCGGCACCTGTAATCACAGAAGAAGGGCCGACCGCCCCGTGGGCGTGGGCCAGCGCAGACTTTGGTAGCCTCCCGGGCGGAAAGTATATGTTTGTTGTGGTAGACGATTTCTCAAGGTACCCCGAAATTGAAGTCTTGCCCTCCACCGCAGCCTCTGAAGTGATCCCTAAGCTAGAGAAGATCATTGCGACCCATGGCCTCATAGGAGAACTACGCACTGATAATGGACCCCCCTTCAAAGGCTGTGAACTAGCTGAATATCTACAATCACACCGCATCAAACACCGGAAGATAACCCCAAGATGGCCTCAAGCCAATGGCGAAGTCGAGAGACTGATGAGAACTCTAAATAAGACTATCCAAATTGCCATGACAGATGGCCAGAACCTAGAACTAGCCCTCTTCCAGCTTTTAAGAGAGTACAGACTGACACCCCACTGCACCACAGGGATTCCTCCAAGCCGCCTATGTTTCAATAGAGCAGTTGTGGACACTCTCCCACACCATCCCATGTGGGCATCGGCTCCAACTCCATGCAACCGGTCCATGGAACAGCGAACGAAATCTAACAGAGAAGCGTCAAGGCGAAGAAGAGCCGCAGACAGCCCCATTCAAGTTGGCGACCGGGTGCTGGTGAGAGATCGCCATCCCGGAGGAAAGTTCCGCCTCCCTTTTGAGTTACACCCATGGACTGTCACCAATGTCAATGGCACCATGATCACAGCAATGAAAGGGAGAGAGAAAGTCACCAGAAATGTGTCATTCTTTAAAAGGATCTCGAATGGAGAAGACGACGGGTTTCCCGACTCGGCAGAGCAATACAAAAGACCGACCCAAGACCCACGAAAAACAGAGGAGGAGGACGCTCCCAGTGAAGAGGGAGTCCCGCAAGCAGACTCAACTACACCAGCCAGGAGCGAACAAGAATCGCAAGTGGCACAAAGCCACCCCGGAACTGCTGTGGCTAACGACTCCGAAGAACTGGCTCCAACCTAATCAGGCGAGCGCAGCCAGAGCAGGTACAATCTGCGCCCCTGTCCAAAGCCGTCCCAGAAGTACCATGACTTCGTGGCCTGTTGCAGACGTTGAAAGAGTCCGAGCTGCATCTCTGCCGTCGCAAAAGTAAGACTGTTCCTTTTTGCATTTGAAATCCTCAGAGACCGTGAGCGGAAAAGTTGATATGTGATGTTATGTTTATTTGGTTTTTACTTTAGGGTAAAGGAGGAATGTAGTGTTGTACTAGGTGGGCACAACCACCATGGCCCACAGTTAGTGTTGCTGTAATGCTCTTTCCCCCCCCCAGGCGTAAGTTCAATGGTTCAGCCCGACGTGGATACGGAGGGCACGTTCTGGAGATAATAAAAAGCCCAGGGACCTGGGCATGGCAGGCATTGTACTGACCACTAACGCAATACCGTGTGGTCTCCAATTTGTGTGTCCGGTAGGCCTAACCAGAACATTACAGCTGCCTGCAGCGTGTGTGACGTTTCATGCAGTTCACACTCTTGTCTGCAGAGTGATGCCTTCTGTACCAATGCGCCCAGAGCCACTTGCACGATGTTGATAACGTGCCTCCATTTTGGGATGTCAGGTGTTTCAAGCATTATCAGTCTACCATTTGCTAACTACATTCACATATCTACTGCAGCGTTTGTTTAAAGAGTAAGTAACTGATTATGTTTACTCAGCCCAACGCATGGGTGTCAAGGTCGGCGATTTGGGATCCTGCAGTGAGCGTACTTCGAATTGACTTGCTGCAAATTTTCTTAGAGTCCTGCTCACACTTTTACTCGGTGGAAGTTTGTCTTTTCGATTCCGGTGACAGGCATTCCATGGTCTATTACTGTCTGTTTGAACTGCTGGGTTACATCAGACGTTCTTCCTCTTCTCTTTATACAATCACCAGTGCAGCACAATTAAAAAAGAGTAATATTTAAAAGAGTTCTACAAAGTGGTTTCTCATTCAATTGATGTGAGAGTTTTCCTGTTATAGTTACTTATGTTCTTTGTACTGTGCATAGGACACCATCTACTGGACATGCACTGCAACAACAGAGGGGCATATTACCAAGCAATAGCGATAATTATCGCTATTGCTTGGTTAGAGACGAAATTTTACCGCTGAGCTGCGGCGATTTTTATCGCAGATAAACCTTGGTATTACCAAGGTTTATCGCAAATGCGATAAAAAACGGCCGCAATGCATGAATATCGCTGAAAAGTCAGCGATATTCATGCATTACTGAGCTAATGCTCTTAGCCATGTTATCCAACTCCCATTGGATAACATGGCTAAGAACTGCTCAGGGCAGGTGTTAGCTTTTGGAGATATTCGCGCTTAGCGCGAATATCTCCAAAAGTTGATAATAGGAGATAGCGATGTTAGCGACAGTTTCCAGTCGCTAACATCTTGGCACGCCCACTTTGCATGTCATTAGTGATAAATATCACTGACATGCAAAGTGGGGCCCAAGATGGTCGCTATCTCCTACTAGCTGTCGCTAACTGGTGTTAGCGACAGCTAGGTAATAGGGAGATAATTTTATCTCCGCTATCTTGGCTTTTAAAGCCAAAAAAGCGGAGATAAGCCCCCTTGATAATATGCCCCAAAGTTCTTTATTTCTAGCATGCATTTTTCCTCTTCAGGAATTAATTTGGAAATTTGGTTTGTTTGTATTCTAAACTATTTCTATGCTAAAACTGGTAGTGACTGTTAGTGACTTTACAGGTACTGCTCTGCCAAACGATCTAGGAAATGTTGTTCATCACGAGTATCTCCTGTTTCACTATGCTGGCTCTCCGAAATACTCTAAAGTACCTGGATCTTCAGTG